>NC_044033.1:311781892-312108483 GCF_901765095.1 Microcaecilia unicolor | reverse complement strand
ATCTCAACATTTAGGTTGACCTTAGAGATGGTCGTCGCCGGTTTTCGGCCATAATGGAAACCAAGGACGCCCATCTCAAAAATGACCAAATCCAAGTCATTTGGTCATGGGAGGAGCCAGCTTTCGTAGTGCACTGCTCCCCCTGACATGCCAGGACACCAACCGGGCACCCTAGGGGGCACTGCAGTGGACTAACTAATGCACCAACTGAACGAAAAAAGCCCTTCCCTTACCGATCCCTTAGCGAGTCGGAAAGGAACGAGCATGCATGAAGGAAATCGCATGCAAATGAGCTGCTCACTGTTAGCTCATTTGCACATGATTTCCTTCCTAAGGAGGGGAAACCAGTGCAGAGCAGCAAAGCATTATGTGTTGCTGCTCTGTGCATGCCAAAGATGGCTTCATACATGCAGACAAGTTGCGTGTATAATAGCTGTCTACAACCTTAGAAAAATACAAGTCCAGGTGAAAATGTCCAAGTACTGGGTGAAGGTTATCCTTTGCTATGCCTCTGTCCCTGCAACAACAGTTGAGTACGTTTCTGTGAGAAGGATGTCCATGCCTGCTATGCTTCTGACACCCCCTTTATTTATTTGGATTTTAGATCACAAGTAGCAGCAGTGGAATTTGAACCTGTCACCTCTGGATTGCAAGGCCAGTGTGCTAACCACTAGGCCACTCCTCCACTCCACTCCACTCCTTTGAAATTCGGCCATCCCTGGGGTGGGGGGGAGGCAGTTCAGGACATCCAAAATGTTTGAAAGAAGGACGTCCACGCATATGCCTCCACTGACACACACATACCTCCCCTCCCAGGGACCTGCATACTGCTGCGATGGACCTGAGTATGCCATTTCAGGCTGGCAAAAAAAAATTTTAAGTTGTTTTTTTCAGGGTGGGAGGGGGTTAGTCACCACTGGAGGAGTCAGGGGAGGTCATCCCCGATTCCATCTGGTGGTCATCTGGTCAGTTCACGCAACTTTTTTAGGCTTGGTCATGAAAAAAAATGGACCAAGTAAAGTCGGCCAAATGCTTGTCAGGGATGCCCTTCTTTTTTCCATTATCGGCCGAGGACGCCCATCTCTTAAGCACACCCCTGTCCCGCCTTCGGTACGCTGCCGACACGCCCCCGAGAACTTTGGTCGTCCCCGCAACGGAAAGCAGTTGAGGACGCCCAAAGTCGGCTTTCGATTATGCCGATTTGGGCGACCCTGAAAGAAGGACGCCCATAAGGAGATTTGTGTCGGAAGATAGGCACCCTTCTCTTTCGAAAATGCCCCTGCTAACCTTCCATTGCCTTAGGCACAAACAGATTGTAAGCCCTTCAGAGATAGAAAAATTACTACTGTACCTGAATGTAACACACATTCAGCTACAACTGAAAGACACATGAGCTAAACCAAACTCCAAAATCTAGTACCATACAATACTGTGCAGTAATACAAAACTATACAAAATCACTCAGAACCTATAAAGCAATTTTACCATAACAGTATTAACTTCCAGGGCCTTCTTCAGAAAAGACAGCACTGTCGACATTACAGTGGGCACTAGAAAATCAATATGCCTATTGGAAAACTAAACAAACTGGATTAGTACAGATCAATCCTGCACATTCAGTGCTATCAGAAAACCCATTCTTTTTGACACATGAACAGAGATAGACCCTCATCAAGTATAGAATAAATAACTACAAACTAAAAATAGTAATATGTAGACAAAAATTAAACTGAACTCTCCTAGAAGCCAGACTCTGCATATAGTGCAACATGAGAGAAATAGAAACGGTGACACATATCCCTCTGTACTGTGCAAAATATAAAGATAGCAGATGTAAATTTTAAAAACTGACATTCTAATTTATTTAAAATTAATAAATAAAATGAAAACGAAAAATAAGGTGATACCTTTTTATTGAACTAACATATTACACATTTGACTAGCTTTGAAGGCTGAAACCTCCTTCCTTCAGTCCGGACAAACATACTACAACAGTAGTATACTGTCCTGACCTGAAGAAGGAGGTTTTGGCCTCCAAAACCTATTTTAAAAAGGTATCACCTTATTTTCTGTTTGTTTCTTTTATTTGTATTTATTAACTTTTAAAGTGGACTAGCATGCTTACCATATTACTACATCCTAAATTTAAAATAAAACCTTTTTCTTCTACCTTTGCTGTCTGGTCATTTAATTTTTTTTGTGTTGGTTAGTGGTTACTGCTTTTCTGTCTTCTTTCAACTCTCTTTCCAAGGGTCTTCTGTCCATTTGTCAAATTTCTCCTTCTATCTTCTTCCTTCACCTTCTCATTTCCTCCACTACGTCCAGCTGCAACACTGATCTGTTCCTTTCAGCTTTATTCCATTAGAAACCCTCACCCTCTAATTTTCCTTCTTCTTAATCACCAGTCTTTCATTAACTCTTTCCTCTCTCTCTCTCCCCCTACCATCTAGCATTTCCCCTGTTTGCACTTCTGTGATCATAGGGATTATATTTCAAGAGGCTCTCAATTTATGTGCACAGTTGCAGCTGGGCTCAGCATCTCCTCACATGCCACTTTTTTAGTACAGCAGGAAGAGACATATGCTCCTAGCCTGGCACCTGTGTGTTAACTATTTGTACCACAGATACTGAAGTACAGATGTGGTGAATAGCAAAGAAGGTGAGGTGATGATGGGAGATTATAAGAGATGATGTGATGGGAGAAATGATGGGATAGGGTTGGGGCTGAGAGAGAGAGTGGTGGCACAAGGTGGGGGGTTTGAGAGAAAGAGATTGGGGTGGCTCAAGGTGGGGGGGTTGAGAGAGTGGGGTGGCACAACGTACATGGAGGGGGTAAAGGGAGAGAGAGAGACTGGTATGGATATGAAATCTTTAACATATACTGGTCAGCAGTGTCACAGTCCATGTAGGAACTTAGTTGTTAGCTCTCTTTCAGCCCCTTGGATCCAAAGTGGCCCCCACCTAAAAATTAATGAACACCACTGCGCTATCCAGATAATTTCCTCTTCTATCCTCACATTACCTTGACGCAGTCCGGATAGTGTTGGGGTGCTTTGTAATAACTTTCAGCAGCATTATCCACGTAATGTCAATGGATAGCTACAATCGGCAGCACCGGATAAATGTTTCAGAATATCATGCTAAATGGCTTTAAGGGCAGTTTGGGGATCTCCTAGCTTTGCATTCTAACTAGTTGAGGTCTATGATGGACATTGGGAGCCAGTTCTGGTTTCTTTAACACTCATATCTCAAGTTTCTGAAGTCTTGTATTATTGTACAGACAGTTACAAATATCTGGAAACCCAGGACTGGTGCCTAATGGACACAACTTAGCTGAGAAAATTGCTCCAATGGATGTATTTTCATTAGATGTGGAGCTGGGTGCCTTGTAAAGGTTGTGTGTGTGTTTGCTTGCGTGTATGTGTTTTGCTTAACCATAAGTGATTTTGGCAGGGGTTGCCAACCCTCCAGGATTCCCCTAAAGCAGTATTTCCCAGCTTCCTCAGCCAAGTACCTTGAGCTCATATCAGCAGAGATTCTGAAATAGACATTTTATTATTAGACAGTTAACTAACTTGGCAAAATACATAACAAATACAGGTCATTGCAACTGGCATATAGACCAAGACAGTTGGCCTGATCTATTATATTTCACTCTCATATAAACTGTCTGGTCCCTTGACATGTGGTGTGTTGTTTTTAATAAAAACAGGAGAAAAGAAAGTTCTACACAAAAAGTGAATGTGCCCACAGTAACCAATCAGATTCCTTGTTTCATTTTCCCAGGCCCTCTATTGCTCCAGGTATAAAAAAACAGATTGTGAGACCACTAGGGACAGAGAAAGCACCTGTATATAATAAAATGTACCATAGAAAGGCAGTATATCAAATTCATGACCCCCCCCCCCCCAAACAAGAATAAAAGATAAAACTTGATTGGTCAGTATGGGCAACTTCTGAACTTTTGTGCAGGACTTTCATTTTTTTTAAATAAATAAGTTCCGATGAACCAAACACCTTTCTATGCAAATCAAATGAAAATTAAAAAAAGAAATGGCACATAGTAATTATATAGAAGTAGAAACTGTCTTCAGAACATATAAGGAATGCAACCACAGCCACTTAAATGCAAAGTATGGACTTCCTTGAAAAGTGGTGAAATGTAGGCACACATGTGTTTGCTTTTATAGTTTTAATTGGAGATCTGGGCGTTTTGGATAAAATAAGCATTCTGAACCTCGGTTTCAATGTACTGATTCCCACAATCAGGTCACTTTCTGGACCCAAGATGTTTGTCATTTTAGATTTCAGAACAGTTAAATGAGAGAAATTGGTTTCACATAAGTACGTCGTCGATAATACACTGAAACCTTTTGCTCAGTGTGCTGCTGTGGCTAGGAAAGCGAATAGAATGTTGGGTATTATTAGGAAAGGTATGGAAAACAGGTGTGAGGATGTTATAATGCCGTTATATTGCTCCATGGTGTGACTGCACCATTAATTGTGTTCAATTCTGGTCGCCGCATCTCAAGAAAGATATAGTGGAATTGGAAAAGGTGCAGCGAAGGGCGACTAAAATGATAGCGGGGATGGGATGACTTCCCTATGAAGAAAGACTAAGGAGGCTAGGGCTTTTCAGCTTGGAGAAGAGACAGCTGAGGGGAGACATGATAGAGGTATATAAAATAATGAGTGGAGTGGAACAGGTGGATGTGAAGCGTCTGTTCACGCTTTCCAAAAATACTAGGACTAGGGGGCATGCGATGAAACTACAGTGTAGTAAATTTAAAACAAATAGGAGAAATGTTCTCTTCATCCAATGTGTAATTAAACTCTGGAATTCGTTGCCGGAGAATGTGGTGAAGGCGGTTAGCTTAGCAGAGTTTAAAAAGGGGTTAGACGGTTTCCTAAAGGACAAGTCCATAAACCGCTACTAAATGGACTTGGGAAAAATCCACAAGTCTGGGAATAACATGTATAGAATGTTTGTACGTTTGGGAAGCTTGCCAGGTGCCCTTGGCCTGGATTGGCCGCTGTTGTGGACAGGATGCTGGGCTCGATGGACCCTTGGTCTTTTCCCAGTGTGGCATTACTTATGTACTTATGTACATTGAAGCAAAATGGAGAAGTTCTGTAAGAGCCATTTTTCCTAGCTGTGAGTATTCCCTTTTCTGCAGCTTTCAAAATGCTACAATATTTCCCAATCCCTCATTTTGCATTGTTTTCAATGTACTGTCAGAAGAAAGTTCAGTCTTTCTTTTATATTATCTGGAATCCCTGCTTCCTCAATAGCATGGTCATCAAAAAGATTCAGAATCCAAACCTTGTGTGTGTTATCTTTCTCGTCAACATTTAGAAAGTAAGATTCAAAGCAGGGGTAGACTGACCATTTGGGCAACCGGGCAGTGCCTGAAGGCCCAGATGCTCTAGGGGACCCAGAGGCTCTGCCTGGATGCCCGCTGCACACTACAGCCCTCCCCAGTCCTACCTGTAAAGGCGCGCCGCTGGTGATCTTCTGGCCTCTGCAGGGGGAACATGTTCTTTCCTGCCCATTGTGCTGCCAATATTCCCCCTGCCCAGCACTGTTGTACTTTAAAAATGGCAGCCAAGACTTCCTGCAGAAGTCTTGCAAGATTGTCGAGACCCGCGAGACTACTGCGGGAAGTCTCAGCTGCCATTTTGAAAAGACAGCGGTGCTGGCAGGCAGGGGAATAGTGGCAGCTCAGTAGGCAGGAAAGAACAGTATTCCCCCCACCCCAGAGATCACTAGACCACCAGGGCCCTTCAGATAGGACCAGGGCAGCGGGGCCGTGGGCATCGGCAGTAGGGGGGCAGCAGCACGGAGGTAGGGGGGTATCGGGCAGTGGCTGGGCAGGGGCCCAAGACAACCCTCATTGCCTAGGGGCCCAGACCACTCTCAGTCTGCCCCTGGTTCAAAGATTGACTCCAGATTTGGAGGCTCCCTGATGCTGTCTTTAACATTCTCAGCCAATTAGATGTCCACAAAATTTGTCAGCTGTGGGAAAGAAACACAAATTTCAGATAAAGCCCTGGTTTTCCAAAACTTCAGCTTTTTGTTAAAGGCTTTTACCTTATCTTGCAATGTTAAAAATGTTTGTGCAATTGCAGGTTGAGGTAATTGATTTTATAAAAAAAATGACCCCCCCCCCCCCCGTGTTTACAAAGCCACACTAGCAGCTGCCGCTCAGCAATGCCGACACATCCCATTCAAAGTGAATGGGCTGTGTCAACATTAGCGCATGGCAGCCACTAGTGTGGCTTTGTAAACAGGGGCCTAAGTTTGCAAATCCACAGTTCATCTTCAAAATGACTGGGGTTCACTTTTTACATCTCTCAGGAAAACCATCTCTTCATGCTTTAACAATTCAGAAGCTGTCCATGGGATAACCAGTGAGAAGTAGAACTGTATTAGGATCAGTTCCCATGTCACGGAACAGTGCCTGTAAAATACATGAATTTAAAGCTCTTGTCTTTATAAAGCTGACAGTTTTCACATCAAGAACACTGTTAAAATCTTGGTCATTTTGATTCAAGTGCTTGCTAATGAATAATACAATGATTCCACTTTATGTTATGGAAGGATTTAAGATAAGTTGAGTAACAGGACCACTCTTTCGGCTTATTATTGATGCTGCTCTGTCTGTGCACACAAACACACACCACTTCAGGACAATCCATTTTCTAAAATATGCTTCTTTAAAGCATCAAAGATGTCATTGCCTTTTGTCATTGTGTCCAGTTCCTTACAACCAAATATTTCTTCTTGCTTGCTTTCACCATCAGTGTACCCAACACATATCAGCTGGGCAGAATTTGAAGTATCTGTAGATTCATCTATTTGTTTAGCAAACTGTTTTTCCATTATTATTTTCTTTCATATCTGCCTTACAATGTATGTTCTGACCCCCCCCCCCCCTTTTTCATGTAGGCAGGGTGCATTGTTATGTATATTTAATATGAGTATTATTTGTATTCAATTGCATTGTCTGTGTATAGATAGCACTGTGTACTAGGGCTTTCCCTCCCCCCCTCCTCTCATTGTTTGCAGTATCCTTGATTGACTCCTTCTGAGCTTTCCCTATTGGCTGTTAGCTCCCTCTCTGCCCCTATGGGCTGTGTGAGAGAGAGCCCAGTCTTGCTAGCATGCTTTTGTGATCAGCAGCTATTCTAAGTGCTGATTCCTCATTAATGTACTGCAATTCCATCAAGATTTTTACCATCTCCCCAAGTCATTCCCCTTTTATTTTCCTTGAGAATCTCCCCCTTATTCTTCTTTGAGTGTTACAGCTTTTCCTGTCAGTTAGGCTGAGGTTCTGGCCATCTCCTTGCCTCTGGGGTGGCTAGATAAAGACTCTATATGCAGAAGGCAACAATTCTCTTCTAAGCAACTGAACTGTAAGTTGGATTTTCTTTGTTTATATAGGTACTACAATAAAGAAGATTTGCTTAAGAATTGGGAGTCTACTAGTAAAGCTTCTACTTGGGGAATGCTTAGCTGGCTATTTAGCTACACTATACTTTTCCCAGAACAGCACAATGTAACTTTGTAAGTCTAAGTGCTTTGGAAATACACTTATCTTCTTGCATGTCATAATTTCTTCTTCAGATAGTACCATTGGAATACAGAATTCAATTAATTTTGTCTACTTCTGATTTCCAAACCTAATCAACTATTCTCACTGCTGCAGGAATGATGACACTTCAGTAAGGGTGTGAGGTTTCTTTGTTTTTGCCACCATGTTTGCAATTTCAAAGGATGCTTGGAGAGCCTGTGTAGATGTTGAGGAATAAGACTTTGTAGCAGTCCTTGACTTTGTCAAACTTTCCCATTTTCTCTTAAAGAAACTAACTGATTTGTCCTATATTTCAGGATGTTTAGTAATGAGGTGCCTTTTCAACTGTGCAGGCTTCATTGAGTGATTGAATAGTGTTTACTTCTATATGTGATATGTGGTGAATGGAGGAATGCTTGGTTTAATATCAATCCATATGATAATATATTTAAATATATTTTCATGTTTTGGGTGGTAGTGATGCATTTGTGTTCGCTATTATTGTTTTTTTTTTTTGGGGGGGGGGGGGTGGCTCATCTTTTGACTGTGCAAGGTGCATATCACTCTAAGAGCCTTCTCTGGCATCAAAGGAAATTTATTTTACCAGAAAACAATCTACTGCAACTCCCTTATTAAAATAAAGTCTGTAATGCTAATTTAACTTTTTACAAAATATTCTGATACATTAATAAACTATAGCCATAAAAAGTACTTGTACTGTTACTTCTTTTGGCATTCTATGCTTAGAAAATCTGGAAATCAGCACAGTTGGCATGACCTGTACATTTCATTCTCATATTCAGTCTGTCCTCCTCCTGTACTGTGTTAAATATAAAGAGAGGGCCCAACCTAACTGGCATTATCACCAACAGTGGTAGCATTTACCACAGGTAGCATCTGGCTGCTATGGGACCTTCCCTCTGCTGGGCCCCACCAAAGTAGAACAGCAGAAGCAAAGCCTTAGCATGGCTGGAGACAGCCTTTGATGATCACTACCACTGCCAATGGTGTGTGGGGAAATTTACAGCAGGGGTTCAATAGATATTTGTTTGTAATTTGTCAAATTAACAATAAGAAGGGCTTGGCAGTCCCAACATATCAATTATTATCTCCTCAACAATAAAAGGAGCTCGGATGCCCCAGCATATTACCTCTCCCAAAACAGCAATGAGAGAAGCTTGTAAACTCCCATCGTATCACTTCTCAGTGGGAGGAGATATGTTTGGATTGCCAAGCCCCTCCTGTGTAAGGGTGGGAGGACCCTCACCCCTTGGGAAACAGCAAGATGGCCTCAGCAGCTCTATCATATCATCTCTCCATGAAGGTTATAGGTCGGGGCTGCCAAGCCCCTCTTGCAGTTTCTCTGAGCCTAGGAGGCTTATACTCCTAGAGAAACAGATGAAGGGCTCAACAGACCCAACATATAACTTCCATGCCCAGAGAAAAAGCAAGAGGGGCTTGGCAGTTCCAACATATCAACTCTCAGTGGCCCCTCTTGATTTCCCACCCCACCAAGTCAGCAAGAAGGAGTTAGTGGCCCCAGGATATTAACTTCCACCCTGAAAGAAATAACAACAGGAGCTTGGCAGCTCCATTCACCTCTCTAATGATACCTGCCTATCCCCTAAACACTCTGCCCCGCCATCACACCTTCTCTGTTGTGTTCTCTGGTTTTCCCAAACTTCCTTCACTTCACAACTTTATTGTGCTCTCTTTCTCCTCCTGCCCCCTTTTGCAAATGCACATCCAATCCCCTCTTTTTATCCCAGCCTGTCTCTCCCCCTCTTGCTACCCCAGAATCTCTCCTCTGTAACCACACTTTCCTGTCCCCACCACATCCCTTCTCTCTTGTTGTACCCACTTGTTCCAATCTCACAGTAATGTTATTTTTTTTCTCTTACCCATTGCTGAAGTTCGAAGTTCTGTACTGAGCAACCGGAGCAAGGCTGCAGACTTGATGCAATCGGATGTCCTGACTTTACTGCACAGCCTGGGTTCAGAGGAGGCCAGGGAAAGGTGCAGCTTTTGACAATGGAGCTATGCTCCAGAAGGGGCAGGCCAAGAAGCAAGACTACAGCTACGATGTGGTCAAGTCTCCTGACCTGATTCAAACAACCCAGGGTTCAGAGGAGGCCAGGGGAAGGTGCAGCTTTCGACAATGCTGGTTCAGCATGAAGCTATGCTCCAGAAGGAGCAGGCCAAGGAGCAAGACTGCAGCCACGGTGTGATCTAGTCCCCTGACCTGATTCATACAACCCAAAGTTCAGAGGAGGCCAGGGGAAGGTGCAGCTCTCCAGTAGTGGTGGGTCTGCATGGAGCTTCACTCAGGCAGTGGCAGGCCAAGGAGCAAGTTT
Organism: Microcaecilia unicolor; assembly: GCF_901765095.1. Lineage (NCBI taxonomy): Eukaryota > Metazoa > Chordata > Amphibia > Gymnophiona > Siphonopidae > Microcaecilia > Microcaecilia unicolor. The sequence continues at coordinate 312,098,555 of NC_044033.1, read as the reverse complement.
GCAGCTGCAATGTGATCAAGTCTTCTGACCCGACTCACAGTGGAGGCCAGGGGAAGGTGCGGCTTTCTGGTAATGGTGGGTCAAAATCAGATCAATTCACAGCATGGCTCGGGGCATGCTATACAAAAGCTACAGAGTCATGCTGCACACTGCACCAAGAGATATCCTCTGCACATGCCCCTTTTAACTTGTGTGCCTGCTTCAAATTCTTCTGCTACTGCAGAGGGACCATGCAAAAGGGGGAGGGAGCATGAGGGAGAGATATTGGTTTTCTCTCTTGCTGGGTGCCTGCAGATAAGAGTATGTGTACCATATGTTGGGAATCCCCGCCCTACAGTATCCAGAAATTAGAGACCATTCTCCAGGATACTGCTGCAGAAACCCTGGAGAAAGAATGTCTCCTAAATAATGCATTAGAATTTCATCAGTTTCATATTTTCCTTGCTATTACAGTCCAGTCTGTGTGTGTTGCAGCTACAGCAAACCCAGTTTTTATATGGTAAATACAATAACATTAATTTGATTTCAGTGGGTGGACTGGTTATTTTGTGATAGCATACATTTTCCTTTTAGTTAATTGTAGTTCTTTTTAAAGAACTGAATGGAATTACATCCCAATTAAAGATGTATTATTAAGTAAAGTAATACAGTCAGAACATTACTGTGATTTTATTCGGTATTGCTTTGCTTCTGTATTGCCTTTGGAACTTAATGTACACACACGAAGAATCTGACGCATGTACCCCAACCAGAGTTGCCACCCTTAGTTCTTGGACTGGATTATTTGCAGGCACAAGAAAGCCCATAGACAACTGAAGTATAAAGGCCAGAAAACAAATTACTTCAACATATGTATGCGTACATGCCTGCCACACCCAAACTCTTTGGGATTTGCCTCCAAGTCCCTGGCACAGTGCAGTGAGTCTATGAGGGTGTGAGTCAGAAAATGCTGTGTCTGCCCAATCCCTTACTTCACCACAGCCTACTACAAAACCAAGGTTTCTAGCAGCTCAGATTTTACATGGAATAAAGGTATTTCTCCATCATGTCCAGTGTTCTTTTGAGAGCCTCTTTTACAATCAACTGGGCCTTAATTATTTGGTTCCAGTAGGTAGGCCAACTGTCTTGCATTTGAAGGGCAAGCCCTATATTTATGGTTAAACTAATGTAAGGCTTCTTTGTCTTAAAGCTAGACAAACTCATTTTCCTAGCTAAAGGAAATGGTATAATCCCACCACCCCTATGATAGTATGAGACGTGATCTTGTTCAGTAGGGGTTATACTAGGATCTCTAAGACATTTACAGTGACTTCTCTAGGACAGTTGCTGGGAGTTCCTTTCTAAGGTTTCTGCTGTGCTTTCTTTCAGTTTCAATCTCTTTTATTATTATAATACAGCATAAAAAAAAACATAACCAAATACAACTATAATAAATGAAAGCACATGGGGAAAAAATTGAACAATTGAAATCTCTCATAAAACAGTAGGCATATGTTGATTTAACAGTGCCTATTTCTGAATCCTCTTAGAGCTGATGGAATTCTTACACTCCAACGTTTCCTCATATTTGCTAAATAAACATATCAACAAAACAGAGAGAGTCCACAACACAGAAGGACAAGCAAAGCAAAAGAAAGCACCAACAGCTTCCAAATGTGGGTGAATATCAAACCTTTAGGGGGTCTTTTACTACTACTACTACTACTACTTATTTCTAAAGCGCTACTAGACATACGCAGTGCTGTACACTTGAACATGAAGAGACAGTCCCTGCTCGACAGAGCTTACAATCTAATTGGGACAGACAAACAGGACAAACAAGGGATAAGGGAATATTAAAGTGAGGATGATAAAATAAGGGTTCTGAACAAGTGAATAAGGGTTAGGAGTTAAAAGCAGCATCAAAAAGGTGGGCTTTTAGCTTAGATTTGAAGACGGCCAGAGATGGAGCTTGACGTACCGGCTCAGGAAGTCTATTCCAGGCATATGGTGCAGCAAGATAAAAGGAACGGAGTCTGGAGTTAGCGGTGGAGGAGAAGGGTGCAGATAGGAGAGATTTACCCAGTGAACGGAGTTCCCGGGGAGGAATGTAGGGAGAGATGAGAGTGGAGAGGTACTGAGGAGCTGCAGAGTGAATGCACTTATAGGTCAATAAGAGGAGTTTGAACTGTATGCAGAAATGGATAGGAAGCCAGTGAAGTGACTTGAGGAGAGGGCTAATATGAGCATAACGACACTGGCGGAATATTAGTCATGCAGCAGAATTTTGAACAGATTGAAGAGGAGAGAGATGGCTAAGTGGGAGACCTGTGAGAAGCAAGTTGAAATAGTCTAAGTGAGAGGTGATAAGAGTGTGGATGAGGATTCTGGTAGTGTGCTCAGAAAGGAAAGGTTGAATTTTGCTGATATAGAGAAAAAAACAACAGGTTTTAGCAGTCTGCTGAATATGTGCAGAGAAGGAGAGGGAGGAGTCGAAGATGACCCCAAGGTTACGAGCTGATGAGACAGGAAGGATGAGAGTGTTATCCACAGAAATAGAGAATGGGGGAGGAGGAGAGGTTGGTTTAGGGGGAAAGATGAGAAGCTCAGTCTTGGTCATGTTTTATATCATCTGCAAATTTAATCACCTCACTCGTCATTCTGATTTCCATATCATTTATAAATATGTTAAAGAGCACCGATCCCAATACAGATCCCTGCGGCACTTCACCCTCCTCCATTGAGAGAAATGACCATTTAACCCTACCCTCTGTTTTTTGTCTAATAACCAATTCCTAATCCACAACAGAACATTGCCTCCTATCCCATGACTCTTTAATTTTCTCAGGAGACTCTCATAAGGAACTTTATCAAAAGCTTTCTGAAAATCTAGATACACTACATCAACTGGCTCACCTTTATCCACATGTTTATTTACACCTTCAAAGAAATGAAGCAAATTGGTGAGGCAAGACTTCCCGGCTGAACCCATGCTGACTCTATCCCATTAAACCATCTTCTCTATGTGTTCTGTAATTTTATTCTTTATAATAATTTCCACTATTTTGCCTGGCACCGACGTCAGGCTTACCGGTCTGTAATTTCCCATATCATCCCTAGAACCTGGTCCAGGTGATTTACTTCTCTTTAATTTGTCAATTTGGCCCAGCACATCTTCCAGGTTCACTGAGATTTCTTTCAGTTCCTCCACATCATCATTCTTGAAAAACATTTCCGGTACAGGCATATCTCATATCTTCTTCTGTAAAGACAGAAGCAAAGAATTTCTCCACTAATGCCTTGTCCTCCCTGAGCACCCCTTTTTCTCCTTCATGCTCTAATAGACCCATAGATTCCCTTGCAGGCTTTCTGCTTCTATGTACCTGAAAAAGTTGTTACTGTAAGTTTTAGCCTCTGTGGCATGTTATTATTATTATTTATTATTATTATTTATTGCATTTGTATCCCACATTTTCCCACCTCTTTGCAGGCTCAATGTGGCTTACAATACATCATGATTGGTGGAAATATATTAGAAAATAAACATTTAGTGTTACAGAGGGATCTTGGTCAAGATGGTATTAGAAATACAAGCAGATAATGTAAGATAGTTCTGAATATATGTGGAGGAGTTGTGTGTATTCACATTGGTTGATCTTTGTGGTAAGCTTTGTTAAAGAGATGGGTCTTCAGTAGTTTGCAGAAGTTCGTTAGTTCATGGATCATTTTTAAGTTGTGCGGTAGTGCGTTCCATAGCTGTGTGCTCAAGTAGGTAAAGTTTGACGCGTGCATTAGTTTGTATTTTAGACCTTTGCAATTAGGGAAGTGCAGAATAAAGAATGTGCGGGATGATCTTTTGGCATTCCTGAATGGTAAGTCTATCAAATCTGACATGTAGGCTGGCGCATCTCCGTGAATGATTTTGTGAATTAGGGAGCATATTTTGAACGTGATGCGTTCTTTAAGTGGGAGCCAGTGCAGTTTTTCTCGTAGGGGTTTAGCACTTTCATATTTTGTTTTACCGAATATGAGTCTAGCTGCAGTATTCTGGGCTGTCTGAAGTTTCTTGATTATTTGCTCTTTACAACCAGCGTAGAGTGCATTGCAATAGTCTAGATGACTGAGCACCATTGATTGTACCAGGTTACGTAAAACAGTCCTTGGGAAAAAAAGTCTTACTCTTTTTAATTTCCACATTGAGTGGAACATCTTCTTGGTTGTGTTTCTCGCGTGGTTCTCGAGTGTTAGGTGTTGGCCGATGGTAACTCCGAGAATTTTTAGAGTGTCTGAAATTGGAAGGTTCAGGTTTGGTGTGTTAATGGCGGTGAATTTGTTCTTGTTATATTGGGAGGTGAGTATTAGGCATTGAGTTTTTTCTGCATTGAGTTTCAGCCGAAATGCATCCGCCCATGAATGCATGATCTGGAAATTTTGGTTGATGTCATTGGAAATTTCCTTTAGATCTTGTTTGAATGGGATGTAGATCGTTACATCATCTGCGTATATGTATGGGTTAAGGTTTTGGTTTGATAATAGCTTAGCCAAGGGTATCATCATTAAGTTGAATAGAGTCGGTGAGAGGGGAGATCCCTGTGGGACTCCGCATTCTGGTATCCATGGGGCTGAAGTGGTCAAGTTAGATGTCACTTGGTATGATCGTGTGGTTAGGAATCCCTTAAACCAGTTGAGAACGTTACCTCCAATTCCAAAGTAGTCAAGGATATGTAGTAGTACTCCATGATCAACCATGTCGAAAGCGCTTGACATATCAAATTGGAGAAGAAGTATGTTCTTTCCAGATGCAATCATTTATTTGACTTTGGTCATGAGAGTAACTAGTACTGTTTCAGTACTGTGGTTAGACCGAAATCCTGACTGAGAGTCGTGGAGTATTGAGAATTTATTTAAATAGTTTGTGAGTTGTTTGGTCACCAATCCTTCCGTTAGTTTGGTTATTAAGGGAATGGATGCTACTGGTCTGTAATTGGTTAGTTCACTGGCACTTTTCTTTGCGTCTTTGGGTATGTTATATTCTCTTTTAGCCTTCTTTATTAATGCTTTGCATCTGACTTGCCAGTGCTTATGTTGCTTCTTATTTTCTTCATTTGGATCCTTTTTCCATTATTTGAAGGTCAATCTTTTGTCTGTAATAGCCTCTTTTACTTCACCTTTTAACCATGCAACTAATCATTCTACATGGGAATCCTATACAAGAATAAAATGAATCTCAGTATACAACCTGCACCTCGCATTCCATATTCCCCCAACTATAGTGCTAGAATACTTCACCTTACAACTTGTACAGAAAAAACATTTCAGATTGTGTTATCAATTCAGGAACAATAAAACTGTCCTCTCACTGCCTGACCATTTGCAAAATAACACAAAACCCGCACAAAGACACACAGAATCAGTGCTATACAAAAAAAAAAAAGGGTCTCCTTTACTGCTTTTAAAATTTTCAAGTTTGTTGAAATAAAGAAGTTTGTTGGACACCATCTGCGAGAGGATTCCTTTTTTCTCCACTGTTTTTGCCTGGTGAATTCCATTCATGGAGTTTTTTCCCTTCTGTTTGTGACTGGCATCATAATAGTACAGCACTTCCTGCGGAACTTAATCAATTATGGTCCAAAAGACTTTAAGTCCTCAGGAACATTCTGGCCAACAATTATGTTCGGGACTACTCAGTTCAATCTCATGTATTTTCCAAATACTTTAAATGAATTTAATGTAGTTCTTGGATGATCCAGCAGTCCTGAGGGTTTGGAAGATCAACTAAATTGGTTTCAAAAAATGTGTTCACAAGGAACAGCAATGCTGAGAAACCCTAAACATAATTTTTGGCCAGAATTTCCCTGGGTACTTAAAAAGTCTTTTGGACATTGATGTTGCTCAATTGGGTAAACCAAGAAATGCCATCACAGATCAGTTCCCAGACTCAGAATCTGAAAATAATATGAAGACATGTTAAGAGGGGTGAAGAGGATCTTTGCAGCAGACCCACCGATAAAAGAAAGGAAAGGAAGTTTAAGTATATAAAAAAAGATATCATGCAGAGAGGAGGCTGGACCAGAGAAGATAAAAGGAAGTCTCCGAAGCACCAAGTGTCTGAGAGTGCTCTGGTGAGTCACAGAAGAGCAGCACTGGAGAATGGCTGCAAGAAGCCATACGGAGCATGGTGCCCAAGACACCCTATGGAGACTCTGTCATTCACATATCCAGCGTGAGAGGTGAACCAGAGCCAGTCTGAGTGATTCTGCTGGAAGAAAAGTAATCAGGGCTGTGTTTGGTGAGCTGCTAGAGCTGAGCAAGGAAAGAAAGTGAGTGCAGATCTATCTCTAACCAGGGAACTCACTGAAGAAGTCTGGCCCTGGTGAGTGAGGAAACCGAATTAATGTGAATGAGACTATATTCAGAATGAGAGCCAGCTGCAGAGGTGACTCCTGGGGGAATTCTGCAAAACTGTGGTTATCAATAGAAATCAAACAAAATAAAACATGGAAAAGAAAATAAGATGATACCTTTTTTATTGGACATAACTTAATACATTTCTTGATTAGCTTTCGAAGGTTGCCCTTCTTCGTCAGATCGGAGAAGGGCAACCTTCAAAAGCTAATCAAGAAATGTATTAAGTTATGTCCAATAAAAAAGGTATCATCTTATTTTCTTTCCATGTTTTATTTTGTTTGATTTCTATTGATAACCTTAAGAGTGGACTAACACAGCTACCACACTCCTCTGCAAAACTGTGCAATGCAGAAGTTGTGCAGAATTCCCCATCTGCACATAATTCTGCATAGGGAACAGGAGGCACAAAATAGCAGCTCTCCAATCCCCTCTCCCTCCCCAGCCCACCCCTGGAATACACCCACAGTTTGTCGGGGCCTTCTACTCCCTCCACTCTTTTGAGTTTATTGAGACAGGTACCCTTCGAGAGTCAAGAGGAGCTATAGCTGCATCAGAGGAACCAGGAATTCACCTGCACTACAGTACCACATTAGAAGAGCACCAACTAAGTGAGCTCACCATCAACACCCACAACCATATACACTAGGATATACCAATACATTCTACATTCCAGAGTTCTGATAATAAGGGCACAAGTACAAACCTGAGAAAATATTTCTTCATTCAACATGCAATTAAACTCTGGAATTTGTTGCCAGTGAATGTTGTTAAAGCAGTTAGCTTAGCAGGGTTTAAAAAAAAAAGGTTTGGATAATTTCCTAGAAGGAAAGCCATTATTAAGAGGGACTTGGGAAAATCCACTGCTTATTTGTAGGATAAGCAGCATAAAATCTGTTTTACTCTTTTGGGATCTTGCCAGGTACTTGTGATCCCGATTGGCCTCTGTTGGAAATAGGATACTGGGCTTGATGGACCTTCGGTCCGTACCAGTAAGGCAACGCTTATGTTCATATGAGTAGGGATGGGATGTCATTTGTAGCAATGTAAATATCAACAACATGTCCCATATCATTGCATCACATTAACAATAAAAAATGAACACAAAAAACACATTTCCTGTTTTTTTTGTTTACAAACAAAAACAGAAAACCAGCACTTCCACAAATGAACTGATGAAACACACAGGGGTTCAGGTTAAAAAATGCAAGAAGATCTAAATGTACAATAAAAAATGGTCTTTATCGTAGTTGTATAGAGATACTGTCCTGAGCAGAACTGGATGTCAAACCAAAATCCCAGACAAATGGACTCAACACGGGTCATGCTTCGGCTTCCCTGACTTTCTTGGGAGTCCAAACAAATTTTAACAAATACATTATAACAATAAATAAATGTGATATAATAAAGTTACATAAAAATGAGTCATAAATGTGTACAAATAAATAAATAAATGAATTAACTAATTAATAAATCAATTAAAAGTGACATGAAAAGGAAGCACATAGTGAGTGTTACATGGCACACAAATATTAATAATTAGACAATGAAGAGAAGTGTGAAATTGAAGTACTGAGTTCTGTTTTGTCTGGGATTTTGGTTTGACATCCAGTTCTGCTCAGGACAGTATCTCTATACAACTACGATAAAGACCATTTTTTATAGTAACCTTGGATCTTCCTGCATGGTTTTTTGTTTGCCAATAATAGTGTGCACTCTTTGCACAGAATGCGCATATTTTCCCGATAGTGCACCCATTCAAACCATTACACATGTGCAAACCACTGCACATGTATAAATAATGTGCTTATATGTATATAAGAACATAAGCCTTGCCACACTGATGCAGAGCAAGGGTCCATCAAGCCCAGTATCTTGTTTCCAACACTGCACACTCTTTTGAAAGAGCAGACATTCGACGACTTTGCTCCCATAGGGGTCTATTTACTAAGCCATGCTGGTAGCTTCCACTTGACATTGCCGACACAGCCCATTCAAAGTGAATGGGCTGTGTCGGCACTAGCACACAGCCAGCCATGCTAGCAGCTTAGTAAACCCCAGTGATAATGACAAAATGACCATGTGAAATTGAATAAAACAAACATTACCAGAAATGACACAGAAAAAAACATGAAACAAAACATTTCTGGCTGCCCGTCCCTAGGTATTAGGGCATACATAAACGGGTTTAACAATAGCACTGTGTTGGGAAGGGACACCCTACAGGGGAACCTAGAGAGAGAATCAATTCTGAAAAGAATTTTGAAGTTATAGATTAAAGTCAAAGGTTTAAATTGGTTTCTAGTCTGTATAAGCAACATTTCCTGTTTTATGCTAGTAGAAGAGTAAATGTAAATTATGGGGTTGATATTCAGTCGGCAGAGCCCAGCATTTTGCTGACCGCTGCTGGCATTATACCTGAAAATTCAAGGCCAGGCCACGTCTAAGCTCCGGCATTGAATTTCTGGGTTTACAAAGCTGGCGAAACTATAGCCAGTTAAGTACGATATTCAGCACTTAACTGGCTATGGAGCACTACATAAAGAGAAGCCTGACTTATGAGGTACCTTGGCCAATTAAGGGCTAAATATCAGCCCTTAACCAGCTAAATGCTGATGGGGCCCTGTGCAGACCAATTCAGTGGTAGCAATAATGAAACAGTGATGGAATATTCACATAGCATGCAGCCTGAGCCAACAGATTTATTTTCCACTGAACATGATTAACGTTGTATGAACTTGGCAGCTAATAGTGTGCTGAACTGGACAATGTTGGCACATTTAGAGTGATGCTGGACAAAACGTCTGCATGAAGGAAGCCCTTCCCTCATTATTCAATACCTTCTCTGTGAAATGGTAGTAATTTAAAAAAAGTACATCTTTATATATACCACTGCATTCTACAAAGCAAAAATGAATTCCTATATGCCATCTTTTTCTTTTGATGTAGGTACAGGAAGAAAAGATGTTAAATGCTCCCAGGTCTCAACCTAATTAATTATTTTTTTTAAACTGTACTTATAAATAGTAAGTCTGATTGTTAAGCACCTGATACTCATAAGGTCTGTTTTGGTGGCCCTTTACTAGGTGAAAACATCAGAATAGAGTGAGTCCCTATAACCAGCCCCTCCAAATGACACAATGATTACAATTTAGAACTAATTAAATGAAACCAATACTTCCTCTGTGTACATCCGTATGCTACACATGCCGGCATCTTTGAAAATATAAGTGAGGTCCAATAAAAATACTGCCAACAATAAAGAACGACAATGTGGATAGAGCAACTCATAGATTTGTTTGCTTTGTTTGGGTAAAGGGATGAGGAGAGAGAAAGGGAGACCAACCTCATGGGTTTCAGCAGCCATCTCAATCTAACTGCCTTCAGCTCTCTCCTACCTGCTTCCTTAGTTCTGGTGTAGATGGGGTATTAAAAAAAAATAAATAAAATGCTGGGTGTCCCCTGTAAAAGAGCCATCCTGGGTCTGCTAGGGCTGCCCAGGGGTCTGCTGGCACTTTGGGGGGGGGGGGGGGGGGGGGGGTTTACATGCAAATGATGTGAAATGGTGCCTGTTTATGGTTTTAAAAAAAATAGAACAAGGATTGGATTCAGGAAAATGTGAGCTGGATGGTGGCACAATTTTTATTAAAGTGTAATGTAATTTACCTTGTATTTTGTATGGAAATCCATTTTCTCCATATACTTTAATGGGAAAATCTGATTTAAAAATGGAGTTTGTGAAAAGTTTCCAAACTGTAAAACTTGGTTCACCTGCCACAAGCTAGCATCTGATTGGTGCTGCTAGGTCAAATGACCTAGCTGCAGTCCTGTTGCTAGGGGAAGACAGAGCTGGTGACCAGATCATAGGAACTGAAGACACAGGGAAGGACAGACCTGTGTGAACGGTGCTGTGCCTGGGTGTGAGTGAGAATTGATTTATACAGGAGAGAGAGCTTAAATAAAGAGTTGTCTGATACAAGGTGAGAGGAACTGAAGACACAGGAGAGACAGGACCGGTATGAGAGGTGCTCTGTCTGTGTGCTTGGAAAATTGAGTGTGGATGAGGAGGAAAACCTCAATAGAGTATAATTTGACTGAATCAGAACACCTGGTGATACAGAGAGAGTGGAATTCAGTAAAGCTGAGAGACTGAAGGTACAGGGGAGATATACCTGCATGAAAGATGATCTGCCCATGTATGTATAAGAAATTTGTGTGACTAGACAGGCTGATAATCACACTGAAAATCACAGTATACCTCATAAATTTGCTAAGTGGTTATACAGAAAGGCTTGCCTGAGTTTGAAATAGGCTATAAGCTGTATAATAACCTGCTGGTAACAAGTGAAGGTGGCTAGTGGCAGTGAGTGTGCAAATCTGGTGTGTTCCCACTGACCTGCCATGAAGCAGGGTTGTGATCACCTTGCACCTGTCTGCAGTGAGAATTGGTGCTGATTAAAAATTGAAATAGGACTGTTGTCCTTAGCTGAACTGCTGTGTATGAGGGCAGTGAGATATGAAATGTGTGACTGGTTACAAGGTGTGATTAACATACATGGAAGAGTGTTCCTCATTAGGCAGGGAAAAGTAATAAGGCAGGTCCTGCAATAGGGAACATTAATTATCTATTGATTTACTCTAGATAGGTTGGCCACAGTTTTGATAACAAAAATCCCTATAAAAATTCCCACAGGATAGGGAGACAGGGTTTCAATTTCTTTTAATTAACTAGAGTACAGGTACTGCGGCTGTTAAGCAACGACGCAGGCGAAGCAATGCGGAAGCAACACGTGCACCAAATACCATGAAAGACAAAAGTTACCATCATTCAAGAAAGTTCAACTCAAGCAGCTAAGTACAAAAATCACCACCTACACCGTTTCAGAGACTTTAAACTTACACGTAAATACTTACCTGGAGGTTTATGCTGAGATTCAGTTACATTGCAAAGCGAAGGAAGTGGACATCTGTAAGAAAGCAATTGACACAAAGAATCAATTTTCTTGTTAAAATTTCATAGTTAAAGTAAATTCTGAGTAACAGAGAAAGTAATTATTTGTACTACTTATCTGATTTGTGGTGTTGAGAATTTCAGAGGAAAATTTATTGATTGAAAGTTGATACATTTGCTGAAAAGTTAAAAAGAAACATCTTGTGCAATAAATTATTATAATTTAAAAGTTAGTGTGCAATATTGTCATCATTAAAATTTTGTAACATCTAGGGAAATTCGCTTAACATCTTGAATTGCACACTGTATAATATACAAAATACAGAATTTCCCCATCTTTCTTTGTACCTTCCCTAAGTGGTGAGAGTTTAGCGTGGGACCCTACACTGTGATTTTACCATCGTACCACCCTCTTTAAAAAATCTCACCCATAGGGGATCTACACTGGCTCGCAGCACCACTGCCTTCTTCAATTTTCCAGGCCACCAGCAGTGTCAGTGAGGTAATTACACCACCTTTGGCAGCTCCGGAAGCTCTCCCTCTGTTGCAATGTCCCGCCTATGCAGGACAGGAAATTGCAACAAAGAGAAAGCTTCCAGGCCACTGAAGGTGGTGTGCCTACCTCACTGATGCTGCCGGCAGCCCGGATTGAAGAAGGCAGCGCTGCAGGGAGCTGAAAGGGAGTAGGAGAGAGCTGACCAAGGTGGTTAGACTGAGAACAGGAGATGGCAATGACGGCTGAAGCAGGGAGTGGGAGGGATATGCTAAGGCTGCCATGGGGCCAATGGGAGCGTGAGGCTCTGTGCAACTGCCCCTGTCGCTCCTGTCTAAGACTGGCCCTGAGTGCTGACTCCACACACAGAACACCCCCAAAATAGCCAGTTTTGAGTTGGGCGCTAACTGGACATTTTCAGCAGCACTAACTGGTTAAGCGCTGCTGAACATGACCAGTTAGCACTGAACAAGCGATTTAACCAGTCAGGAGCCATTTCTGGCTGGTTAAATAGCTTTGGGGCTCATTTTCAAAGAGAAAAATGTCCAAGAAGTGTCATAAAGACTGGTGATGTTAGGAGAGTGGTAGCTAAGAATATACACTGCTCCACAGCTCCACTTGACTGAGGTCTTCATGAAATAAAGAATTGATTCAAATTGGTAACACCACATAAGCACTATTCTATGTTATTATTGATTACACCAACAGCTTATGTTAACTTTAGAGCCTCACTCTTAGTTTAAATGTAGTCATGGCCATTTACGCCTTGTTTTACTTGATGTAAATCCTGACACCTAAATTAGGCTTAGAGTGGGTGTATTCCAGTGGAGTGCTGGAGCCGGCTCGCACCAGCTTGCAAGAGCCAGTTATATTTTTTACCATCTTACAAGCCAGTTGTTCTTCAGGGCGAGCCAGCTCTCCTCCCTCCCTTCCCCGAGCTACAGGGTCCCAGGCTCCGAGTCCAGTGTACATACCTGAAGAAGGCAACCACCCTGGTTGTCCAGTGGATTCTTCGGGGCAGGCAGAAAAGATCCCTAGTCTTGCCTGCCTGCTGCCAGCGCTGACCATCCCCCGCTGCCAGATTGCTCTTTAAAAGTGACCGCCGAGACTTCCAGCGGCGGCCTCGTGAGACTTCTGCTGAAGTCTTGGAGGCCGCCGCTGGAAGTCTTGGCGGCCATTTTGAAGAGTGATGCAGTAGCACCGCGGGAGAGTCAGCGCCGGCAGTGGGCAGGAAAGACTGGGGATCTTTCCTGCCTGCCCCCGAAGAATCCACTGGACAACCAGGTTGCCTTCTTCAGGTATGTACTGGACTCAAAGACTGGGATCCTGTAGCTCGCACAGGGCGGGGTGGGGGAGGAGGAGAAGAGCAGAGCCGGCTTGCCTTGCACCACAGAATCTCAGTCTTCCTGGAGAGAGTAATGCATTGCCCCCCTCCCAGGCTCTCTCCCCGGCTATAGCCAGCTCTGCAATTTGGGGGGGGGCACAGAGGTGGACTGGAGAGAGAGCCCGTTGTGGGGGGGGGCGTGCACACAGAGGTGGACCGGGGAGAAAGCCCGTTGTGGGGGGGGGGCGCAGAGGTGGACCTGGGAGAGAGCCTGTTGTGGGGTGGGGGGGGGGGGGGCGCAGAGGTGGACCGGGGAGAGAGCCTGTTGTTAAAAATTTACCAGCACACCACTGGTGTATTCTATAACAACATGCATAGATTTTAGAAACACCCACGACCTGCCCATGGCGATGCCCATTTTTCAACTATGCAGCTTAGAATTTAGACACACCAAGCTACAGAATCGCTTAGTGAGTTGCGCACGTAAATCTTAATTAATGCCAATTAGTTCTGATAATTGCTTGGTAACCAATTAACAGCGCTGATTAGCTAGTTTACCAATTAAGTTACGCGCATTATTATAGAATACGCTTTGATTTCCACAGGGAAATTAAGGCACCATATATGGAATCCCGGGTATATAGAGTCATCCCTGGATATATGTTATCGCTGATATGTAGGCCTTCATATATAAGGTACAATCTTACCTGTCACTTTCATTTGTTAACATTTCCTAGCCCCAGGGGTGTGCAAAGTTGGAAATTATTTCAAACAGTATTCTCTTATCATTGCTCCCAGGTCTTTATTTAGTTTCAATCTTTTTAAAAAGGCAATTAAAACCCATTTATTTCAGAAGCATGTTTTGGGCATTGTTAATAATTAATATATTTATTTAGTATCCTAGATTTATGATCTAGTACTGTTTTTGGGATCCGCTTAGATCTAATTCTGATAAAAGTGAAATATAAGAACTGTAACTGTAAGTTATCCCTGGGAAATTCCTTTGAAAATTGTCTCAAGCAGGGCAGCCAAGGTGGGGGGGGGGGGGGGGGGGGGGGAGGGCAAGATTACGCCGGGCCCAGCCTCCAAGGTGGGCCCAGCACTAGGGTCTGTCTCTTTCCTGCTCCTGACAGGACCCGGGTGATCGCGTCCTGACAGAAGCAGGAGAGAGAAAACTCCAGTGCTGGGCCCACCCTTGGAGGATGGGGAGGAGCAAACACAGGGCTTCGGGGCCTCTGGTTTGGCTTGTAGGGGTGAGGAGAAAAGCAGCCACAGGCCAGGGAATACGATGGAGAACAGCGCTGGAGAAAGGCTTCTGCTGGCGGGGCTTGGGGACCTCTGCCAACCAAGGTATGTGGAATTGTGGTGGGGCAACATGTGCTCCCCCGCCATTTTGGCCTCCAGCCTCCTCAATTTTTTAAGTCTGGCTACACGGCAGTCCTAGGGGGAGCCCGGCAGCAGCGGTCCGGGAGGGGGGCCCGGCAGTGGTGGCCCTGCCCAGGGCCCGGCTCAGTCTCCCGGTGGCCCTGGTCTCAAGTTGCTTTTTCTCTGTCTATATCCTTTCAGAAGCACCAAAGAAAGCAAATATCATTGAATGCTTCGATTTTTATTTGCAGAGCAACATGACACTTAAGTGTTTTTAGATTTATACCCCAGACACACCATCTGAAAGAATCTCACTGTTGTATATATATGGAACCGTGTGATGCAAGTCCACCTACCCACAAGAGGACACTGTACTCTGTACTCCAAAGACTGTATTGGGACTTGTTGTACTTCTATTATTCCTAATTTTGGTTCCAGGACTAATCTATATTACATTTGAAAAGACTCACAGTTTTTTTCAGTATACATAGTAATAATCACAAGCATCCACCCTAGGTACCCCAACAGTTGATTTACTCTGTTTTAATTGAAACCCTATATCTAATCATGACTTGACATTTTTAATTCTATTTAATTTTATAATTCCTGACAATACCAATCATCATTTGTTTTGTTTTATTATTTTCTTTTGACTTTACATTCCATACTTTTTGCATTACACCTGCCTAGCTATTAAATGGCTGGTGCTCACTCTAATGAGCCCCTGAACGGTACCTGTCCCACTCACCCCCTAAATTGGGATCCTGGAATGGATGATGATCCTAACTGAGACCCTTTAACTAGATTAAATATTTTCTGTTACCCTATATTTGATACATGGACTACCAGATCTAATAGGTCCATGTTTGATAACTTTGAAATTTTTCAGGGATGTGGACAAATTAAAATTAACAGATTACACATCCAATAATCAGACCCTCTATCAGAGAACCTGTATATTTTTGGTATGTCACTTATAACATTGATTAAAGTGGGTGGCATCCTTGGTTTTTCATCCTCTATTGTCACTATCAAGAGGGGTAATTGATTAATTTAAAACCAGAAATTATTGTTATACTTACATTCCCAGTAATACTGACACTGATAGGTTCCATTATAAAGGCATTACAAAACCTTTTTGCCTTAGCAGACAAAATTAACTACTAAATCAGGTGTTGATACTGTTATCTGGTGCATTATTCCCTATGTTCAGAGGTTTGTTTTAAGCCTCCTTGTTACTACTCTCAGTACAAGACAAACTACATTTCCACCATAAGTGTAGGACCACTGCTATTTATTTTACCTATTAACGCCTGTAACGCAAGTATACCTCTTTTATTAAGGAAGATATTTATTCTGCTTATGCTGTTTAATTTAACTATCACATATTTCTTTCTAGTGTGTTATATTTTGCTAATTTGTATGGACAGGTTTAGATTGTTTTCTCTCTATTTTTAAATTGTTGTACCTTTCATCACTATACCTCAAATAGTAACTAAGCAGACTGTTTTCTACTGTTGATGATTTCTTAATCATCAAGTGAAAGTGAAGCAGATCAATTCATTTAACACATATTTGCTTCATATTCTGTATAAAGGAACAAGAAGATTATGTTCCTATGTATGTTCCAAAAACACTATAACTCAATAGTGCCTTCATATATGATCTAGATACATTACACCTAGCAGTAAGATTATGACAAAACTATTATCTTGCCCATAATTATAAGACTACTGCAGGTTAAGCAGCAGGCCCTTCATATATAATGTAGGCCTATAACACCCATAGCTTAGCCTTTGCAATACTTGTAATTATAATGCTCCTGAATTTGCAGTAGTTATTCATTATTTGGCCAATATTAATCCTTTTTTCAATGCTAAAATTAAATATTTGTTCCCTATTAACACCAGTTTTAGCTATATTTACACATTCAAAGTTTGACTAATGATAAACTTTGATTGAAAGTTTTCTTTCCCCCGCCTTCCAACATCAGCTTTGTAATCATGATATATTAATCAATCACAATCATATGCACTTGACCTTATTGATTCCATTGTATGGTACCTAGACTTAATTCACTTCACATGTTTCCAAGTCTAGCTCCGCCCTAGAGGGGTGGGTGTAAGAAAGTTGGGCCTCTTGGGTTGGTTATGATAAAAGGGGAAACCTAATGCTGCATTTCATCCAGCATATAATTATGTATCCACATACTGACTCTTGCTATGGCCTTGTTCCTTATTGTGCCAGAGCACCCATGTCACCTCAATCCTATACATTCCCCCCCACAGAACTCTAAGAGCCCTCTGGAAAGGACGGCCACACCCACTAGTAGTCATGTGTGCCAGCCCCCTCTGAGGGGCCTGGCAAGAGGGGAAATGTATATATATGGCCGCCCTTGCTCTCAGTAAAATACAGGTCAATGGCTCAGGCTAAAGAGCTAGGCCTCTGCAAGCAAATAGCTCATAATAAGAGCTAGGCTTCTTAAAATCAGAATAATGTCTGATATAAAAGAGAGCTAGCTTGTAAAAATCAGAGATCACCTTTGACACAGTTACATCTCACTGTGGCAAGTGCTGAACTGGCAAGGGTGGGGGCAATCTACTCTATAAACAATCCTGAGATTGGCACCTGCAAGACGTCATAAGCAAGAGTTGCTATGGTTATATAGAGATAGTACTGGGTCAGCTGCACCCCGGGTGAGAACATCCAAAGGGGGGGCTAGAGGAAGGTTTGGGAACATGTGAAGTCATTCTGATCAACTGATAAGGATTAGGAGCCCAGTTGAGACAGCTGGGGTCCATTGAAATGAATAGGGCCAAAATTGTATATAAGCAGCAGTTTGAGGAGTATTAGTTCAGACGAGACGAGACGAGATGAGACAAGAAGAAGAAGGAGATGAGAGGAGAAGATGAACAGAGAAGGGAGACTCCAGAAGGCTAGAGAGAGAGGACGTGCCATGATATGCGGTTCCATTATGTGAATGCTTAACCTACCTGTATTACCATTGGTAAGATTGTAATAAACTATCTTATTATATCTACTACATACTGGGTTCCTTTCTAATTACAAGAGTCCATACTGCCTGACGGTGTAAGCCTGTCATGAGCAGATTCAAGGTTGGGAAAGCTAGATATTTGGAGGGCATATGTAACTTTGCCCAGAGAGAGATGAGACGGGCCACTGCTTCCGCTGCTGGATTAGCAAAGGCAGATTCGGAGAAAATAAACACTGTTTGGGGTGGTATATCTCTTTGAGATAGTCCATTCTTGCCATTTTTGAATTAGGAATTGCCCTGGTTATCTGATGGAGAGGTGAGATTGTAGAAAAGGGGGAAAGCCTTTTCCTCTTGTGTCTTGTGAACCCGAATTATAGCTACGTCTTGCAAGGTTCCGCGTTAGGAGTTACGGATCAAGAAAGGGATCTGGGTGTCGTCGTCGATGATACTCTGAAACCTTCTGCTCAGTGTGCTGCTGCGGCTAGGAAAGCGAATAGAATGTTGGGTGTTATTAAGAAGGGTATGGAGTCCAGGTGTGCGGATGTTATAATGCCGTTGTATCGCTCCATGGTGCGACCGCACCTGGAGTATTGTGTTCAGTACTGGTCTCCGTATCTCAAAAAAGATATAGTAGAATTGGAAAAGGTACAGCGAAGGGCGACGAAAATGATAGTGGGGATGGGACGACTTTCCTATGAAGAGAGGCTGAGAAGGCTAGGGCTTTTCAGCTTGGAGAAGAGACGGCTGAGGGGAGATATGATAGAAGTGTATAAAATAATGAGTGGAATGGATCGGGTGGATGTGAAGCGACTGTTCACGCTATCCAAAAATACTAGGACTAGAGGGCATGAGTTGAAGCTACAGTGTGGTAAATTTAAAACGAATCGGAGAAAATTTTTCTTCACCCAACGTGTAATTAGACTCTGGAATTCATTGCCGGAGAACGTGGTACGGGCGGTTAGCTTGACGGAGTTTAAAAAGGGGTTAGATAGATTCCTAAAGGACAAGTCCATAGACCGCTATTAAATGGACTGGAAAAATTCCTCATTTTTAGGTACAACTTGTCTGGAATGTTTTTACGTTTGGGGAGCGTGCCAGGTGCCCTTGACCTGGATTGGCCACTGTCGGTGACAGGATGCTGGGCTAGATGGACCTTTGGTCTTTCCCAGTATGGCACTACTTATGTACTTATGTACTTATGTAGGTAAGGAGGGCCACAGTAACATCTTTTTGGATAGCCACTTTGAACACCACAACAGGAGCAGAGATGCCCTGACTCGCCTGCAGGGTACAGATCACACCTGCCTCATAATTTGTTTGAAACTTATATCTGGCCTTTGAGTCTCATCTCATTTGAATTCTGCCAAGGAGACCTGGAATATGAGGGCTATCCAAATCCAGCCGCACTCACCATTATCCTGAAGTACCTTACCCGTGTCACATAATGATACTTTTGTTGCATATCTCAAGCAGGAACTGGAATGGTCACAAAAGCTGATGCACAACTTCATTTCTGTAAAATGCTTCCATTGGTCTAATAAAACTATCACCACCTAAAGAAAATCCAGTTTATTTCACAACTTACATGCCTACTAGAGCTCTCATGATGCGGAGTGAATGGGTGTTTTTTGTTTTTTCTCTCTTTTTCTCCTTGTAGCTTTCTATTTCTTTCAGCTCTCTTTCCTGTCATTTGTAATTCCTTTCCAATTTTATCGATTTTATATGTTTTTATTGTTAACTGCTTTGCTTACGTTGAATAAATATAAATAAATGAACATAAACTTTTATGTTTACATATTTTATGCTGTTTCTAACTTAATGGAGTGGAGGAGTGGCCTAGTGGTTAGGGTGGTGGCCTTTAGTCCTGGGGAACTGAAGAACTGAGTTCAATTCCCAGCACAGCCAGCTCCTTGTGACTCTGGGCAAGTCACTTAACCCTCCATCGCCTGCCACATTGAGCCTGCCATGAGTGGGAAAGTGCAGGGTACAAATGTAATTAAAAAAAAAAAATGTAAGCTCCCTACAGATCACATTCCTCATTCAAATGGCCGATGCCAGCAACAATGGCAAAAATCAGGATTCAGACCTGGAATTTCAGAAGTTTCCTTTAGATATTTTCCATCTGGAAGGGCAATGAGGTCTTGAATCTTGTATCACCTTTGTGGTAATGTGGGGCTCATCAAAAGCTAGTTAACAAAGCAGGAGTGGGATTCCTGATTAATCTGGGCACTGGTTAATGTAACATTTATATAGAGCTTTTCCCAGTGATAATACCAGGACTGGGATTGCTTCACTAAATCTGTGGTTCCTAGTACCATGTTATTTGTGGTAAGCAATGATTGTCCTTTGAGTGCCAGTACTGTGATGTTGGTTTTTGGCCATATTCAGACCATAATGTATGACTCTGGTTACTGGCTGTACTTGGGAATGATAATCAATACTGTAGGTATGGACTAAAAGAAGAGTTTAAATGGGAACAATGGGGGTACATTCTCTCATACCAGGGCCTCCAATGTTTTTCATTTCCTTCTGTTATGCATTAAACTCTCTTCCATAGCCACATCCATTTTTTTAAAAATTCTGTTTGTATCTGTCTGCAGTACCTATTTCTTTTTTCTCATCTGTTCAGGTTCCTTCTCTTCTATTTTGTCTTAGCCTTCCACCTTTTATTCTTCCCTTTCCCCCTCCACTTTTACCTACCCCATTCCCCCTCAACTTTCTTATCCATCTCTCTCATGTTCTTTATCCTCTTAGTCCCATGTTCTTCTCCTTTCACCCATTTTCCCTCCTTTCCCATTCCATCATTTCAGTGTTCCTTTTCTCCCCTCTCATTCCCAAATCATTCTCCCCCTTTCCTCATGTTTCTTTTTCTACCATCCATATGTCTCCTCTATCCTACTATATTCTTCCTCTCCCACCTTTCCTAACAGGCTCACCATGTCTTTCTTACTATGTAAATTAAATGATTAACTAACTGGCTTTCTTAAAAAGGATTATATAACCTTTGGATGCATGACTAGGAACAAAAGCATACACTTATTTATGCAATATCACAATTCCTCATGTACAGCCACAAAACAACCTTTTAGGGTGGACAGTGTTCACAAATGAGTTCCTGCTTTTATTGACCAGCTTTGGCACAGTATAAGTCAGCACAAGAAAAAAATATAAGAAAACCAATGTACTACATTAGGGGCTTATAGCCCATTTAGTTGTGTTTAAACAAGAGAGATCTGCATGAAACAAAATATTTATTGTTATTATTTTGACTTATAAAACCACTTGTCCCTGAAACATGCTCAAAACAGAATAATCCAGTTGTGTATCTAAAATGTAAGCTTCTACAAATGAGATGAAGTGAAGATGTGATTCCACGTGCTCCAATGAAAGGAGAGTTTAGTTTTACTTACATCATATTCCATTTTAATAACACCAGGCTTCCCAAGGCAGATTACAACAACAGTTAAGATGAACCCATCAGGAAAAAGGATATCCTCACTAAAATTTGGCCATGTATTACTGTATTGTATAGAACAGTGTAGAAAAATGAGCACAAAATACAGAGTTTATTGCTGCTGTTTCTGCCAGCTACAATAATTCTTTTTATGCTGTTTTAATGATCCTTGTCCTGCCCTATCACTGTAACACTACAGTCACCATTATGTCTTAATTAAGGGGCCCTTTTACTAAGCCACCTAAGTTTCTATGTGCACCCAACGCATGCCAAAATGGAGTTACCACCCGACTACTGAGTGGCTTTTGTGGTAATTTCATTTTTGTTGCACGTCTGAAATTTTTTTTTCCGGGCGCGCACAACAGACGCGTGTCAAGTGGCATTTGGCGCGCGTAGGTCATTACCACCTGGTTACCATGTGAGTCTTTACTTCTAGGTCACTTCTAGGTCAATGGCTGGCGGTAAGGTCTCAGACACAAAATTGACACATGGCAATTTTCATTTTGCCGCATGTCCATTTTCGGCAAAAATGTTTTTTAAAGCCTTTTTTTACAGGTGTGCTAAAAAATGGATTGGCGCACACTCAAAACCCGCGCCTATACTACCTCAATCCATTTTTCAGCACACCTTTGTAAAAGAACCCCTAACCAGCTTATTTTTGAAAGAGATCGCCAGCCATCTTCCGACACAAATCGGGAGATGGCCGGCCATCTCCTGAAGCCGGCCAAATCGGTATAATGGAAAGCCGATTTTGGCCGGCTCCAACTGCTCTCCGTCGCAGAGCTGGCCAAACTTAAATGGGGGTGTTTCGGCAGGGTAGAGAAGGCGGGACGGGGCAGGACAGGGCGAAGTTTCCAGATGGCCGGCTTCGCCTGATAATGGAAAAAAGATGGCCGGCTCTGACGAGCATTTGGCCAGCTTCACTTGATCCATTTATTTTCAGGACCAAGTCTCAAAAAAGTACCCCAATTGACCAGGTGACCACCAGAGGGAATTGGGGATCACCTCCCCTTACTCCCGCAGTGGTCACCAACCCCCTCCCACCCCCCAAAAAAACTTTTTTGCCAGCCTCTATGCCAGCCTGAAATGTCATACCCAGCTCCCTGACAGCAGTATGCAAGTCCCTGGAGCAGTTTTTAGTGGGTGCAGTGCACTTCAGGCAGGTGGACCCAGGCCCACCCCCCCCCCCCCCACCTGTTACATTTGTGGTGGTAAATGGAAGCCCTCCAATCCCCCCCCAAAACCGACTGTACCTACATCTAGGTGCCCCCTTCACCCATAAGGGCTATGGTAATGGTGTAGAGTTGTAGGGAGTGGGTTTTGGGGGGGGGGGATTTGGGGGGCTCAGCACCCAAGGTAAGGGAGCTATACACATGGAAGCTATTTTATTTATTTTTTTTTTTTAGAAGTGCCCCCTAGGGTGCCCGGTTGGTGTCCCGGCATGTGAGGGGAACCAGTGCACTACAAATGCTGGCTCCTCCCACGACCAAATGCCTTGGATTTGGCTGGGTTTGAGTGGTCGGCATTAGTTTCCATTATGGGCGAAAACCGATGCTGGCCATCTCAAACCCGGCCGTCTTTAACATTTGGCCAGCCCCAACCGTATTATCGAAATGAAAGATGGCCGGCCATCTTTTTTGATAATACAGTTCAGGACCGCTTTTTGTGGTGCCGGCCATCTAGATGGGTGGCCATCTTGATGGCCGGCGCTGTTCGATTATGCTCCTCCACGTGTCTTAGTATCAATGTGAATAACCCTCTGCTGTATCTTACTTCATATTTATGATTTGAATTTACACAGAATCCTTTTGCCAAGCAGGATCCACATTTTAAATTGGAGGGAAATACTCCCCTTGGCAAAGAAACTAAAGAGAGAGAGAGAGAGGTCTGCTCCTCAGCATGTGACTCTGCTCTGATAGCGTAACAGCTGGATCAAGCCCACACAGCTGGATAACAAGGAGATCCCCCTAAACACTCAAGATTGCTTACAGATGTTTAGCAGTGAATGCCTCCAAGAACCAAAAACTAGGGAGGAGGCTCCGTAGAGATCCCTTCACTGCTGAGCTCATAGGCATTCACTTCATTGGTAAAGTAACTCTCTGCTCCCCTTCCCCGAGTCAAAGTCCTCAAACCCCACTTGAGAAGTCACTTATCAGAAACCAATAAAAAGGAGTTTTAATGAACAAAGTGATGGAGGCAAGAGGGTTAATTTATGTTTACATGTGCATGCTACCAGAATTCCACTTTGTTTGCCAAGTTAAGTAAATTGTTACCAAGGACTCTGCCAATAATTCAGAATCGGCTATTAAGAAGGCATGCTTGGAGTGTAACGCTGGCCCTGGGGAGTTAAAGAGACACTGCTTACATTCATATAAACTTTTAATCACTAACAGCTACTTGCGGAGGAATCCGAGGGCCAAATAACTAACTTGATAGTCACACACACACACACACACACACACACACACACACACACACACACACAAGGAGTGACACCGGCTGCACATACTATAGCAGGACATGTTTATCCACTTCTAACCTAGCTAAGATGATATTCAAGCACCTTTCTGACCTCATGTTCAACTTTCTTTAAATTAGTTCCTTATTTTCTAACTCTATCTTATCTATCTCTGTGTTCCATCTTTGCTTTCACTCTATGCTGTGTATTAAAATGTTTTATTGCTATCATGTAATGTAGCATACTATGCTGTAACTTGTATTGTTATTTGAATAATTTTACTGCTATAATTGTCTATTAATTATTTTTGACTTATTTTTGCTGTACACTATCTTGACTGAATTCCTCCAGAAAGGCGGTAAAACAATCCCAATAAAGAAAGTCTGTTGATCAACAGAAGGAATCAGATGGGGAAGGAGGAGGGGAGAGAGATATGGTGCACAATGGTCCAGTGAGAATAAGCTAGGCAAGTTCATGCATGATGGCTACCTGATAAGAGTCAGCTGTTGCTAAGTAAAAGTGAGTCTGTACATGATGGCTCTCTGATAAGAACCAGATGGGAAGGAAGAAAGCCGTGCAGGAGAATATAATCAGAGCGTACCTTTTCTCCTGTATCTTCCAGGAGATATAGGAGTTCAATGGGTGCTGTAACTTTCTGGAAAAACAAAAAGAAAATGCATGCATATTTTATAAATCTGTTCCCCTCCATCCATGGCTTGCTTGGTTTCTATTCTGTATGTGTATATGTAAGTTTCTAAATTTAACACTGGATTACACTGTGCTCTGAAAAGAACTGTCTCTGCCTGCTGGTATAGCTCCACATTAAGGTCATGGAGTGTAGGAGTAGCTTAGGGCCCCTTTTACTAAGCTGCATAGGCGCATACATGCGCCCAACATGAGCCAAATTGGAGTTACCACCCAGTTACCTCATGGCCCTTGTGGTAATTTCAATTTTGGCATGCGTCCGCTACGCGCGTCTGAAAAATATTTTTTATTTTCTGGCACGCATAGCGGACGCACGCCAAGTGGCATCTGATGCACGTAGGTCATTATTGCCCAAATTCTTTACCGTTAGGTCTATGGTGGGTGCAGTGCACTGCAGACACATGGACCCAGGCCCATACCTCCTACCTGTTATACTTGTGGTGGAAACTGTGAGCCCTCCAAAACTCACCAGAAACTCACTGTTCCCATATATAGGTGCCCCCTTCACCCATAAGGGCTATTGTAGTTGTGCACAGTTGGGGGTAGTGGGTTTTGGGTGGGTTTTAGGGGGCTCAGCAGACAAGATAAAGGAGCAATGGTAAGATGTGTACCTGGAAGCATGTATTTGAAGTCCACTGCATTTAGTTGAAATCCACTAGGGTGACTCATTGCTCTCCTGGGATGTCTGGAGGACCAGTCTAGTAAAAATGCTGGCCCATTCCAAAGACTTGATTTTCTCAGTTTTTTATTTGGACGGGTTATTTTCAAAAATGGTCCAAAAAAAAAAAACATACAAAGTACAAAACTTTGTTCGAAATGGTATTTTCGAAAAAAAAAAAAAAAAGAGACATTTTTCTTTTTCAAGAATGACCTTTTTTCCTATTCGGATTCTGGATGTTTTGTGCAAAACATTCAAAGTTGGACTTGGACGTCATATTGAAAATTCCCCTTCACAGCTGCTTTGGAGACTATCGATGATATTGTTCAGTTGTTTTGTAGATTCCTATGTTCAATCCTTGTTTTCTTGTGATATGTAGTATCTGAGAGTTGCCTTCTTGGTGCCTAAAAATAGGTGTCCATTTACCCCTGGATTCTCTATAGTGCGACTTAAATTGTGCACACAAATCCGGTCGTATTCTGAATTTGCATGTGCAACTTAATTAGCTTAGCAAGCCAATCAGTGTTGATAATTGAACTTAACAAGCAATTATTGACACTAATTGGCATTAATTAGAATGTACATGCACAACTGTCTAAGCGTATTCTATGTGGAGGAGCATAATTGAACACGAACGCCCATCTCCATGGGCGTCTATCTCCGAGAACAGGTACGTTAAGGGGCGGGACAAACCGTATTTTGGAAAAAAATGGGCGTCCATCTTTTTTCCGATAATACAGTTTGTGCCAGCCAAATGCATCGGATTTGTGCAGATTTGAGCTGGGCGGTATTGTTTTTCAGCGATAATGGAAACTGAAGGCGCCCAGCTCAAAAACGAACAAGTCCAAGGCATTGGGTCGTGGGAGGGGCCAGGATTCGTAGTGCACTGGTCCCCCTCACATGCCAGGACACCAACCGGGCACCCTAAGGGGCACTTGTAACAATTAAAAAAAAAGTTAACTACCTCTGAAGTCCATAGCTCCCTTCCCTTGGGTGCTGAGCCCCCCAAATCCCCCCAAAACCCACTGCCCACAACTCTACACCATTACCATAGCACTTATGGCTGAAGGGGGGCACCTAGATGTGGGTACAGTGGGTTTTGGGGGCGGTTTGGAGGGCTCCCATTTACCACCACAAGTGTAACAGGTAGGGGGGGGATGGGCCTGGGTCCACCTGGCTGAAGTCCACTGCACCCACTAACAGCTGCTCCAGGGACCTGCATACTGCTGTGATGGAGCTGGGTAAGACATTTGAGGCTGGCATTCAGGCTGGAAAAAAAAGTTTTTAAAGTTCTTTTTTTTGGGTGGGAGGGGGTTAGTGACCACTGGGGGAGTCAGGGGTGGTCATCCCTGATTCCCTCCGGTGGTCATCTGGTCATTTAGGGCACTTTTTTGGGACTTGTTCATGAAAAAAAACGGTCCAAAAAAGTGACCCAAATTCGCGCTAAAAACGCCTTTCTTTTTTCGATTATCGGCCGAGGACGCCCATCTCTCCTTGGCCGATAAACACACCCCAGTCCTGCCTTCACCATGCCTCTGACATGCCCCCATCAACTTTGGACGTTTCCGCGACAGATTGCAGTTGAAGACGCCAAAAATCTGCTTTCAATTATATCGATTTGGGCGCCCACGGGAGAAAGACGCCCATCTCCCGGTTTGGGTCGAAATATGGGCGTCTTTCTCTTTCGAAAATAAGGCAGAAAGTGATGCAAGTAAATTCTAAGACGTGGATCTGAAAAGGGAGTGTGGCCACGAGAGGGGCATGGGCATGTCACGGGCATTCCTTGAATTTTATGTGCAGTTATAGAATATGCCTGTTCCATGTGTAATTTAGGCGTCATTTACACCAGGTTTTCATTGGCGTAAATGGATGTGACTAAATATAGTCGTAGAAAATAGGCACTGGGCATACCATAAACTATGCCTAGGTGTATTTTTTTCTACGCCAACTTTTTAGGCATCAAATATAGAATCTAGCCCTTAGTGGCTGAATATTATCACTAAACAAATAGCTTAAGGCACCACATACACCTTCCTCCTAGCTCAGCCCTCTTTTATATGGTTAATAGATAGAGACATAGAAACATGATGGTAGATAAAAGCCAAATGGCCCATCAAGTCTGCCCATCCTCCATAACTACTAACTCTTCCTTTTCCTAAGGGATCCCACATGCCTGTCCCATGTTTTCTTAAATTCTGACACAGTCCTCATCTCCACGACCTCTACCGGAAGGTCATTCTATGCTTCCACCACCCTTTCCAAGAACGAATACTTTCCTAGATTCCTCCTAAGCCTATTTCCTCTTAACTTCATCGTATGCCCCCTCATTCCAGAGTTTTCCTTCATTTGAAAAAGGCTCACTTCTTGTACATTAATGCCCCTGAGATATTTAAATGTCTAGATTATATCTCCTCTGTCCCTCCTCTCTTCCAGTGTATGCTTGTTGAGGTTCCTAAGCCTGTCCCTATATGTTTTATGTTCAAGACCACTTACCAATTTTGTAGCCATCCTCTGGACCGACTCCATCTGTTTATATCCTTCTGTAGGTGCAGTCACCAAACAGTGACTCTAAATGAGTAAAAGAACCTTCAGGTAATAGTGTCTGAGGATCTCAAGGTAGCAAAATAATGTGACAGGACAGAGGTCAAAGCAAAGAGGATTCTAAGCTGCAGACATGCCAAGTCACATGCATTTGGCATATGACACATGCATCGAGCCTTTTCTCCAGCTCACATGCATACCTACCTGAAAGGCTTCACTTAACACAAGACTATCTGTGTGTCAGAATGCAGGTGAAAGCTTGGCTTTTCAACCAGGCCTTTAATGCAAAAAGCAAATGACACCGGCTGTACATATTATAGTAGGACATGTTTATCCACTCCTACCCTAGCTAAGATAATGTTCAAGCACCTTTCTGACTTCATTTGCAGCTTTCTTTAAATTAGTCACTTATTTTCATACTCCTGTTACTCTATCTTATCTATCTATATGTTCCATCTTTGTTTACACCCTATGCTGTCTATATAAATGTTTTATTGGGTATTGTGTTATTGTAATGTAGCATACTATGCCATACTCTGTATTGCTATTTGAATATTTTTACTGCTGTAATTGTCTATTGCTTATGTTTGACTTATTCTCGCTGTGCACCACCTTACGTGAATTCCTTCAAAAAGGTGGTACATAAATCCTAATAAATAAATACCCTAATCTCATGCATTACTTCCCTGCTCTACACAGGTGATCTGGCATCTCTCTGTCTTCCTTTCCTTTCCCTACTTCCACGGCCCAGCATGGCATCTCTCACTTTTCTCCCCCCCCCCCCCCCCCCCCCCGGTCCGCCAAACATGCTTAAGGATGGTAGTGCTGAAGAAATGCTGCTTCCAGCCAATGCAGGGCCTTTCTTCTGCCTATCCTGCCTCCAGAAACCAGAATTAGCATCAGAGGAAGCAGGAGCAGTAAAAGAAAGGTCCCATATTGACCGGAAGCAGCATCTCTTCAGCACTACTGGCCTCAAGCAAGTTTGGCAGACCATGGGCTAGAGGCAAGGAAAGTGAGAAATGCCAGAGGAAAAGATGCATGTGGTGGGGGAGAAGAAGAGATGTCAGGGAGGGAGGTAATGGTGATGGGGGAGGGAGGAAGAGATGCCAGGATGGGGGTAACAGTGGAGAGGAAGAGGAAGAAATTCCAGGATGGTGGTGGTGGTGGTGCGAAGAAAGGAAAAGTTGCCAGGATGGTGGTAGTTGGAGGGAGAGGAAGAGTTGCCAGGATGGAGTTGGGAAAAGGTGCAGTATATGCAAAGAGGAGAAGGAGAGGAGCAAGGGAAGAGAGAGTAACACTTGCTGTACCCCTAGAGAAAGGGGCAGAGGGAGGGAAGAGAGAGAGGGAGAGATGCTGATGGGGGAGGTACAGAAAGGGAAGGATGAGAGATGGATGAATACCTGGGTCTATTTTAGTCAATGGCAAAAACGCTCACTGCAGCAGGCTGAATATTGACTGGATAGTTTCTGGTGCCATCCCCACCTCTTCATAACCTGGCCCCTTTTTAGATGGGTAATATCAGTTTCCAAATGGATTATTTTAATGCATACCATGACAGTAATGACCCTTACTGCGAAATTCTGATGGCAGAAAATTTCTATATAAAAAGTATAAGTTGACACTTCTCATCCATTGAAAGTTATCTAAAGGGCCGCTGCCTGGAGTGCTGTGTAGGCTGTGCAGAACTGACGCTAGAATTTTCACCTTCCTACCTTTTTCTTTTTGGAATTTTGCCTTCAGCAATGGCCCCAAAGTGGCGAGGGAAAGTAAGGAGCTACCCCTCAGAGCCTCCTAGCTCTGTAGCAGTGTCACAGCCATTGATTACAGCATACATGGCTCCCTCTGAAAGAAAAGCGTCCCCAGCCAACAAGTCTCTGGTTAAAGAGGCCTTGGCTCAACAGCTAGCTCTCTGAGCCCCAACATGTGGAGCCTGCCTTGCTGCCGGCATCCAGAGTGCAGAGACCCCAGGACAAAGAGCTGACTGCCGGAGTGCAGAGTGGTGAAGCATCGCTCAGAGGGGATCCTAGCGGAGGTGTCTGTGTGGAATTAGTGGTCTCTCCTGGAGTATCTGGTCTTGGAGAAGGTGGTAAGAGTGGGGAATCATTGCCTGTTGGATGTAATCAGGGGCTGGGACAGAATCTAACATCTATGAGTGCTGTTTTTCAGTCTTAGCAATGCGGTGTCCCATTGTCAGGCAATAGTGTTAAGCCAGCTCTGGTTAAACCCCCGGTGGTTACTCTTGAAGCCATCTGGAATGCACTGGTTCTTAGGCTCAGTGTCTAAGAATTCTATTGTTTGTACCAAAGGTTTTAACCCCTCCCCCAGCTCCTGAAAAGCTCTCTGTACTACAAGTGAGAATAAAAGTAATCTTGATTGGTTGAAATAGGTATGAACAGGTGTACTATGATAGGGTTAACAGTCTGCAAGATTGCCTATGTGTGACTGAGGAGTAAAGTTAATGATTTTTGGCTTGTCTATATATGACTGGTTAAACCCTGGGTGGGTGGGTGGGGTGAGGGGAGGGTGGGTAGGACTATAAGTCCCAGTGAATCTGAAAGGTGCTGTATAAAAAAAAAACGTTCTCTGGGTGGGGCCAGCAATGATACAGCCTGATAAATTCAATTTGATTCAACAATCAGATTCCACTAGAATATAATTTTCCTTTAGTAAATCTAAATATTCCCACTAATTACAACGGTTTCATCAATGTAAAATGTAAATTTATAACCAGTTGGGAGACTAACCAGCTTATAATTGAAAAAGAAAAACGCCTATATTGCGACCCAAATCGGGAGATAGATGTTTATCTCACAAAAACGAATAAAGCGGTATAATCAAAAGCCGAATTTGGACGTTTTCAACTGCACTCCGTCGCGGATGCGGACAAAGTTGATGGGGGCGTGTCAAAGGCGTGGTGAAGGCGGAACTGGGGCGTGGTTATCGGCCGATCAGAGATAGGCGCCTTTCGCCGATAATGGAAAATAAATATGCGTTTTTAGCGAGAATTTAGGGCACTTTTCCTGGACCCTGTTTTTCCACGAATAGGGCCCCAAAAAGTGCCCTAAATGACCAGATGACCACTGGAGGGAGTCGGGGATGACCTCCCCTGACTCCCCCAGTGGTCACAAACCCCCTCCCACCACAAAAATATGCCGTTTCACAACTTTTTATGTTCACCCTCAAATGTCATACCCACCTCCCTGGCAGCAGTATGCAGGTCACTGGAGCAGTTATTAGGGGGTGCAGTGGACGTCAGGCAGGTAGACCCAGGCCCATCCCCCCCCCCCCACCTGTTACACTTGTGCTGGTAAATGGGAGCCCTCCACACCGCCCCCCAAACCCACTGTACCCACATGTAGGTGCCCCCCTTCACCTCTTAGGGCTATAGTAATGGTGTAGACTTGTGGGTGGTGGGTTTTGAGGTGGATTTGGGGGGCTCAACACCCAAGGGAAGGGTGCTATGCACCTGGGAGCTCTTTTACCTTTTTATTTGGTTTTGTAAAAGTGCCCCCTAGGGTGCCCGGTTGGTGTCCTGGCATGTGAGGGGGACCAGTGCACTATGAATCCTGGCCCCTCCCACGAACAAATGCCTTGGATTTATTCATTTTTGAGCTGGGCGCTTTCATTTTCCATTATCGCTGAAAAACAAAAACGCCCAGCTCACAAATTGTCGAATAAAACATGGACGTCTATTTTTTCCCAAAATACGGTTCGGTCCGCCCCTTCACGGACCCGTTCTCGGAGATAAACGCCCATGGAGATAGACGTTTTCGTTCGATTATGCCCCTCCACGGCTGCTTTTTTTTTTTTTTTTTTGCCTAGGATTGGCAGAACCTGTCCACAAAGTTAGAATGCAACAACAAGAGTTAGCAGGGTGTAGGACAAGAAGCAGTTAGAAAAACCTATCCTCTCTACTATCAGAGCTAGGCAGGAAGGGAAAGATTTTTGTTGTTGTCTTTTTTTTGGGGGGGGGGGGGGCAGGGTTAGAAGACAGAGAAGTGCACCACAGTACAGATTCACAGGACAACTTAATTAAGCAATAGCCAATAATTTCAAGAGAATAGATATATCAGATAGCTAAACCTGTAGACAGAAAGTTGATAAATTAGAATAAAATAATCAGAAATCACTTAGCAGTATTTTGGTTCAGGTCCATGGATTCTTGTCCTATGTCTAAATTTAAAGCAGCCATGCTTTAAAAAAAAAAAAATCCAAAGCACACATCGACGTCTGTTACTTGCATCTAAATATAAGCATCCAGAAAAAAACCACTTATATTTTGGCTGCAGAAAACAGGCTCCAATGTGTGCTTCACATTCAGGTTTTATCAAGAGCATGTGCACAGGAGCTGAGCTTACCATGGAACTCTTTTGCGCATGTGCCGAGCACAATCCTCCCGCCAAACTCCCTAATGCTCAAAGCTATGCGCGAGCCTATATTTGCATCTCATTAGCTTTGAGCATTAGGGTGTTGTTCTTCTGCGCTGTTCCAGCGGTATTTTTATGGCACTTTTCAGAATGGCCCAGGCGTTTCGATCATCAGCCCCTATATGCTGCTAAATATTGGCAGCTGACCTGCTCAGCAAAGTTTAACTGGTCTGGATCTTCTCCTGCTTAGTTAAACCATTTTTAATATCAATCCCCAGACAGGCATTGATTATACTACTACTACTTATCATTTTTATAGCGCTACAAGGCATACTCAGCGCTGTACACCATACACAAAAACACAGTCCCTGCTCAAAGAGCTCACAATCTAGATAAGACAGGCAGACAGACAGAACAATTAAGGGTAAGGGAATAAAGAGGTGAGGATGAAAGGATAGGGCAAGCGAGCAGTGGTTGGGAGTCAAAAGCAGCGGTAAAGAGGTGGGCTTTAAGTTTGGACTTGAAAACGGCCAAAGAGGGGGCTAAACGTACAGGCTCGGGAAGTCTATTCCAGGTGTGAGGTGCAGCAAGATAAAAAGAGTGGAGTCTGGAATTAGCAGTAGAGGAGAAGGGGACAGATAAGAGAGATTTATCAACAGAACCGAGTACCCGAGGGGGGGCGTAGGGAGAGACAAGAGTGGAGAGGTACTGGGGAGCGGCAGAGTGAAAGCACTTATAGGTCAATAAGAGAAGTTTGAATTGAATGCGGAAACGGATAGGGAGCCAGTGAAGTGACTTAAGGAGAGGGCTAATGTGAGCATAGCGACTTTGGTGGAAAATGAGTCGCGCAGCAGAGTATAGAGGTATTGATTCCAAGTGATTATTCTGTGAATCAGGTGGAAAGGAAGAAGATCCTTAAATACCAAGAAATGCAGCCAGAGACCAAGAAAATGTAGCAGGTAGATACAGGAATGTAACCCATGGTATTGTGAGCCACAGGCTTGATTAAAAATAATTTTCAAGCAATCCTGGATAGGTTACCTATACAGGTCACATCTTATGAACTCCAGAAGGAAGCACAATGCAAGCATTATGGCAAGGGATAGCAGTAAATTTGAGAGACTGAGATCGTGTCTGGCCACATAGTGAGTCAACCGGACTAACAAGATAATCAGAGTACTATATAAAGCAGGCATCTAGCTGGACCGGGGCTGGTTCATAGTGGTAGTGATATGACAAGGGAAACCAAGTGTACTTACTATATAAAGTAAGCAGAGAAAAGAGACTAGTGTGTTATGTTTCCTTTTGTGACTTTCTCTGACCTGCACTTCTAGAAATAGAAATCACTGGACGCTCAGAGTAAGTTCTAACAACTGTAGGTTTATTTACACATGCTTACAAATCAGCAGCTGTCAAGAGGAACTTAATATTACCCTGTACTTACTAAAATGTCTCGTACAACTACTGAGTTATTCCATTATACATACACAGAAGCATTAAGACTCTACCACCACACTCAAGGATGGTACTTTTATAACAAGGTGGCTAGGCTGTCAAGGCACATAGGTACATAGTGTTTTATAAACGCACAACCTACAGTGGTTCACTATGTAGCAGTTCTATAAATTGGTGCCTAAGGGGCATGCTTAGTGCCAATTCTATAATGGCTTCAGGGTTTGCCTAATAGAGGCTGACTGAAATACGGTTTCAGCACCAAAACTGACCTGAAATTCAGGTTCGAATTTTGACCAAAAATGATTGTGCATTTTTGGCAGAAACACAAAACTGTAGCTCTCATCTCGCCCCTGCCCCCACCACAAACCTGCCTCTCCCACCCTCCCTGATAGAAAGCACATTCCCCCCTCCCCGGGCCACCCACCACTCCACCCTTCTCCTACCCATAGGTCCTCCCTGGGCTTACCTTGTAAAGGACCTGGTGGTCTAGTGGTGTCTTTGGGGCAGGAACATCCCAAGTTGCTCCTACCCTCATTGGTTGTGCTATAAAAATGGTGGCCATGACTTCCCACAGAGGCTGCTGCAGGAAGTCATGGCTGCCATTGTTACAGTGCAGCTGATTGGGGCAGGAGAAGCTTGGGATTCTCCGGCCCCAAAGACACCATTAGACCACCAGGGCCTTTTTAGAAGGTAGGCCTTAGGAGGGTGGATTGGTAAGCAGCCCAGGGGGAAACGTGTTTTCTGTCAGATGGGGTGGGGGAGGCTGGCTTGCAGCGCCAGTGGTGGGGGCAGGGCTCAATTATGGTTCTGGCTCAAACCGAGCCACAGATTTCAGCCACAGATTCAGTTTCAGTCAGCTTCTATTGCCTAAGGCATTATAGAATATTTACGTGAAACTCATTGGTGCATCAAAAGTTAGGCATGTCTAGTTATGACAGGTCAATGGGTGGCATAAGTAGGTGCACCATGTAATGTACACAACCAATAGTATTCTATAAATTGTGCATATTGTTTGGTGACTCACCCGTGACACACCTATGCTGTGCTCAAGTGTACGCCCCCTGACAGTTGCAGTTAGCTCAACTTCCTATTTGTCTGATAATTTCCACAATGAAAAAGGCTCAACTATTTTAATTATCCTTGTCTTATTATTTCTTCCAAGGCGGTTTGCCATTGGAACCTTTGTCCATTTTTATTGATAAATAGTTAAAACCATTTGTCCCACAGTTGTTAGAGAACTGATACATATTAGATGTTACAGGATTTTCATGACTTTTTAAACTGGTTTGTTATCAATAACAGCAGATATATTTATTTATTTAGATTTTGCTCACACCTTTTTCAGTTGTAGCTCAAGGTGAGCTACATTCAGGTACACTGGGTATTTTTCTGTCCCTGGAGGGATCACAATCTAATTTTGTACCTGAGGCAATGGAGGGTTAAGGGCTTCTTTTACAAATAAGGGAAAGCCCATATGAATTGAATGGGCTTCCTCTCATTTACCGCACAGGAATCACTAGCGTGGCTTGATAAAAGAAGCCCTTACTGACTTGCCCAGGTTCACAAGCAGCAGCAATTGAACTAGCCACCTCAAGATATCAAGACTGGTGCACTAACCACTAGGCTACTTCTCCACTCCACAGATATATTGCACTATATACCAATATACCACAATTGTCTATTTTATAAAGAGAACATATATTTCTGCTGGGCAGACTGGATGGACCAGGTAGGTCTTTATCAGCTGTTATTTACTGTGCTTCTGTCTGATTTTATAAAATTAATCTAGGCAACGTAGGTGCTCCAAGGCACATGCAATTGTGTGTGTGAATATTCCAGAGAGTATAGGCACATAAGTACCAGTCCTGGCCTTGCTCCCATTTTCCAACCCTGGGAATGCAGCGGGTTGAGAGAGATGTTATGACCGCATCAATTTGGCAGCATCGGCAGGGCTTTTTTGTCCCCTGAAGAAGCCTGAGAGGTGGAACGGGTCCCTGTAAAGATCATCCTCACTGCTGAATCTAAGTGTTAGTTCTTTTGTGGAATTATAAGATTGTGTATTGCAAGTTACATTGTAGTGTGAATATATATGTAAAAAACAAAAACTATAAAAATATTCAGAATTGAGTGGCACACAAAGACAGATTTGTAGTGTGTTGGAAGCAACAATGATGATTTGAACTTCAAAGAAGGTTTTTTTGACCAATGAACGAGACAGTGAGCTGTGTGTATGAAATAACTGGTATTGTTTTGATGATCACAGCCAGCTGAGATCTTTTTCCTTCATTTTTGAAGATGGAAAACTTATAATGTTTTTGTTGCTCCTCGTATTTACAATCTGAGTTGTTTTTGAGAAGAAAAGAGTGTTGTTTTCCACTATTAGTTGTTTTTGTGCACACGTGGAGAACAATTCTATAATGGGACACCTATTATGACAATCAAAAAATAGAAAAAATAGCCCAGAATTAGTGTTTGGATTCCTACTAGTCGAAGTGCAAAAAAACAAAAATAATGTGGAGATAAAATAAACCTCAGCGGAAAACCAGTCACTTATCCAAATGAGTAAA
This sequence comes from Microcaecilia unicolor, assembly GCF_901765095.1. Lineage (NCBI taxonomy): Eukaryota > Metazoa > Chordata > Amphibia > Gymnophiona > Siphonopidae > Microcaecilia > Microcaecilia unicolor. The sequence goes on along the minus strand of NC_044033.1, from coordinate 312,062,838 downwards.
AATCTCTGACAGAATAATATAATATCTATCATCGGTCAACATAAAAAAAACTTTATAAAAACCTCAAAATGTTTTATAAAAATGTCAAAAGCAAAAGCAGCACATGAAGGCTAGATAGAAACCACACCCTACACAAACTGAGAAAAGGTAAAACCAGGTCCCCAGTTAACTTGAAGCCCAAACTAAAATCATTCAGAAAATCCCAGAACATTTTTTACTTAGCTGAAACTGCAGTGTCTTTCATTCAATTGGGAACCCATCTAGATCCCAACAGAGGCTTCTTTTTTTGTTATATCACTGCTTCAGGGGAGCTATCATGCCTCCTTGGTGAGAAAAGTCGGCTTCCTATTAGTCGGTCTATGTCCCAGAAACACCAAAGAAAGATCATGATTAAGTATATAATATCACGTTCATTGTTGATTTAATCATGAATTAATAACAAATGTGATTGTTAGGAAGACTAGATGGACTGTTCAGGTCTTTATCTGCTGTCACTTACTATGTTACTATTGGGCTCGACATAAAACGGAAAATGGACGTCCTTCTCCCAGAAATGTCTAAATCGGTATAATCAAAACCCAATTTTGCGTCTCCAACTGCAGTCAATCGCAAGGATGTCCAAATTTCAAGGGGGCGTATCAGAGGCGTAGCAAAGGCAGGACTTGGACGTGCCTAACACTTGGACGAAAAAAACAAGGACGTCCCTGACCAACACTTGGATGTTTTCACCCGAATGTGTTTTTCTTATGAATAAGGCACAAAAAGGTGCTCAAAATGACCAGATGATTACCAGAGAGAATCAGGGATGACCTCCCATTATTCCCCCAGTGGTCACTAACCCCCTCCCACCCTCAAAAAACATCTTTAAAAATATGTCGTGCCAGCCTCAGATGTCATACTCGGGTCCATGACAGCGCATGCAGGTCCCAGGAGCAGTTTTAGTGGGTACTGCAGTGCACTTCAGACAGGTGGACCCAGGCCCATACCCCCCCCCCCCCCCCACCTGTTACATTTGTGGAGGAAACAACAAGCTCTCCAAAACCCACCACAACCCCTCTGTACCCACATCTAGGTGTCCCTCTTCACCCGTAAGGGCTATGGTAGTGGTGTACAGTTGTGGGTAGTGGATTTTGGGGGGGGGGGTTGGGAGGCTCAGCACACAAGGTAAGGGAGCTATGTTCCTGGGAGCATTTTATGAAGTCCACTGCAGTGCCCCCTAGGGTGCCCGGTTGGTGTCCTGGCATGTAAGGGGGACCAGTGCACTACAAATGCTGGCTCCTCCCACATCCAAATGGCTTGCATTAGGACACTTTTGACATGGACGTCTTTGGTTTCAAAAATCACCGAAAGTCAGAAACGTCCATCTCTAGGGACGTCCATCTCTAGGGACATCCAAATGTAAGGATCTGGACATCTCTGACGGTATTTTCGAAATGAAAGATGGACATCCATCTTTTTTTCAAAAATACGGGTTTCCCTGCCCCTGTTTTGCAAGAACGCCCGAATCGCAACTTGGACATTTCTTTCGAAAGTGCCCCTCCATGTTACTAAGGGCATTCAATTTATTTATTAGTTGTCTATGCAGAACCATGTCAGAGGCTTTGCTAAAATCTAAATACACCACATCTAGCACCCACCCTTGATCCAACTCTCTAGTCACTCAGTCAAAACAATTAATCAGATTTGTCTAACAAGACCTGCCTGTATTGAAACCATGTTGCCTTGGGTTCTGTAATCCATTGGATTCCAAAAACTTTACTATTCTCTGTTTTAAAACCATTTCCATTAATTTACTTGCCACAGAAGTTAGACTTAACAGACTGTAGTTCCCAACCTCTTCCATACTTCCACTTTTGTGAGGACGGACTGCATCTGCTCTTCTCTAGTCCTCAGGGACCACTCCCAACTCTAGAGAAGCATTAAAAACGTCAGCCAATGGAACCGCTAGAACTTCCCTAAGTTTCTTCAGCACCCTCAGATGTATGTCATCTGTCCGCATCGCTCTGTCCACCTTTAGTTTAGTCAGCTCCTTACAAACAGTCCTTTGAAAATCGTTCAGGGACTACCACTCTTCCATTCCTATTTGTGTTTTTCTTCTGTGGCCCTGCTCCTGGCCCTTCAGTTGGGAACACAGAACAGAAATATTTATTAAGCAATTTCACCTTATCTTTATCAACGTCTGCATAAACTTCCCGTCATCTTTGAGTCTCACAATGCCACTTTTGTACTTCCTCCTATCACTAACATATGTAAAAAATGTCTTAGCCCCCCCCCCCCCCCCATTTTACTGTATTGGCTATTACATCTTTGCTCTCCTGACTACGCTACCAGCTTCTCTTAGCTTTTCCAGATATTATTCCCTGCCTTCCTCTTTCTGCAATCTCTTGCAGTTTATAAAGGCTAACCTCTTTTTCCTTACCCTTTCAGCTACCACTTTTGAGAACCAGAAGTGGTCTTATTTTCCTCTTACTTTATTTACTTTCCTTACAAAAAGGTTTGTTGCTTTTACAATAGCTCCTTTCAGTTTTGCCCACTGCTTTCAAACTTCTTCCAGATGTTCCCATCCACACAACAATTCCTTGAGGCAATCGCCATCTGAACAAAATTAGTTTTTTTGAGGTCTAGAACATTTACTTTTGAAAGAACCCTCTCCACAGCTATCTTAATATTAAATGGTGAGGGCAAAAGCTAGAAGGATGCCTGGGTGCATATGGAAAGGAATGGCCAGTAGGAAAAAGGAAGTGATGATGCCAATTTATAAGGCTCTGGTGAGACCTCATTTAGAAAATTGTACACAATTTTGGAGACTGCAGCTTCAAAAAGGTATAAACAGGATGGAGTTGGTCCAGAGGACAGCTACTAAAATTGTCAGTGGTCTTTGTCATAAAGCATATGGGGACAGACTTTAAGATCTCAATATGTATACTTTGGAAGAGAAGTGGGAGAGGGGAGATATAATTGAGACTTTTAAATACCTATGCGGCATAAATGCAATTGGAAGGAAGCTCGGGAATGAGGGATCATAGGATGAAAGTGAAAGGGGATAGATTCAGAAGTAACCTGAGGAAATACTTCTTCATGGAAAGGTGGTGAATTTGTGGAACAGCCTCCCAGTGGAAGTGGTGGAGACAAAAAACAAAAACAGTATCTGAATTCAAGAAAGCTTGGGGCAAGTATATTGGATCCCTAAGGGAGTGATAAGGAGAGTAGATGGCACAGATGGGCAGACTGGTTAGTCCATATGGTCTTTATGTGCCTACAGTTTTCTAAGTTTCTCTGTTCCTATGTTAAGGGTAAATTAAAATGGTCTCATACTACTAAGGGATCCCCATCATGCACTTGTAATTTTCTGCCCAAATCTTCCAATAATTGGGTCTTATTTGAATTTGGTGCATAATTCCCACCAGAGCTGTTTATCACCTAGCTTCAAATCTACAATTATACGACTCTTTATATCAATCTCCACCCTTTCGATCCTTCAATATTAAAAAACCCCCTCCCCCTATTTTTTTTATGTTCAAGGCAATTTGCTGCCAAGTACCTATATGGGAGTATTTATGATTCAGCAGATATTCATCTGATTTGTCTCAGATAGGCTTTCTTGCAAGAATATGAAGTCAGTTTACTTTCTTAGCCTCCTTTATCACTGCCTTGTACTGCCTAAACTGAGACCTTCACATTCAAAGTTCCAACATTGGTTCACCTTTCTCTATCTACCATATTCAATCTCTATACCACACTTCCCTCTCTTAACGGGCTGCCCACTCTTCACCCTAAACCCTCCTCTTGCCCCATCTGCTCCTTCACACCTCCCACACTCCTCCACTATCCAACTCACTGCCTACCCTTACAGTAGGAACAACAATTGAGAAAATAACGCCCTCCCCAAAGCCAACATGCTTCCTCCTATACTCCCCTCACCCATTCCCATTACACTTATAATTTATACATTAATCCTCAATTGCACCATATACCTTTCCAGCCTACCATTCTCAACCCTCACAACCCTCACTCATTCATTCATCCATCCATCCACATTCACTACATAAGTACATAAGTAATTCCACACTGGGAAAATACCAAGGGTCCATCGAGCTCAGCATCCTGTCCATGACAGCGGCCAATCCAGGCCAAGGGCACCTGGTGAGCTTCCCAAACGTACAAACATTCTATACATGTTATTCCTGGAATTGTGGATTTTTCCCAAGTCCATTTAGAAGTGGTTTATGGATTTGTCCTTTAGGAAACTGTCTAATCCCTTTTAAAACTCTGCCAAGCTAACCGCCTTCACCACGTTCTCCGGCAACGAATTCCAGATTTTAATTATGCGTTGGATGAAGAAAAATTTTCTTCGATTTGTTTCTTCACCCAACGCATAATTAAACTCTGGAATTCCCCAGATGTTTTTGCTCCCATGCATAGGCGCCCGGTATAAGAGGCTTGGACAGGCTAAGCCTCCCCTGCTGTGCTCTGAGGGATTTAAATTGTTGATTTACCTCCATCCTCACAGCAGGAGCTGCAGTAAAAGCCCTCTAGCCTTGTGAATCAGTTGTAGAAATTGGATTATGGTTTGTTTACCTTACTGCTGGGAGAGCGGGGGAGGGGGGGGGGTTGGCTGGAGGTGTCCTGGGTTGCCAGGCAGATATTTAACGAGGATGACTTCCTGACCTGCACTGAGGACAGATAGCAGCAGAATCATACTGGGCCAGCATGATCACAAAAAGTCACCAGACAACAAAGGTAGAAAATATCATTTTATTTTCATTATAGTGTTTGGAATATGTCCACTTTGAGAATCAGGTGCTCAACATTAAAAGTTTATATTTATTTACTTATTTATGGCATTTTATCCCACATTAAACATGAATTAGGGTGTTTTGTGGCTCTACATGAGAATTGTGATGATATGATCCCTTATTTCATATTATTGATGGTCTGCATTTTCCGTATGGGTGGTATTTTGGTGTATTAGGTTCTGCCCAGTGTAATATTTATGGTACAGTAAGGTTCTGAGTGTGTTTTTGCACAAAGTTGTGCATAGTGTTTTGCAGTTGAGCAATTGTGCTTAGAATATGCTTTGAGCAACCACTTTATTCTTTGACATATGATACATATCTAATATCTAAATTTAATAAAAGGTATTAATTGTGATTATTTTATTTTTATTTTATTTTTCTGAGTGTTATCAGACAATTATGGATATAAGCTCCGCCCCTGGCTCCACCCCATAACCCTGCCCCCTTTAGCCTCCCCAAACAGTTGGGCCACTGACCGCCTATGCTCCCACGTATATATTCTTGATCTTCCTATGTTGTGTTTGCTCAACTCATCTGTTTCTCCTTCTCATTGAGTCATCTAGATTGTCTCCTGATTCTCCGTTGACCTTTAGTTACTGTCTTCCTTTTACCCAATTCTGTAATGTGCTTGCTTTCACTGTGCCTGACTCCTCCAGACCTGCTTTTCCTGCCTCACCCAGTGCCTGCACTGCTCCTGGATCTGTGGTCACTTTCCATGTGATTTCATTCACTGTAAAGGCCAGCTCAAAAGGAAATAACCAACAATACCAAGCATTTTTCTTTTGCAGTTGCATCGTCACCTCTCTGAATTCCCTCCTTCCCTGTACCATAGCTGTGGACAAATCTGTGAACAGGGTGAACTTGTTTCCATCCCTGTTAAAAGTTCTTACGGGCTGCATTCTAGCTGCTATAATTTCCTTTACTGGACAAACAAGCAAACAAATCACAATGTTTCTAGGAATATTAATCTTTGGCTTCCCCAAATCATTGTAGTCCTATTCAGTTTTGGCACAATATAAGACACTGGGTGTTCTTCAGATGACAGCATAGCTTATATGTGTCATCTGTGTGGCTTCTATGTCACAATCAGAGAAAGTAATAGGTTGGAGAGAAGAATTTGATTGAGAGGGGGCAGACAGAGAGGAAAGGGGGGTCGAACTACAATAATTGACAGAAAAGCGTGGGGGGGGGGAATACACATCAGCAGAGAGAATGCGTAGGTCAGGCTTGCTGTCGGTGTACCCATTGCAGGACAGGCATGGGCATCATTTGGGGGGTCGAGGGGGGCATTGCCCCCCCCAAACGCAGGGCCGGCACAACACTGCAGGCAACTCTCCCTCCGTCCCGCCCTCGGCTCTCAGCTCCCCGACTGACAGCCCTCCTCTCTGTTCCTTCCCCCGTCCCACCGTGCATTTAACCCTTTTATTTTCAGAGGCAGTGACGGCAGTGAAGAAGAAAGCACTGCGGGCTCGCCTCCAGCTTCTCCCTTCCTTCACACAGTGTCCCGTCCTCATGGAAACAGAAAATACATCATCGCAGAAGGCGAGACACTGTGTGAGGGAAGGGAGAAGCTGGAGGCGAGCTTGGGGTGCTTTCTTATTCACTGCTGTCACTGCCACTGAAAATAAAAGGGTTAAATGCGCACAGGGGGGCAGGAAGGAACAGAGAGGAGGGTTGTCGGGGAGCTGAGGGAGGGCAGGGAGAATCGCTGGACATGGATGGGAGGGGAGGGCAGGGGGAGAGAAGAGATCGCTGGACATGGAAAGGAGAGGAGGGGAGGGCAGGGAGAGAGAAGAGATCACTGGATATGGAGAGGAGGTGAGGGCAGGGGAGAGAGGAGAATTGCTGGACATGGATGGATGGATGTAGGGGGCAGGGGAGAGAGGAAATTTACTACATATGGAGGAGAGGGCAGGGGAGAATGGAAAGTTGCTGGACATGGATGGATGGAGGGGAGGGCAGGAGAGAGCGGAGAATTGCTGGACATGGATGGATGAATGGGGGCAGGGAAGAGAGGAAATTTGCTGGAAAAGGGGGGATGGAGGAGAGGGCAGGGGAGAATGGAGAGTTGCTGGACATGGATGGATGGATGGAGGGGAGGGCAGGAGAGAAAGGAGAATTGCTGGACATGGATGGATGAATGGAGGGGCAGGGGAGAGGAAATTTGCTGGATATGGGAGGATGGAGGAGAGGGCAGGGGAGAATGGAGAGTTGCTGGACATGGATGGATGGAGGGGAGGTAAGTCAGGAAGGAGATGCACATGAATGGAGGGGAGGAAAGAGAGAAGAAATGCAGGACATGGATGGAGTGGAGGGCAGTTGAGAGGAGAAATGTTGGACAAGGATGGAGGGAAGGAAAGACAAAGGAAGGCGATGCACACGGATGGAGGGGAAGGGAGAGAGGAGAACTGCTGGACGTGGATGGAGGGGAGGGAAGACAGAGGAAGTAGATGCACATGTATGGAGGGGAGGGGAGTGAGGAGAAATGCTGGATATGGATGGAGGGAAAACTGCTGAATTTAAGGGCTGGATTGACTTTGAGGGCAGATACTGAAACTCGAGGAAGGATAGGGACAGGACGCATAAGGACGGGAAGGATGGTGGACATGGTGAGAAAAAAATATCAAATGGAAAGAAGACGCTGCATAAAACAGAAGACACTGGGACCAAAGCGAATAGAAAAACTAAATGATCAGACAATAAAGGTAGAAAAAAGTATTTTATTCAGAATGTATTAATTGGAATATGTCAGCTTTTGGAAATGTGCATCTGTGATATTTCGCATGTAAGTTTCAATTTTTCCAGTATTGCTGCATGCTGAGTCTGACTTCTTGAGGTAACTTTCCAGTTCAGTATTTTGCCTTCATATTTTTTTTATTTCTAGTTTCTTGTGTCATATCTGTTGTGTCATGTGTTTTTCATGTGTGATCAAGGTGCAGTATCTGCTAGTGTGTAGTATTTGCAACCCTTTTTATTTTGTTTTTGTCACTAGGTAGTGTACTGGTGTTTTAGAGCCCTGTGTAATTACAGTGCTGCCTTTCCACGCATAAGGTTGTATCTCGTCCTGTCCTTGGAATTAGTGCTATTATGGTTTGGTAAGGATATGAGTGGGTTTTTGCACAAGTTTGTGTATAGTGTTTTGCAGTGGAGAGATTATGTGTTGGCCTTACTGAGGTGGCACCCAGGGCCGTGCCTAGGGTCTCTGGCGCCCCCCTGCAGACCATCAGTTGGCGCCCCTCTCCAGACTATCAGTTGGCGTGCGCACCCCCCCCCCCCCCCCGGACCTGCCTGGCTCCAAGGTGCGTGGAAGATCTGGGCGGTGCCAAAGAGCCGAGCGCTACTCCCCCAAGTTGCCATCTGGGGCGCGATGGAGGAAATGGCTGGGTTTGGCCTGCAGAGGAGGCTCTGAGCGTACTTCTCATTCAGCCTGAGCCTCCTCCGCTCCATCCCCGATTCCACAGCGCTTTAAATTTACCTCTCTCCGCCTCCGACATCTGCGCAGCGTCAGTGAAAGTGCTGCCTGTCTGACATCACTCCACCAGCCTTCCCTTCGCTCGTTCGTTCCCTCTGTGTCTCGCCTTCTTCTGACGTCATTTCCTTGAGGGCGGGACACAGAGGGAACGAACGAGCGAAGGGAAGGCTGGTGGAGAGACATCAGACAGGCAGCGCTTTCACTGACGCTGCGCAGAAGTCGGAGGTGGAGCGAGGTAAATTTAAAGCGCTGTGGAATCAGGGATGGAGCTGAGGAGTAAGGTTTTTTTTAAAAAAATACAACTCAACGGCGTGGCGCCCTTGAAGGCAGGCGCCCCCCTGCGGTGCTTACCGCACTTACCATGTTGGCACGGCCCTGGTGGCACCAAAACATCAGAAAGGGTATAAAACCTAAATCATGACACACTACCTCTTGAAGGATCTACATATAGAGCTTATACATTTCTAAGGTCTACACTGGCATGGTAAGGGAAAGGGGGTGGGGAAATACTACTACTACTATTACTCATCATTTCTACAGCGCTACAAGGCATATGCAGCGCTGCACACCATACACAAAAAAAGACAGTCCCTGCTCAAAGAGCTTACAATCTAGAAAGAAAGAGGAAGTTCTGGATAAGAAGGAAGGAAGGAAGGAAGGAAGGAAGGAAGGAAGGAAGGAAGGAAGGAAGGAAGGGAGAAAGAGCTGGCTTTTTTGGGAATGTCTCATACGTATTCATTATGGTTATTCCCAAAAAAGCCAGCTCTTTCTCCCTTCGCCACATTAGCATATTCATTTGCATGCATATATATGCATGCAAATGAATATGCTAATATTCCCCGCCCCATCCTTTGCCCCCCAAATGAAACAGTCAAACTACGCCCATGAGGACAGGTATTAGCCATAGGTGTCAAAGAAAAGAGAAGTCTTAAACTCTGAGTTAAATTGTTCAAGGGAAGAACTTTGCTGCTCCTGGAGCCAAATTCTTTCAACAACCACTCTGTGCCTTGTTCCCAACATCCAGTGTGATGGTTATTTTCTGGACCAGTTTCACTCTCACTCTGTTGGGTTACAAATATTCGGTGAGGGCAAATTATCTCCTTAATTGAACCATGGGGTTGGATCTCTCTCCTCACATAGCCTTCCAAGGTCATGATGTCATTTCCGCCTGACACCCATTTCTGATGCATTATGGGACCCTCAACATTGATTTCAGTGGGTAGAATCAGGGACTACAAAATACACACTACTTTTAGGATGTAAGTTCAAAACCAGGTATGGCCATAAAGACTCCTTCCTAGAGCTGAGTAATTTGGCACGTCTGCTAGAATGGGGCATAACATGAAATCCTCCAACAGTCTTGAAAAGGCTTTACTCTTTGTGCAAGCACATAGTCATGATTTTCCCAAATATTCATAGTGAAGTATAAGATAATGTTTTTCTGTGCTCTGTAGACCAACTAGATAACACCTTAATGAATTTTCCCAACAGTGCATCCCTTTCAGTGAGATATTGCAATAAACAAATTATACCTTGCGTGGTCACACCAGATACAGGTATATGCCAGATTGAGACTTGTCACCAAACACTCATATTATACACTTGCTTGCAAACTGCAAAGACAAAGCATGCAACATAAACAGATAAGTTTCAAGTTTAATTCAGTTTTACTATCCCGCCCTTTGGGGAATCTTCAGGGCGGTTTACAATCTAAAAATAGTAGAAAGTAGTAAGAAATAAACATTGTAGTCAAGACATAGACAAGACTCTAAGGGTTAGGGGAAGAACTACAATAAATGATAGGGTAGAAGGTAGTGGAAAGAACAAGAAATGAAATGCTAAGAGTATCTTCCAAAGGTATCTCCCTTATCGCTGCTGGGGGTAATGGAACTTTTTCATAGGCATCTTTAAAAGGTCAGTTTTAGATTTATCAAGTCAAGTCTGAAGACGGAGAGAGACAGGGAGTGAGCTCACTGGAGAAAATGTACATATATATCTTTTATAACCCAGTTGTTTCTGCTGTTCTGACTAGAAACAGGAAACAATAACTCACAAATGTATGATTCCATTATGGCAGAATGCTAATCAGAAAAACGTGCAGAATTAATACATTGAATCCTGCATCCACCCTGCACCGTCTCATTGCAGCTAGGAATTTGTGGGTCCTGTTTCTTTTAGAGAAATTAGTAATGTGGCCCTCATGTCAGGCAGGGTGGGGCAGGCAATCTGGCCTCATGTCAGGCAGGGTGGGGCAGGCAATCTGAGTTCCTCTTCATCTTCTCAGAGTTTTACTGGTTGCTTGCCCTTGAGACCCCAACTTCTCCTGCAGGGTTAGGCACAGCAAAGACCCTCTGTGATGTTACTGTTTACAATCATATGAGGTTTCCCTGAAGGTAGGGGCAAAGGGCTGGCACTGAAAGGAAGCGGTTAGTTGCAAAACAGGATTTCCCAGAACACAGAACAGATAAGTCAGCAGGTTGACTAAAAGAACTATGAGAAATGTTATTGAAAATCATGAGCGGAAGATGAGGCAAAAATGGGGGAGAAACAGTTATGGAGAGGAGCACAAAGGTGCTGGCAAAAATGCAATCAGCTCCAAGAGATCAAATTACTCAGTCTTGACAATATCTCAAAATATAATAATGCATCTGTTACAGTGTATACTTGAATCAAGCCTGTGCATCCTGCAGTTAGTATGAGGGGCATTATCAAAAGAAACCTCCAAGTTGCGATTTGGACGTCCTTGCAAAACGGCAAAATCCGGGGGGGGGGGGGGGGGGGACCCATATTTTCAAAACAAGATGGACTTACATCTTTCATTTCAAAAATACCGTCAGAGACGTCCAAATCCTTAAATTTGGATGTCCCTAGATTTGGACGTCCTTAGACATGGATGTTTCTGACTTTCGGCGATTTTCGAAACCAAAGACATCCATGTCAAAAACATCCTATTGCAAGCCATTTGGCATGGGAGGAGCCAGCATTTGTAGTGCACTGGTCCCCCTGACATGACAGGACACCAACTGGGCACCCTAGGGGTTACTGCAGTGGACTTCATAAAATGCTCCCAAGAACATAGCTGAGCCCCCCAACCCCCCCCCCAAACCCACTACCCACAACTGTACACCACTACCATAGCCCTTACGGGTGAATGGGGGCACCTATATATGGGTACAGTGGGTTTGTGGTGGGTTTTGGAGAGCTCGCTGTTTCCTCTACAAATGTAACAGGTAAGGGGGGTATGGGCCTGGGTCCGCTTGTCTGAAGTGCACTGCAGTACCCACTAAAACAGCTCCTGGGACCTGCATGCGCTGTCATGGACCTGAGTATGACATCTGAGACTGGCATAGAGGCTGGCACGACATATTTTTAAAGATTTTTTTGAGGGTAGGAGGGGGTTAGTGACCACTGGGGGAGTAACGGGAGGTCACCCCCGATTCTCTCTGGTGGTCATCTGGTCATTTCAGGCATCTTTTTGTGCCTTATTCGTAATAAAAATACATCTGGGTGAAAACGTCCTTGCTTTTTTCGATTATGGGTCAAAGACGACCAAGTGCTAAGCACACCCGTCCCACCTTCGCTACGCCTCCGGCACACCCCCTTGAAATTTGGAGGTCCTTGCGACAGACTGCAGTTGGAGACGTCCAAAATTGGGTTTTGATTATACCGATTTGGACGTCTCTGGGAGAAGGACGTCCATCTTCTGATTTGTGTCGAAAGATGGACATCCTTCTCTTTCGAAAATGAGCCCGTATGTCACCTAGGTGGTTGTTCAGTACACGCCCCAAGTGATGGGAACACAGTACATAAACAGATTCACTTATTGTTGGGACCAGGGCTCGGGATGATATACACCAGAAGTCCAAATAAGCAGTCCTCAGATCTCGAAAATGATCCACTCACTAATTCAGTCAACTCCAGTAAAATTGTTCCGAACCAACTATTTATTTGGGGGGGAGGGAAATTCTATAAAGAGGTGCCTAGAGATAGGGGCCACTTACTCATGTCAAAGGCACCATCAAATTGACAGACACCTCTATGTACTAGGCACTATTCTATAAGATACTGCCTACCTGCAGGGGGGGCATACATATGGGTGGGTGTTTCTCCCAGTTAGGCACATAGGACCTGATATTCAAAGCTATTTAAATGGCCAGGAGAGGCTGCTGGCCATTTAGATGGCTTGCCTAGACCACTTAGTGGCACTTAGTCGGTTAGTGCCGGTGAATATCCCTGCTAACCAGTTATCTCCTAACCAGGTAGGTTGCGGGTGGGCCTGGGGTGTGGCATGGGCATAGTGTGACCTTAATGGCGATTCTTCAGCTCACTAACCAGCTAAGGGTCCCTTTTACTAAGCCATGGAGGTGCCTACATGTGCCCAATGCACATCAATTTGGAATTACTACCCATCTACTGCTTGGCCCGGGCGGTAATTTTCATTTTTTATAAGCATCCACTACACGCGCCGGAAAATATTTGTATTTTCCAGTGTGCAGGCGGTAATCGGCATTTGAACGCACATTGACCACAGTTAACGCGTGAGACCTTAACGCTAAGTGAATGGGTGGTGGTAAGGTCTCAGACCCAAAATGAACGCGCGCCAATCTTCATTTTGCTGCACATCCATTTTTGGCCCCCCCTCCCCCCCAAAAGGGCATTTTTACAGGTGCGTAGAAAAATGGATCTGCACACGTACAAAACACGCGCCTACACTAGCGCAGGCCACTTTTTAGAGCATCTTAGTAAAAGGACCCCTAAGTAACCACATAAAGTTAGGACAGCAAAAAGGCTGTCTTAAGTTTATGCGGTGAAGTTAACTGGGCAGCAGTCTGAATATTGGCTGGTGCCTGGTTAATTTCTGGGTGACTGCTGATGTTCAATACTGGGAGCTGTGCACGCCCTGGCACTGAATATATCCAGGGTCAGTTCAGCCTGCGGCTGTGAGTAGTTCAAACACAATTTACCACCATGGGCTGAACTGTTGGGTAGTTCATAGATTACTATAAAATTTACACATCATTTGGTGCACCTAGGTGCACTTTGCAGGGATCAACCACCAAGGTGGAGGAACAGAGAACACTGCGGACGAAGCAAGAACAATCAAGAGAGTAGTGTGAAAAAATGACACTTTCAAGGACACCAAGGAATCAAAGAAATGTCATACACAGAATTCATTCATGAAGTACAACTTCTAGACTTGACAGGGTGCTGTATTTTGGTGCTAACAGCCCTCCGCATTTTTATTCCTGCTGCTGCAAGGGCAGACAGGATGACTCAGTCACTCTTAAGAGGCGAGGTGGAGGATTAGCAACTCTGTATAAAAGTTTTTTCACAGTTAAGATTGTAGATTCTTGGAGCTCATCACAGTTAGAAATTTTATCTTGTGAAATAACTGATGATTCTTTTAAGGGGCCATTGTGTTTTACTGTTTTTTTTTTTTATTGTGCTTCTGGGAAGTGGAGTCTAGTAAGAGAAACCTTACATGATTTTTTTTGGTCAAGAATACAATAGGTTATAATAATAATTTGCTGATTGTCTCACCGACCCCATGAGTTCCCTACCTCAGCTTCTAAGAGTCTAAGCGATGGCCACAAATGCTCGCAGTCTAAGCAATAAAGTTCATGCCCTTCAAGCCCTGATGTTGGAGGCAGACTTAGACATTGTTGCAATCACGGAGGCGTGGCTTAATGGTTCCCATGAATGGAATGCAAACATACCAGGCTATAATCTATTTCGGAAGGATAGAGAGGGTCATAAAGGTGGAGGAGTAGCTCTATATGTGAGAAATGATATCATGGCGACTGAAATGACAGGGACCTGGTGAAAGGAAGAAGCGATATGGATCACCTTAAAAAGAGATGATAGAATCTCTGTCCACGTGGGTGTTGTCTACAGACCTCCGACACAATTGGAGGAATTAGATAAAGACCTGATCGCAGATATTCAAAAGTTGGGAAACGAGAGAGGTGCTGTTGCTGGGAGATTTCAATCTGCCGGATGTAGAGTGGAAGGTTCCGTCTGCGGAATCGGAAAGAAGTAGAGAGATCGTGGATGCTTTCCAAAGTGTTTTGCTCAGACAAATGGTGACGGAACCCACGAGGGAGGGAGCGACGCTGGATCTGGTGCTCACAAATGGGGATAGCGTGTCAAATATCTGAGTGGGTGCCCACCTGGGCAGCAGTGACCATCAAACAGTTTGGTTTGATATAACAGCTAAAGTGGAGAGAGGCCACTCAAAACTCAAAGTCCTGGATTTCAAGTGTGCTGACTTTAGTAAAATGGGGGAATACCTGAGGAAGGAGATGATGGGCTGGGAGGAAGTAAGAGAAGTGGAAGGGCAGTGGTCCAGGCTGAAAGAAGCTATAAATAGGGCCACGAACCTTTATGTAAGGAAAGTAAATAAAAGCAAGAGAAAAAGGAAACCGATATGGTTCTCCAAGCAAGTGGCTGAGAAAATAAAGGCTAAAGAGTTGGCGCTCCAGAAATACACAAAAACTCAAGAAAAGGAACACGGGGAGGAATACCGGAAGAAAATGAAAGAAGCCAAGCGAGAGATACGTCTGGCGAAAGCGCAAGCGGAAGAACAAATGGCTAGAAATGTAAGAAGGGGTGACAAAAATTTCTTCAGGTATATTAGTGATAGGAGAATGACTAAAAAGGGAATTGTGAGACTAAAAGATACTGCGAACCGCTACGTGGATAATGATGAAGAAAAAGCAAATTTACCAAATAGATACTTTTGTTCTGTTTTCACAGAAGAAAATCCTGGAGAAGGACCGCGATGGACTGGAAAAAGTACAAATGAGAATGAAGTGGATAGAGCACCGTTCACGGAAGAGAGTGTGTATGAACGACTTGAAAAGCTAAAGGTGGACAGAGCCATGGGACCAGACGGGATCCACCCCAGGATATTGAGGGAGCTCAGAGAGGTTCTGGCGGGTCCTCTTAAAGATTTGTTTAATATATCCTTGCAGACGGGAGAGGTTCCGAGGGATAGGAGAACAGCGGAGGTGGTCCCTCTTCACAAAAGGGGTGATAGGGAAGAAGCTGGAAACTACAGGCCGGTAAGCCTCACTTCGGTTATTGGAAAAGTAATGGAAGCGATGCTGAAGGAAAGGATAGTGAATTTCCTGGAAGCCAATAAGTTGCAAGATCCGAGACAACATGGTTTTACCAAAGGGAAATCGTGCCAAATGAATCTCATTGAATTCTTTGATTGAGTGACAGGAGAATTGAATCAGGGACGAGCTATAGATGTAATCTACTTAGATTTCAGGAAAGCTTTTGACACGGTTCCCCACAGGAGGCTCTTAAATAAACTCGATGGGCTGAAGATAGGACCCGAAGTGGTGAACTGGATTAGGAACTGGTTGACGGACAGACGCCAGAGGGTGGTGGTGAATGGAATTCGCTCGTAGGAGGGAAAGGTGAGTAGTGGAGTGCCTCAGGGATCGGTGCTGGGGCCGATTCTGTTCAATATATTTGTGAGTGACATTGCCGAAGGGTTAGAAGGTAAAGTTTGTCTATTTGCGGATGATACAAAGATCTGTAACAGAGTGGACACCCGGGAGGGAGTGGAAAACATGAAAAAGGATCTGAGGAAGCTAGAAGAATGGTCTAAGGTTTGGCAATTAAAATTCAATGCGAAGAAATGCAAAGTGAAGCACTTAAGAAATAGGAATCCACGGGAGACGTATGTGTTAGGCGGGGAGAGTCTGATAGGTACGGATGGGGAGAGGGATCTTGGGATGATAGTATCTGAGGATTTGAAGGTGACAAAACAGTGTGACAAGGCGGTGGCCATAGCTAGAAGGTTGTTAGGCTGTTTAGAGAGAGGTGTGACCAGCAGAAGAAAGGGGGTGTTGATGCCCCTGTATAAGTCGTTGGTGAGGCCCCACCGGGAGTATTGTGTTCAGTTTTGGAGGCCATATCTTGCTAGGGATGTAAAAAGAATTGAAGCGGTGCAAAGAAAAGGTACAAGAATGGTATGGGATTTGTGTTACAAGACGTATGAGGAGAGACTTCCTGACCTAAACATGTATACTCTGGAGGAAAGGAGAAACAGGGGTGATATGATACAGACGTTAAAATATTTGAAAGGCATTAATTTGCAAACGAACCTTTTCCGGAGATGCGAAGGTGGTAGAACGAGAGGACATGAAATGAGATTGAAGGGGGCAGACTCAAGAAAAATGTCAGGAAGTATTTTTTCACGGAGAGAGTAGTGGATGCTTGGAATGCCCTCCCGCGGGAGGTGGTGGAAATGAAAACGGTAACGGAATTCAAACATGCGTGGGATAAACATAAAGGAATCCTGTTCAGAAGGAATGGATCCTCAGGAGCTTAGTCGCGATTGGGTGGCAGAGCCGGTGGTGGGAGGCGGGGCTGGTGGTTGGGAGGCGGGGATAGTGCTGAGCAGACTTATACGGTCTGTGCCAGAGCCGGTGGTGGGAGGCGGGACTGGTGGTTGGGAGGCGGGGATAGGGCTGGGCAGACTTATGCGGTCTGTGCCAGAGCCGGTGGTGGGAGGCGGAGCTGGTGGTTGGGAGGCGGGGATAATGCTGGGCAGATTTATACGGTCTGTGCCAGAGCCGGTGGTGGGAGGCGGGGCTTGTGGTTGGGAGGCGGGGATAGTGCTGGGCAGACTTATACGGTCTGTGCCCTGAAGAGGACAGGTACAAATCAAAGTAGGGTATACACAAAAAATAGCACTATTGAGTTTATCTTGTTGGGCAGACTGGACTGACCGTGCAGGTCTTTTTCTGCCATCATCTATTATGTTACTATGTTACTATCTCTTCCTTTGGTAACACTTCAGGGTTTACACTTAATCTCAGTAAGTCCAAAACCATGCCTACTATTGCCCAGACTCGTATTGGTTGGAGAGGCCCCTTCCTCTTACAGTGGGAACATACAGCTCTGAAATGAACGTATTACATATTATGTTTGTACAGCGCTGCGTATGCTTTGTAGCGCTATAGAAATGCTAAATAGTAGTAGTAGCAGTAGTAGTAGGTTCAATGTAGAGCCTATGTTGATAGATACACGTGCCAGACAGCGAACATGGGAGACATTGTTGTTGTCACTTTGGGGGTGGGTCCATCTTTTTAACATGTATCTAATACCTTGATGGAGTTATTTATTTCAAATGCTACCTATTTAACTCAACAGGAAGAAGGGCAATTGAAGCGAGCTGTGCAACACTACCTATGAAGCGGTAAACATCCTAGGTTGTAAGATCTTGCAAACACCGACAATTCTTGGGAGTTTGGGCCTCCTCAATTTACGGTGTTTAAATGTGGCCAGTAGTATGAGATGCATAAATGACTGGTTTCGCTCCACCTCACAATTTTCCCTCTCTTAACACCTACCCATTTCAGTATTCTACTCCATACGGGAAGAGAGGTTCCTTTGGGAACATTCCACAACTACCCATTTTTACATATCTACAGGAAGATATGGCACTGGCTTCGTAGAAGGCATCATTTTTCGGCTTCCACAACCCCCTTTTTATCCATTTGTGGGAACTCTGCTTTTCCACCGGTCAGCGGGCCCAGTATTTTCACTGGTGGGCTCAGCGAGGAGCAGTTTACCTTTTCCAGGTCCTAACAGATGATGGACATAAGAAACTTTTTTCTGAAATACAACAACAATATTCTATATTACCTTTGAATGTGTATGCTTATTATCAACTTAAACACTACAAAGCCTCCTTGCCTTGGACAGATTTGACAGAGGATGTACAAGACACATTGCAAGAGGCTTCGACACTGGTTTCGCAACAAGATATACCTCTACGTTTTTACCATAAGTTTCTTCAAGACACAATAGAGGAGGTGAATTATGCCGCACTTG
The DNA here is from genome assembly GCF_901765095.1 of Microcaecilia unicolor. Lineage (NCBI taxonomy): Eukaryota > Metazoa > Chordata > Amphibia > Gymnophiona > Siphonopidae > Microcaecilia > Microcaecilia unicolor. The sequence goes on along the minus strand of NC_044033.1, from coordinate 312,044,715 downwards.
CATTAGCCTGGTCTGGAGAACTACAAATACCTCGTAGTTCTAATCACCTGAAATCCTTTTTACAGTTGATCCCTAAGATAGCAGACAATATGCAACACAGAGAAACCTTATACAAGTTTGCAATACGTTTATTTATATCTATCTCCCCGCAGGGCCCACTATGCAGGCTATGCCACAACAGACTGCTGCTTGAAGTGTAGAGGCCCAGGTGCAACTCTAGATCACATGTTCTGGACCTGTCCTCAAGCGCACAGTTTCTGGATGACAGTCTTCAAGTTTATTCAAGAGCTTTGGCATTGCCTATCCCCACATAGCCCATTTTTACTCTTCGTTGATTACCCTTTAGTCCGAGCCTTTCCACCTGGGTTTAAGGCCTTTGTACAAAAATCTGTTTTCTTTGCTCTTAAGTCAATTCTTTTTTTCCTGGTTGAATAATATAGGTCCTCACTTTTCCTTTTGGAGAACCTCCATGATAACCCATATGCGAGTGAAGAGAATAGCATTTTGTGATTTGTTTCATGCTGCTGGTCAACGTTCCCAAGCCGATATGGGAACCTTTTTGGGTTACTCTGACACCTCATGCAAGAAGTTATTTGCTTAATATTTGACCTGTTATTATGCCTGCATTCCTGGAAATAGAACTTCATTAGAACATGAACTGCCCTTCAGCCCATGCCTTCACCTGCTGTTTATGCTTTCCATGGTAGGAACTGAACCTGGTGCTTGACACTCAACTTCTTCCAAAAATAAGAAGATGGCTGATGTCAGAGGAGTAAGAAGACTCCCTCCTCTCCTCCTCTTCTGGTGGGGGAGGGGAGGGAGTCTCCTTACTCTTCTGACATCAGCTCCTCTCTAGTCCCTGGATTTTGTAGGGGGTTCTTCCTGTGTCAGCAGCACTGTGAACAGGGGGAACCATTCTTCCTTCTCTGGCTGCTCTAAGGCTGGGGGGTGGGAAGCGAGCTGTTCTTGCTGCATTCCTGGCTGAGGCTTTTTATAGAGGACATCTCTTTTTCCTCCTCTCCAGGCCAGTATGATGCTCTGGCATGGTAGCTGCAGGGGGAGGGGTCCCAGTGCCACTTGACTTTCCTCAGGGCTGCAGTTCCTTTAAGGCTCTGGCAGTGGTTTGGCATTGGTTAGGCTGTGGTTTAATGTGGCTTTCAGGATCTCTCTCCTATGATCCCAGCTGCTGTGATTGTGGCCCACATCAGCTAGGTTCCTGCCACTTCTGTTGGCTGCAATTGCAGCTCAATATAGCCGTACTCAGCAGCTCTTTAATTGCCCCTCCAACTTTCTCTTCCTTCCCGTGGCAACTGGTTCTTAGTTGCAGATTTGAGGGCCCGGAATGCTCTGCAGTGTCCTGGGTGGTGGGAGCAGCAAAGGTGAGGGCTGCTTCTGGCTCACAAGGGTTATCCCCTTCCTCTAGGTGAAAATACTTTTCATTTCAAATTTTCAACTGTTTACTTTAAGATCAGTGATAAGGCTGCATCAGGTTTACAAGACAGCTGGGGTGACTGGCACAGGGAGGTCTTGGTTAGAGCCCTAACAACAATGAGCATGCTTGAGACAGATACAAAAAGCAGTGGTGGGAGCAAAGCTGATAAGCCAAGTTCTGAATATAAAACCTGCTCTCTGTATCCTCTAGTGGAAGAAGAATGTTGAATATTAAGTTAGATTGTAAGTTCTCTTGGGCAGGGACTTTTTTTTTTTTTTTTGCTTATATTTTATCGATTTTTACAAAGTAATACAGAACACTGAAATCACATAGTATTATCATAGAACAAATTTTCAATGAAAACAAATATAAGAAAATACTAGCTCACATCATCAGGAGCACATGGAGTCTTCTAAAGAAAACTAAACATAACAGGCAAATAATACAAAATCAATATAGAAATCAAATGCAAATCCTGTCCGCTTAAATTGCTTTGAATATCAGCCCCAGCATCTTTATGTTTAAAAATAAAGATGTTAAATGTTGGGCAGGGACATGTTAAATAAACTTAGATTGTGTGCCTTCCACAGGAAAATAGCTACAGAACCTGATTGTAACTTGCCTTGAGCTAATATTAAAAAGGTATGAGCTAAATTCAGAAAACCAATCCAAATCCAAGCAAAAGTTGGGGGAAGGGTGGAATAAGAAAACATCATTGCCATACTGGGACAGACCGAAGGTCCATCAAGCCAAGTATCCTGTTTCTAACAGTGGCCAATCCAGGTCACAAGTACCTGGCAAGATCCCAAAAGAGTAAAAAAGATTTTATGCTGCTTAGTCGCTAACTGCTTCTACCACATTCTCTGGCTTTGAATTCCAGAGTTTAATTACACATTGAGTGAAGAAATATTTTCTCTGATTTGTTTTAAATTTACTACTTAGTAGCGTCAAGGTGTGCCTTCTAGTCCTAGTATTTTTGGAAAGAGTAAACAAGCAATTTACCTCTACCCGTTCCACTTCTCAGTATTTTATAGACTTCTATCATAGCTCCTCTCAGTCTTCTCTTCTTTAAGCTGACGAGCCCTAGTCGCTTTAGCCTTTCTTCATAGGAAAAGTTTTGTTGCCCTTCTCTACATGGTAACATAGTAGATGATGGCAGAGAAAGACCTGCATGGTCCATCCAGGCCACAGACCATAGAAGTTTGCCTGGTACTGGACATATACCCTAACTACTGGAGTTGCTGTTGAAGCCCACTTCAGCCCATCCAGATCTGTCATTATCGGAGCACAGATCATAGAAGTCTGCACAACACTGGCCTTATTTCCCAATTACTGGAGTTACCATCTAAGCACCACTAAGTTTTGTTTTGCTTCCATTTTCTTTTCATATAGGAATCTTTTGTGTTTATCCAACGCATTTTTGAATTCTGTTACCGTTTTCATCTCCACCACCTCCCACGGGAGGGCATTTCAGACATCCACCACCATTTCCGTGAAAAAGTACTTCATGACATTACTCCTACGTCAATCCCCTGCAACCTCAATTCATGCCCTCTAGTTCTACCACTTGCCCTTCTAAGGAAAAAAATTGTTTGCATATTAATACCTTTCAAATAGTTAAATGTCTGTATCATATTACTCCTATTCCTCTTGTCCTCCAGGGTATACATGTTCAGTACCTCGAATCTCTTCTAATGCATCTTTTGGTCCAAACCCCATATCATTTTTGTTGCTTTTCTTTGAACCCCTTCAAGTCTTTTTACATCCTTATGACCTCCAAAACTGAACACAATATTCCAGGTGAGGCCTCACCAACGACTTGTACAGTGGCATCAACACTTCCTTTCTTCTGCTGATTATACCTCTTTCAGTGTAGCCTGTTAAGGGAACACCCTGACATGTGCATATCCCATCGTTACACCTTCTTTTCAGATCCACGCAGAAACACGTAGGCGCTATTCTGTAACAGGGCGTGTAAGTGTATTTCTGCACTGATCTCCTTTTTTGGGCAATTTCAGCACCTTACTTTGGTTATAACACTTTTCCATGTCGAAAAATTGGCACAGAAATAGTGTATAATGCTAGGCATCATATATAGAATTTCCTAGTATGTGTGTAAGTACTGCTGCTCTTTTTTTTACACATGCTTTTTGTAAAATGGCTGATCCCGCTGTACATGCTGGCAAATACATGTTACTCCAGCCCATCCTCATATGCGTTTTACAGAACACACCATACTCTGCAAGCCTATTGTAAAATATTCAGAAATTTTGAACATCCCTTCTCTGATTTAAACTTTGTATCCAAAGTGGGACTTATAACTTACCCAGTGAATATTCAAGCTTTTTATCTGGATAGTAGCTGTTATTATCTTGATAAATGACTTAGTCGGGCCTATCCACCGTTATTAAGCGGCACTAGCCAAAATTATCTGGCTACCAGCGCTATTCTTTCTGCTGATAAAGTTAGGACACCAAAAAGACTATCCCAGCATTCCAGGTAGTTATGCAGATAGCAGTCTGAATACTGCTGCTACCCCAATCAGATCCAAATACCGGCATTGAATGTCCAGATTTAATTCAGCTATGGTGGGTGGTGTTTAAAAATTGCTGACCACCCAGCTGAATAGTGACCTGTTGATCTCTAAGCAGTGATATTCAGCCACTAAATATATGTTAGACGTCCAAATGGACTGCACAAATAGCAGGTTTAACTTGAAATGTCATGACTTACACAATTTAGGTTGTATTGATATGTTCAGTGGCACCAAGTAACAGATAGGTATAATTTGAAAATGTCTAGTTTAGACATTTCAAATTATATGTTCACCACAGAGCTGAATATTGAACTCCACACATACTTGGCATTTTGGCATTTTCAAAAGTATGCACACTATTTTACCCCCTCTCCCCCACTGCCCACACAAATAGCAGGTGTAAAGCACATGGACATGTTTCCTGAATTTTAAATTATATCATTTCGCCTTTATGGTCACTGCAGCCGTGGCTTGGTTTTTGCCGAGGGGATGAGGAGGATCCTAGGTGGTTGCTGTTGGAGAGGGAAATTGCGGCTCCTTACCCTTTGTGCAGTTTGCACACAGTGCAAGGTAGACAAGTTTTACCTCATTCTTTGGTTTTGCAGGCAGAGCCTCTGGCACTGAAGTTTGTTGCTCAGGGACTGGGGTTGTTTTGGCCAGGTGCTAACTGCATTTCATTGTGAAGAAATTTGGAGGTAAAGGACAGGGTCCTAAGCTAGTCGGATTGGCAGGCTAGGCGGGTATGGTATGTTAGTCATTTGTTTCGGGGTGGAGGAGGGGGGGAGTTTCAGGACCTTTGAGGACTTATGTACAGAGTTTCATTTGGAACCTTGACATTACTTTCAATGGCTGCAGTTCAGTCACTCTTTGAGGGGTTCCAGGTGTATTGAGTAGGTGAAGGTTGGTGACTCAGGTTTATATAATTTCTGTGTTGGGCTTATCGGGAAATCGAAGAAGGCCTCAGCGGTTTACCATAAGGTTAAGTTCAAGAGTAAGAATGTGTGTATTGCATTACAGAAGGTGTGGGAGCATGATTTGGGGGACAGTATTGATGAGGAGGTATGGAAAGGTTTTTGGGGTAGAGTTTGTAGGCCGACTTCATCTGCTTCAGTAACTCAATCTCTTTTATGTAGCACATAGGGCACGCTGTGGACCCCCTTATAAGGTTTCTAGGTTGATGAGTAATAGGTCGAGTTTATGTTGGTCCTGTAGGTTGGGTGTGGTGTGTCTGTATATTTATATGTTTGTTGATATACTCTTCTTTTAACTCAATGTTTTTAATTAATTGTATATCCATATGGTTGGTGATATACTTTTCTTTTGATTCAACATTTTCAACTGGGAGTTTGTATATTTACATGTTTGTTGATAAACCTTTAATTCAATATTCTTAACCAAACTTCTGTATATTTATATGTTTGTTGATATACTCTTATTTTTAATTATATCTGTGCAGACTCCTGAAGAAGGCATCTTGTGTGCCGAAACAGGGAACCTTGTTGAGTCATTATCCATTAACGTTTACCATCCTCATCCACCGTCTCTGGTCTGTTTTGAAGAGCCTGACTCCGTTCCCACTTCTTGTTCTCGCTGTGGATATCTTTTACCATATGTTATATAGATGCAGTAATTTACAAGACTACTGGGGTTTGGTTTGGAAAAGGGTTCAAGATGTCTTCAGCATCAAGTTGAACTTAGTTATAAAATTGTTTGTTTGTTTTTTAAGGTCAGCAGCTTTGCCCCATTTGTTCATGTGGCTACACCACATGAACGTTATCTTACCACAACTTCACTATGTATTTGTTTACACCAGAGTCTGAAATCGCCTCTCCGGTACTATGTAAGCCACATTGAACCTGCAAATAGGTGGGAAAATGTGGGATACAAACAAATAAATAAATAAATAAAAGAACAAAGCTAGGCTGTTAGATTTGCTTATGGGTTAAGCCATACAGCTCGCCTGTCTGAGTGGAAAGACAGTTCTGCATTATCTTTGAATGCTTTGTGGTCTGGAGTTTGTCTTGTGCAAAAGTATGAAGAAGTTGCTGCTGTCAAACAAATTTGGGAATTTGTGTTCCCAAATTCCAGACAGTTTGGGCTCCATGAGATGTTTTTTTGTTCACTGGATTCTGTATAATCTTCAGTTATGGACTCTCAATTTGTGGAGTTATGCTCTGTGGGTTCTGTATTGTGGGGTGGGAGGGGCTGACTTCTTTGTTGTTCAAAATTTAATAAATAAATAAAAAGAAAATAGACAATGCTAGTCATTTCTCTTAGAAAGTTAACTTCAAATTATGCTCAGTAAAAATACCTGTGTCCTTTGCAATTACACAGGCTGTTTCTAAATTGCCACCCTTTCCAGTGCTGTATCTAGACTCCTCTCAACCTCAGGTGAAATTTTAGTACTGGTCCCTTTCAGAACTCTCTCCCTCCAATGCCACCCTCACACCACTGTACATTCATAGCCACACTCCCTCAGGTTCACACAGACCTCACACATCCTTACCCTCATCCATACTCATACACAACCCACATTCCTTACACGCTTACAGCCACTCACCAGCCACCCACCCACCCTCCAAATTCAGTCATCCAATGCTTAGAGAATGCACTTTCAACTTGCTCCTATTATTGTTGCCATAGGTGATCAGCTGTTGTGAGGTAGTGGGATGCTGGGGCACCAGGCCCCTTCCTTTCTTGATGCACTGTCTGCTTAGTCAGAATCTATGTTACTACTAGCACATACAAAGTTTTCATTTCATGTTTGAATCCCTTTCTTTCTGGACCCCTGTATGTATGCCTGTGCCTAGCATTGGTCAATGGGCAGAGACAGAAACCTCAGTGTGAAACCAGAAATTGCAAGCTGAAGTCCCAAGGCCCCCAACTAGAAAAAAGGCTGAACTCTGAAATACTGTAGAGCACTTCAGTGAGTGTTGAACGGAACCTTTACCCTGTTCAGTGGCGTGTGGCTCTCTCCTTGTGCCAGGAGTAGGCTGCTCAGACTGAGCTAAAAAAAAAAAAAAAACAGCTACAGAAGCAGGAGCAGCAGTTTCTGTAGGGTTCTTTGACCTGGTTGTGCAAGACTGGAAATAAAGAATAATTTTGCTCCTCTCCCCAGAAGAACCAGGGCATCATGTCACTGACAGTTTCACAATGAGGAGTTTGGAACAGATTTACAAGGGGGAAAGTTGACAGAGTCATTATCCCAGCTACAGATCTGTGGCCCAGATGCATTAAAGACATTGGTAATTTCCGTTCCCTACCGATTCCATAGCGAATCGGTAGGGAACGGGAATGCATCAACGATAGGGAATGCAAATGAGCTACTCGTTGTAGCTCACTTGCAATCTCTAGTCCTTCGGTACCTGAGTCGGAGAATCGGGATATCCCTTTAGATTAGGCTCCTCTTCCTGGTCTCTTCAGCCAATCAAAGCGGGCTTAGCTGGCTGTTGTCAGCGAAACGCGCTCTGATTGGCTGAAGAGACCAGGAAGAGGAGCCTAATCTAAAGGGACATCCCGATTCTCCGGCAACCAGGAAAACATAAAAGTTTTGCTGTGGAGGGGCAGCAAAGACAAAATAGAAGAGGGAAAAACACTAGCGCCGGCAGAGCTAAAAAAAAAATGCGAAAAAAAGACATCTCTCAGAAGCGCAGGGAGAGTACGTCCTTAAGGACGCCCCTCACATGCGCTCCCTGCTTTTTTTTTTCTTTTTTACCTTTTTTGGGGGCCCTTTTCCTTTCCGATTCCCTCACAGGAGCCCTTACAAGAGGTCAGACATCTCGTTAGGGTTCCTACGGTAAGGGAATCGGAAAAACGGTAGTGCATCTCATTATAATGGGCTGCAATGGTAGTGCAGCTCATTATAATAGCTTTTCAATCATTTGCATTCCGTTTTCGTTGCCTGCTACCGTGGCAGGGAAAATGCCCTTAGTGCATGCCCGGGGTGAACTACTTGCGTTTTAAACTGGCTGGAACCAGTTTAAAACGCAAGTTGTGGGCTCGTTAGGTTTTGTGCATCTGGGCCTGTGTCATTTCAGTGATTTAAAGGCAGTGGAAGGGTAATTAAGAAGGCAGATTTAATCCTCTGGGAGAGACACATTTTACAAAGAGGAGAGAGAAAGCAGACCTACAGGGCATGCTCAAGGAGTTTAATCTGAATTTCTCACTCTGTTCCCCTCCCTGCTTTCCTTTCTTATATGATAAGAACCTTCCATCCATACATATGGTCTTTATGTTGCCACTGTGAATGTGTTCCAGAAATATCCAACTGTGTGGGTGACCAGTCTGCCAGGACATAGAATTGACTTTATATGGTGTTTTGACAGGGAGAAAAGTGGATTCTTTGCAGTGTGATATTTATTTATTTGGATTTTTCAGTAGTAGTTCTAGGTGAGTTACATTCATATTTCCCTGTCCCTGGAGGGCTCACAATCTAAGTTTGTACATGAGGCAAAGGAGGGTTAAATGACTTGTCCAAGATCACAAGGAGCAGCAGTGGGATTTGAACTGGGCACCTCTGGATGTCAAGACTGGTGCTCTAATCACTAGGTTACTCCTCCACTTTGAGCTGACTCGGCACAAGAATTATCTAGAGGTGGTGTTGTACATTAGTTTTCTGTACTGTACAGCTCCCTTCTTCCAGTGAGCGCCCTGATCCAAAAAAAGTATCACAGCATGCAAAGAACTCAAAAATGTTTTAAAGACAATGGAGTTAGTGTAGATAGTAATGTAACTTTGATAGCCATATGCACTCTCCCCATTCCTGCTAAAAATGTTTTACCACACAGACATCACTTTTGGCATACAAATTCACAGCTTTATTAGGTATATGAACTGGAAATCCATTCCTGAACCAGGCACATTAGGTCATATCCATCTGGAATCCCAGCCCTAAGCCTGCTGTCCTGCGCCAGTCAAGCCAATGCCCTAGAAGACATGGCCCTCCTTGCACTAGCCCTCACTTCTTTGGGTTGTGTCTCTACCCGGCCATTCCAAGCGGTGCTGACCTCCTATCCTTTGGTCACACCGTGCCTCTACAATGTGATCCTTCAGGAATCCATCTTACTGGCTCAGGAACCCTGCTGTTTCCAAACCATAAGCAACAACTTCGACTCTCCAGGTCTATCCTGTCACCTGATTGAGGACGGGAGGGCAGGATCAGGAAAGGAAAAGAGATTGGGCCATATTACTCACCCCCTTTTAACCTCTGCCTGCTGCCAATTTCCTGGCTGGTCGGGTAAGCTCTTGTCCTCCCCTGGCCCAATTGTCAAGCAGTGAAGGGGAGGCACCCTTTCCCTTGGAATAAGACAGGGGGAAGAAGGGGGAGATCCTCTCCTCTCCTCCCCCCTCCCCCTGGGCAACAGCACCAGGTTATCCCAGGGGCTCCTCTTTTCTTTTGCGAAGTGAAGTCTTCCTGTAACAGATGGAAAGACACTGTGCATCGGTAGCCACTCCTGCATCGGTAAAGAAATGCCCTTCTCAATGTCCAGTCTGATCACCTTAAAATTGTTAGCTTAGCACTTTTCCCCTATGTCTTCATTCCCACTGATATCTTTCTGTAACCCGGTGGGTTGTATTTATTTTTTTATTTTTACCTGGGGTCCGGGGGAGGCTCTGGGCTCCTAGAGATTTGTTGGTGGCCAGTGCTGTGACTCCAGAAGCGGTTCTGGACTTCCTGCATGGAACTGCCCTGTCTGTGGCTTGCCCCAATGCTCTGAGTGTTGGATTCGGTTTTTTTTGAGTGGGCATCGCTTGGGCATGTATGTGGGGTGATGCAGAATTTGAGTGAACATTTCTAGTTTTATAAGAGTTTTGACAGATTTATGATAAAAGTCTGTAAATATATTTAAATGTGTGTTTAAACATATAAAAAATACACTGTATGTATAGTTTGATGGCACCAATGACTGTAAGATATTTTGATCTGATTGTATAGAAATTTTATGGGGTTAGGGTGGTGGACTTTGGTCCTGGGGAACTGAGGAACTGAGTTCGATTCCCAGCACAGGTAGCTCCTAGTGACTCTGGGCAAGTCACTTAACCCTCCATTGCCTACCGCATTGAGCCTGCCATGAGTGGGAAAGCGCGGGGTACAAATGTAACAAAAAAATATATATAACTTTTCTATTATTTCCTATGGAAAGTTTTTTTCCAAAATGGAGATTTTGAAAAAATGTTAATTAGTGTCCATGAGGCAAACACCCTGTGTTCTGACACCTTATTGGCCAGCAGAGGTCAGCTGATGACTTAGAGACCCAGTGTTCCTTGGCAACAGCTTGCCAGGAAGTGGAGGAGCAGCTGGAGAGCCCTGAGTGCATGACAAGATTTCTAGGCAGAAAAGTATGTGAAAGTAAGTTTTTCCGTGAGCTTTGAATGCAGGTGAAGTGAGCTGAAGGAGAAAAGTGTTGAATTTGAGCAGAGAAAGAAAGTTCTAAAACTGATGTGTTTTTTTTTGTGTGCTGTTTAAGTATCTGAAAGGGATTTTCTCTGCTAGTGTTTAGTGCTGAAACACTGAATGCAAGTGAAGTGTGTTGAAGGTGAAAGGTGTTGGATTTGAACAAGAGAAAGAAAGAACTAAACTGTGTTTTTTGTTTGTGTACTGTTTAAAAGTTTTGCAGTTAAGACTGTGGTGGAGAGACCCTGTGCAAGGTTGTATAAAACAGGTTTATGCAAGTGGATTAATCCCAGTTAAGCCACTAGAAAAACTTAAGATTGGGCTTGCAGTATATGTGTTCTGCATGGTCTGCTGGTGCATGAGTGTGGAAGATTGTATGAGTATGGAGAGACCAAGTTGCTGTGGGCAGTGTGACTACAAGATCCAATGAAGAGTGCCCTTCCGTAATTAGTTTCTCTGTTCTTGTACTGAGTTCCCTATTTAAGGATATACAATTATTATTTATTTTGTTAGTTAGCAAGCCACAGTTATCCCTGAATCCCAGCTAGTGCTGTTCCTGCTGTTAGTCAGGAAGGAAGGTTTTTTTTTTTGTTGATTTCATTTAAAGGGTGAGGCAGTAGGTTCCTGTACTGAAAGAGAAGATCCTGAGCTCCAACGTACAAGCAAGGAGAAGAAAGAAGAAGCTCCAAGAAAGGCCAAACATAAGTCTTCACTCCTATGTAAAAAGGACAATGAAAGATCACAGTTTAATCTGACTTACCTGTTGTAGAGACTGAATCTGGGTATTCACATCTAAAAGGCAAAGTAATTCAAAATAATTGATTCTTGAGACAAACACTATAAAGGAAATTTATAGATTGAGAGAGAACAAATAAGATACTTAGGTTAATACTTATCCGTTGGTTTCACTGTTGTTGTTGTTGTTGTTGTTGTTCTACTACTGCACCTGTTAGGAAAATTTCTGTTATTAGTTTATGTTTAAATGTATTTTTATGTTACAAAAGAACCTAATGTGTTAAGAACATCACATTTTCCATACCCCAAATTGGGTTTAAATAAACCACTAGTAACTTGTACTTACCATCTGTCTGGTTACTGGGTCCTAAAATTCTTTTAGTTTTCTTTCCTCTCCATGGTCTAGGACTTTGGAGGTGAGGTTAGTTTAATTGTCTCCAAGCTCAGAGGTGAACTGCAGGCTTGAGGTAGTCGGCCATGGGTAATAGTAGAGCTTGCAGGGCCTTCTGAGATGAGGAAGTCACATTTCTCCTCCAAAAATGTGTCCAGGATATTTTATGCTGCAGCTATGACAGTCTTCTTGGGTGTCCAATGGTATGAGGTGCAGAAGGAGAGGGTGCAGGGCCAGGAGAACCAGACTAGCATGTAAGGTATCTAGGCAAGGAGCTGAAATTGGAATCTGTACAAGGATATTTGGCACCCTAGGCAAACCTTTAGCCCTGTGCCCCACCTCCCTCAATTATCTTTCTGGCCTTTATTCCCTCCCCTGCCCAAGATTTTGATGAGTTTATCATGATCATCTCAACACCATAAAGTTCCTATAGAATGCATAATTTGGACATCATCCCCCAAATTCTATAAATAGTGCTGAAAATTTGATGTGCAAGGTGCTTGCCCAATTTGTAAGTGCAATTTAATTGAATAACGAGCCACTTAGCACCGATAATTGAGCGCTAAGAATCAATTGTTGGTGCTAAGTACCAACCATTTGAATTTACACACACATCTAGAAAGATGTGCACATAAATTTTTAAGCGCACATCTGAAAACCATGGGTGGGACATGAGCGGATCAAGGCGTTCACTTCAGATGCATGCAATATTATAAAATACGGGCGATCTGCACCTAATGTAGGTGGGAGGAGTTCCACCAGATTTCAGTTGGTATAAATCCTTGCTCCCAGAATTGGGCGTGGATTTCAGCGCAAAGAGCTATTCTATAAAAGATACCCAACTTGGAGCGCCGTTTATAGAATAGCACTTAGTGCTCATTTTTTTTCAGTGCCCAAATTTGGGTACCATTTACTGAATGGGGGGGGGGGGTGGTCTTTTACTAAAGATTGGCTCAAGTTAAATGCAGCAGGCCCTATAGGAATAAAATGGGCCCTGCTGCAGATAACTCGAGCTAATTTTTAATAAAAGACCCCTTTAATCCCATACTTTTAAATATTAAACTTTGTTTCATATATGCATACATAGTACCCTGCCTTGAGTGAATTCTTTCAAAAAGGCAGTAAATAAATCCTAATAAATAAATAAATAATTAAGGTATTTTCCAAGTCATTTACCCAGGTAAATAGCCTGTTTGAAAACTGCCTACCTTGCAGGGAATAAAAGTACATGCTGATGGTGGTTTGTAGGGTTTCCTCTCACTGGCAGTGGCAGAATCAGCTATGTGCTCTTATGTTGTGGGAGGCCCAGGAAGCTTACCTTACCTCTAAACGTTCTCGATGTTTTTCGGCAATTTTGTCTGCTACTTATGTTCAGTTTCTTCACTCAAGGGCTCAGAGTCTTGTTTTTGAACAAGCTACATAGTAATGCTTTACAGTGCTTTTCTCCAAGGGCTTTCTTTCTTCTGAGGCCACAGCTGTATGGGTTTCTTAGTTGGAGGGGGGTAGGGAAAGGGAGGGAGGGTGTGGTGTTTGAGGCAAAAGGGTCCTTGTTTGGGAGGGCAGTATGGAAGGGGTGGAACTGGGGGGAGGCTATAAGAGTCCAAGCCTCCCTTGTTGAAAATGGATACTTCTTGAAAATTTGTGTTTCCTCTAACAAGTTTCAAGGCAGTTCTGTGTTTTAGTTTTCATACTATGAGTTGGTTTTTCTTTTGTGCCTGCTGTTATACTATGCAGATTGATTGGTCTGAAATTGTATAATTGCCATTCTATTCTTGTTATCTTTTCAAGAAATATTATGTGAAACTAAATTTGTGGGGCTGTCAGGACAAATATTTTTGTTTTGACTCAGCTGCCCTTGGCTCGTCAGAATGTGCTCCCATAGGCTTAATTGGTGAGCTGGCAGCTGTGGCTGGAACCATGGAGTATGAAGGGGGCCCAGATACGGAAGTTCTAAAGCAGTGGTTCCCAAACCTTGTCCTGGAGGCACCACAGCCAGTCAGGTTTTCAGAATATCCACAATTCTATTCTATTACAATTCTTCTATACCACTTTCTTATATTTCTCAAAGCGGTTTACAAATAAGAATAAATATCTCATATAGATATAAATTATAATTCATATCTTTAATATGTCTTCAATTCTAATCCACTCATTCTGCCTTGCCTCACCCTATGCCTGGAACAATCTTCCTCAACCCCTACGCCAAGCCCCCTCCCTACCCATCTTCAAATCTCTGCTTAAAACTCACCTCTTCAATGCTGCCTTCGGCACCTAACCTTTCGAGAAATATAGTATGCCCTATCAGATTGTCTCTACACTTGTCTTTTAGATTGTACACCTGTCTTTTAGATTGTAAGCTCCTTGAGCAGGGACTGTCCTTCCATGTTAAATTGTACAGCGCTGCATAACCCTAGTAGCGCTTTAGAAATGTTAAGTAGTAGTAGTAGTAGTAGTAATTCTACAAAGTGAGCAAATAAGTTTTTAAAACCTTACGAAAGTGACTATAGTTAGATATCGTTCTAATAGATATTGGTAATCTATTCCATACTTTAGGACCCTGAAATGAAAAAGAACGCTCTCAAACAGATTTCAGTTTCATTTCCTTTGTTGAAGAAATGTCAAGTATCAAATTTTTTGTGCTTCTCTACTGTCCTCTTGTACCTAAAGGAGCAGGGGCAAGCCTGATCATTAGGCCACGTGAGGCAGGGGCCTCTTTAGGAGCGAGATCTCCTCAGCGTTACCCGGCAGCAGTGGCATCTCTCCGGCATTACCCTGCAGCAGCAGCGATTCCCATAAGCTGCCCTGCCGCTGGCACCCACCTCTTCTCTTTACTGCGGCCGCCTCTCTGATGTAATTTCCTGTCTCATCAGAGGCTCAGGCAGCTGCAGTAAAGGGAAGAGGCGGGTGCCGGTGGCAGGGCAGCGTATGGGAATTGCTGCTGCTGCCGGGTAACGCTGCGAAGGGGAGATGCCGGGTGCTGGCGGCAGGTAGAAATGGAGGCAGCATCTCAGCCCGGGGGGGGGGGAGGGGTGCATCCTAGCTCTGCCTAAGGCAGCGGCGACATCCTAGCTCTGCCTCAGGTGCAGTGGCGTACCAAGGGGGGGCGGTGGGGGCAGTCCGCCCTGGGTGTACGCCGCTGGGGGGGTGCCGCGCACCTGCCGGCTCTTTGTTTTCATGCTCCCTCTGCCCCCGCTGGTTTTTTCCAATCTATTATACACCACAAGTGAGTAACCTTTTACTGCATAATCTTATTCATATTGTCATTTTTGTTTTTATCTCTTATTTTTTAATGTTTCATTATTATGATCTTTTATCATTGCTGGTTTGATATATTTATATTTAGTGTTTGATTACATTCATATTTTTAGGTTTTCCGTTTTTAGAGTTGCTCCTTTCAGAAGGTTTCAAATTAGGTCTGTGTCCACCACTCCATTTTTATTATTTAATATGTTACACAATATTTTCACATATTTATATATGTTCAAGGTCTAATGCTGTATATCAGTGCCCTTGTTTTGCTGTTTTTATGTATATGTTCTTATATAGATATTTATTATTTATTATATATATGTTGGGAATCGTATACATACTTGTATATATATATACAATTTTTAAATACATATAATGCGTTTTTTGTGATGGGATGATTTATTTATTTATTTATTTATTTTTATTAAGTGGTCCTTTCTATGTATACCACATACTTATTTATTCATGTTTAGATTTTATATACATGTAGGTATAACATTTTATTATCATTTTATAGCTTATATATTATCTATTTGCTCATGAATATATGAGAAACTATGGTGGTATGTTGTTTATATATGTTAAGTATGTTGTTTTTATATTTTAAATTTGATGTTTTATTTATTATAATTCAATCTGTTTGTTTATTGTAGCCCCTGACGCAGCCCTTGGTGGGCGAAACACGGCCTGTGTCGGGCAATTTGTTTACATGTGGTATCGTCAATAAAATCTTTCTGATGTTATATTGATCTGCTGGCTTTATATATTTTTATACATGTATTTTAATTATTTCATTTGTTCTATATAAGTATGAGATTCCTTATTCCAGAAATGAGAAACTCCCTTTCTTTTTAATTTCAGAGGGTGAAATTATTTTGTTTATTGCTCCCATGACATCTCAGCAGGACCCGTTGGTATATTTGTATAGTGTATTTAAAGATCTTCTAAGTTGTTTTCTTTGTGCTATAGGTAGCTGCAGTTTGGAAAATCTTTCAGCCTATGGAATCTGTGTCCCCTTTATGAGGCGTAGCCTAGTGGTTAGTGCAGTGGACTTTGATCCTGGGGAACTGACTTCAATTCCCACTGCAGCTCCTTGTGACCCTGGGCAAGGCACTTAACCCTCCATTGCCCCTGATACAAAATAAGTACCTGAATATATGTAAACAGCTTTGAATGTAGTTGCAAAAAACCACAGAAAGGCGATATATCAAGTCCCATTTCCCTTCTTTATACCTTTTCTAACATTTAAATTATTGTAGGCTTGGCAGCCAAAGCTGCCAACGAACACCTTATACAGGATGCCAGGATGTGCCAATGTGTGCTGAGATTCGAAGCCTCCCTCATTAGGACCCAGATGCTCAAAACCTAATGCTGGCACTAGGAACAATTAGCTCTAGAATGCACACATGTTAATATGTGCAGTATGCACAAACCCTCCAGCGCATATTCTAATTTGTACACTGAAAATCAGCGCAAATTGTATTAAATGCAGTGAAATCGATTAAAATCAGGTGATTATGTTTTCATTCCAAATGCTCAGAAGGCAGTGCAGAAACTAATGCTGGCCTTAACACCGAAAACATAGTGCCAGGTCAGGGATGGTGTTCGGGTTTTGAGGAGAGGATTTCTTCTGCATTTGTCACATTAAATTGCCAATTTTTTTTGGCTTCTTTTGGAAAGAGAAAGGAGCCCTTGCAGCCTGTAGTGCTGATAGTGAGAAAAAAACATGTCTGCAAGTCTGAGCAAAGCCGGGGGTGAGGGTGGGCATTGGCGTCTGTTTTCCTGCGCTTTGGTGTGAACCTCTTAGGGGATTTTAAACTGCAAAAATTTGAGGGTGGCTTATATTTCATACCACAGGGGAAGGGTGCTGATGTGCTCTTGCACTTCCTGTTTTGCCTGGTACATGTGCACAAGAGTTTTGTGGTAAGTGTAGCTCTGGTGCGCATGCATCAGTCACATTCCTCCCCCTTGCTTTCTCTTTACTAGCACATATAAAATTTACATTCCATTTGCTTTGGGCAATGAGGGAGGGGCTAGTCCTTGCCCTGTCCTTGTGCTATGGCATGTGCGCTCTTGCCCCTAGCGCCAGAGTTTTATTTATTTATTTGGATTTTGCTCACACCTTTTCAGTAGTAGCTCAAGGTGAGTTACGTTCAGGTACGCTGGGTATTTCCCTCTCCCTGGAGGGCTGAGCGTCTGAAAGCTTTCTCCCTGTCACCTTCCTTGAGCCCCTTCTCTCTCTCAGTGCACCGATCCTGATCACTGCTTTCATAAAGGCAAACCTAACAGAAGCTAGGTGGCTCAGACAGTAGGAAGAAATCTGAGCACTTTGCATCCCACTACCATATCCCTTTTCTCTGTACCTACAAGTACCTGTGCTCTGAAAACTAGGCATATACTTTTAACGCTGAATGTAAGGCAGTTTCCAGCCCGGAGAATTTACCCATGAAAAGACCTCTAAGGTTCTGCTGGATGAAATGGTAGATACAGCCCTAAATGAAGGCATGGGGATAGCTTGCACAGAATAGTAGTTATAACCCAAGCAAGCACACTTCTCTAACCCTTTTCTCTTTGGTATGTAAGCCACTCAGACATACCTATTGATGGGCAGGATAGGAAATCCTCTACTAAACTTGGAACACTTGTGCTGGTAGATGCAGAGATAAGGGATATGGGAGGGGAAGGCAAAATGCACATGAGCTTAGATTTCTTCCTTTTGGTTAGGCTACTTGATCTTTCTTCTCTGAGGCTTGCCTCTCATAAAAGCAGTGATCAGGATGAGTGCACTGGTACTGAGGCTCTAATGAGTGAGAGAAGGGGCTCAAAGAGTGTGAGAGTGTGTGAGAGAGAGACAGCCTTCAAATGAATGAGACGTGGCATCTATAGCCTTGAAGTGGATTTAACATAGGCAACTGTGACACTTTGATGCGGCCCTGAACCCCCCCCCCCCCCTAAACAAATTGATAAATACCAATACGCACATTTATTTATGTATTTATTTATTGGGATTTATTAAATGTCTTTATGAAGAGATTCACCCAAGGCAGTATAAAGCAAGACAGTTTAATATACAACTTACAATTTTGTTAACAGCAAAACAATAGTAAAAATTGCCTAATATAAACATGAATACAATAAATGAGGTAAACTTGAAAGCAGCAAATTAAAACCTAATAATAGGACTACTTTGAAACAGTATCAAAAACATACACATTTAACAGCACTGAAATTCAAATAACAGAGATATAATACAATGTATTATTATTATTTGCAGCATTTGTATCCCACATTTTCCCATCTATTTGCAGGCTCAATGTGGCTTACATTTGCCATAATTGCGGTTGCCATTTCCGGGTAATAGAATTACAAATTGTATTGCATTAAGGTGCATATCATGTACATACATACATGGTAGAGAAGAATCCATTATAGTAGTGCTTGTCATGTGATAGGATTTCGGTTTTGTGTAGATCGTGTATAGTGTTATTATTTAGTATTTAGGATGGATGTTTATGGTATGCCTTCTTGAAAAGATCTGTTTTCAGTAGACTTTGGAAGATGGTTAGGTCTTGCGTTGTTTTTATGGCCTTCGGTAATGCGTTCCATAGCTGTGTGCAGATGTATGAGAAACTGGTCGCGTATGTGGATTTATATTTTAGCCCTTTACAGTTAGGATAGTGGAGATTGAGGAATGTGCGTGATGATCTTTTTGCGTTCCTAATAGGCAAGTCTATAAGGTCTGGCATATAAGTTGGGGCTTCTCCGTAAATGATTTTGTGGACCAGGTTGCAAACTTTGAATGCAATTCGTTCTTTTACTGGGAGCCAGTGTAGTTTTTCTCTTAGGGGTTTGGCGCTTTCGTATTTCATTTTCCCAAATATGAGTCTGGCTGCTGTGTTTTGAGCAGTTTGAAGCTTCTTAATGATTTGTTCTTTGCATCTGGCATAGATGGCATTGCAGTAGTCTATATGGCTTAGCACCATTGATTGTACTAGGCTGCAGAATACTTCCCTCGGGAAGAAAGGTTTGATTCTTTTAAGTTTCCACATTGAGTAGAACATTTTCTTTGCTGTATTTTTCACATGGTCTTCGAGTGTGCGATTTCGGTTAATTGTGACTCCCAGAATTTTCAGGCTGTCTGAGACCGGAAGGATGTAGTCTGGGGTGTTTATGGTATTGGGTTTGTTTGTGTTGTATTGTGAGGACAGGATGAGGCATTGTGTTTTTTCTGCGTTTAGCTTTAGTTGGAAAGCGTCCGCCCATGAGTTCATTGTTTGGAGGCTGTGTGTGATTTCATTTGTGATTTCGGTTATGTCTTGTTTGAACGGGATGTATATCATGACATCATCTGCATATATGTATGGATTGAGTCCTTGGTCGGATAGCAATTTGGCTAAAGGTGTCATCATTAAGTTGAAAAGGGTTGGTGAGAGCGGTGATCCTTGTGGTACTCCGCATTCAGGTTTCCATGATGTTGATATTTTTGATTTGGAAGTCACTTGATAGGTTCTTGTTGTTAAGAAGCCTGTAAACCATCTTAGTACGTTTCCTCCAATCCTGAAGTAGTCTAGGATGTTCAAAAGTATTTGGTGGCTGACCATGTCGAACGCGCTGGACATATCAAATTTTAGGAGTAGCACATTGTTTCCAGTTGCAATTAGTTGCTTAAATTTGGTTATGAGAGTGGTTAACACTGTTTCAGTGCTATGGTT
The DNA here is from genome assembly GCF_901765095.1 of Microcaecilia unicolor. Lineage (NCBI taxonomy): Eukaryota > Metazoa > Chordata > Amphibia > Gymnophiona > Siphonopidae > Microcaecilia > Microcaecilia unicolor. The sequence continues at coordinate 312,025,266 of NC_044033.1, read as the reverse complement.
GGATCAAAATCCTGACTGTGATTCGTGTAGTATTGTGAATTTGTTTAGGTAATTGGAGAGTTGTTTAGTTACCATACTTTCCATTAGTTTTATTATCAGGGGGATGGATGCTACTGGTCGGTAGTTGGTTGTGTCATTTAATTTTTTTTTAAAGTTTTTGGGTATGGGCGTAAGTAATATATTTCCTTTGTCCTTGGGGAAAAGTCCGTGTTGTAGCATGTAGTTCAGGTGTGATGTAAGGTCTGTTATGAAGCGTTTCGGGGTGAACCTTATTAGGCTACTGGGGCAAATATCCAGTTTGGAGTGGGTTTTGGAAAAATTGTTCAGTGCTTGAATGATGGTTTCTTTGGTTAGCAGATCAAAGTCATTCCAGATTCGATCTGCTGGGTGTTCTCCGGGAGTAGGGTCCAAGCAATCCATACATTTTTCGTGATCAGTGGTATTGTGTGGTAATGTGGATCGAAGTTTTATAATTTTCTCATTGAAGTATTTGGCAGGTTGGTCTGCCAATGGGGTGTCTGTGCTGTCTGTGGTCACCGGTGTGGTGTCAATTATTTATGTCAGCATAATACTAATGAAACATTTAATAAGCATGCAATAGAATATTCAAATAGCATAGATATAATGCTAATGATTTTCTACAATACAGATTACCATGTAGCAAAATAGAGAATCGTTGGGTGCCTAACACAAGTGGACAAATACCTGACTTCAAAATACCTTTGGGGAAATATGAACTCCCCTTAAAATCACAGGTCAGGAATCTTGGAATACTGCTAGACTCATCACTCACCCTGATCCCACAAATTCAAACAACCATTAAAGCTTGTTGCAATCATCTGCGGCAGCTACAAAATCTTTCTCCATATATTGAAAAGACGAATCTAACCACAGTGGTCCATGCCATGGTAACATCACAACTAGATTATTGTAATGTCCTGTACACTGGTCAAACCAAAAAGTGTTTGCATCAGGGCTAAATTTAAAACTCTGTGTTTGATTTTTAGGTTCTCAGACAAAATGGACCAGAGTACTTAAATAGTAAGTTAGCCCTTTATACAACTTTGAGACCTCTAAGGTCCTCTCAAGGAGCATCACTATCAGTGTCTCTCAAATATCCCAGGAGCATCGTTCACAGATTTTACATGGTCACTCACAAAAATACCGACCTTACTTACAAACAAAATTAAACTATAAAACTAAATCAATAAGAGACCTGATTTAAACGAGTTTAAAAAAAAGCACACTGTATGAAATGGTCTAAATTGTTTCTTTATCACTTCTGGTCTAGTGATAACCGTTGTTTGTAAAGTCAGCGAAGTAGTAAACAGTTTAATATTGAAATATTTAAAAAAATTCTAACCATGTCAAAGTGCAAAACTGAAGAGAGTTCAAGTACTGGGAGAAATTAGTAACTACTCAGAGATGGTGTCATTTGAAAAACTTGCAGGAACTTTTAATGAACCGTAGGGAAAGCATGGATTTACTGGAAAGTGGACCATCTCAAACAACATTTGAACCAGAACTCTCATATCAATTCAGTCACAAAGCTTAAAAATCAGTCGGAAGGTACTGCGCACTATTGAATAAAGACTATAATTCCCTTCAAAAGGATCTTTGTAACCAGCATCCAGAGTTCAAGATACTGATTAAGGAAAATTAGAAACTGGAACAGTAAAGATACTTTCAGATATGGCTACATTTACTAAACAACAGGATCACTTCAAGGTTTTATTTCCACTCCAGGACATTTGTGGCACATTCCAGGCTTCAAGTGCTGACTGTGAAAGAGGATTCAGTCTAATGAACAATATAAAATCAAAATCTAGAAATTGCTTAAATGCCAAACATTTGGAAAACTTGATGAGAATTAAACTGTTTTTAACTTCTGGATAGACTGTTAATATTGATAGGTATGGAAGACAGAAAAAGTCAGAAAAGAAACTGAATATTCAGTGAAATTATGAATAGAAATAAAAAGAAACTTAAGTCACGTCTGTTAATTTTTTGATATTTAACATTAAGGGCGCTAGGGATTTTAGCGCATCCTAAAACTTACCTGGTGTTAAACACTCAAGATACCCATATATTCCTATGGGTTTCTCTAGCATTACTGCGTGCTAAAAACACTAGCATGCCTATAGCACAGCTTAGTAAACAGAGCCCTAAATATGCAATACAGTAAATAATCATATGTGTGATGTTTTTTTGTTCTATATATATGGAAATGAATTGCTAGTACTGGTGCTCAAAAATTTGCAAGCACCAGGCCAGTCCTTAGAGAAAACATTGATCACTATCTGTACCCTCATCAAAAGAAATTGTAGGACGTGTTACCCACCAGCGAGCCTTCTCAGGAGTAGCCCCTACACTCTGGAATTTACTCCCAGACAGGCTACATCTAACTCGAAACTACCTCTTCTTCGGGAAGCAGGTGAAAGCCTGTGACTATACACCAGTCTGCACCTGGACTAGCTTGCTACACACACTGTAACTAAGACATAAGTACATAAGCATCGCCATGCTAGGACAGACCAAGGGTCCATCGAGCCTAGCACCCTGTCTCCAACAGCGGCCAAAAGAACAATTTGTCCCACCCATCCCAGAAATAGTGGATTTTTCCCACGTCCATTCAATAACATTCTATGGCCTTTTCCTCCAGGAAGCCGTCCAACCCTTTTTAAAATTCTGCTAAGTCAACTGCCCTAACCACTTTTTCCGGCAACGAATTCCAGTGTCTAACTACGCGTTGAGTGAAGAAAGATTTCCTCCGATTCGTTCTAAATTTACTACACTGCAGCTTCATTGCATGTCCCCTTGTCCTAGTATTTTTGGAAAGCGTAAACAGACACTCCACATCGACCCTTTCCATTCCACTCATTATCTTATAGACCTCTATCATATCTCCCCTCAGCCGCCTTTTCTCCAAGCTGAAGAGCCCCAGCCTCTTCAGCCTTTCCTCATAGGGAAGTCGTCCCATCCCCTGTATCATCTTTGTTGCCCTTCTCTGCACCTTTTCTAATTCCACTATATCTTTTTTGAGGTGCAGCAACCAGAATTGCACACAATACTCGAGGTGCGATTGCACCATGGAGCAATACAATGGCAGAATAATATCCTCATTTTTGTTTTCCATCCCTTTCCTAATAATACCCAACATTCTATTTGCTTTCCTAGCCGCAGCAGAACATTGAGCAGAAGATTTCAAGGTATCATCAACGACGACACCTAGATCCCTTTCTCGGTCCGTGACTCCTAATGCTGAACCCTGCATGACGTAGCTATAGTTTGGGTTCCTCTTTCCCACATGCATCACTTTGCACTTGTTCACATTAAACGTCATCTGCCATTTAGACGCCCAGTCTCTCAGTCTCGTAAGGTCCTCTTATAATTTTTCACAATCTTCCTGCGATTTGACAACTTTGAATAACTTTGTGTCATCAGCAAATTTAATTACCTCACTAGTTACCCCCATCTCTAGGTCATTTATGAATATGTTGAAAAGACCAGCTCAATATAGCTTGTTTAACTGTACAAAGAATTTGCCCTAGCCACCCATCTGTTTATCCCCACTGACTTTTAATTGGGTAATGGCAACAACTTGGTCCCAACTTTATTGAAAATACATAACAAATCAGAAATAACTAACAAGGATACCTGAACCAAAGTGTAACTCTTCAAGGAAGAAATTAAACACCCAGTTCGCTGCCATAAGCAAGACTGATGACTGCTAAGTCAGTACACTCCAGCCATGCAGCAAGGTGCGTTCAACCCAGATGCAGCTCCCACAGCTACACCAAACATTCATTCGATTAACTTTGTGCTCTTCCAATAACCCAGGCTTGGGTTTTCCCGCCACCTAAAGCTGTGACAAAGAAGGACTTGCCAGAAATCACCTGAGCTTTAAGCCCCTGGTTCCAAACACCTCCCTTCAGAGCAGGGACCCCCGAGTCAGCAGGAGGTTGGCTTCTGGCTGCCTATCCTCCCTGTTCATTCCTCGTCCCTCCTCCCGTCCAGGACATGGGTGCTCTGGGTGCACAGTGCCATGTTAAGGTCGGCTCCATGCATTCAGGGCCCTCCATTTTGTTACATATAGCAACACAGAGAGAAGAGAGATGTTAGAAGGGTGCAGAGAATAGGATGGCAGATGGAAAGAAACAAGATCAAAGAGATACAAGCAGATCATAAGGGATTTTGCCATTCCTCCCAAGTCCTACTGTCACCTTATAGCTTCCATTCTGTGGAGATAGTGAAAAGAGAGAGAATGGATATACTGAAATGGAGATAATTCAGCAGAAAGGAGGTATTTTGAAGTGAAATGTTTCCTATCAATGTGAAAAGAGTTAATGACTATCTCACTTTCCTAGGCCCCATAAAAGGCCCTCAGAGGAATGAACAATGTACTGGTCACCTGACAGTTCCTCTGTACAGAATCACCGTGCTGTGTAAACAGATGATAAAACACCATCCTCAGCCTTTCAAAATGAATGAACAGCATTGTTCCACAAGGCAGCCACACTAAGCGAGGCTCACCCCTCTGTACACAGTGCCTCCTTGTTTCATACCAGATATGTTAAAGTAACACTCAGCTCTTCTATAAAAATCTCTCTCTTTTTTTCCCTCTCTTTCCCTTCATGTCTCCACTACTCCTCCTGCCTGAGTGGGCTGCTCAGGAGACCCTTGCTAGACTGATAGTTAGAAGGATGCCTCCTCCAAAATTCACCCTCCTTCTCCAGACCTGAACATACCACATCACCGCCGTAGAATACAGCAGACCTGCAAGGGGAATGCAAACCTGCTCCCCCAGCACTGAAGCAGCAGCACCACAATCTGATGCTTTAGTAGTACAAAATAGGCAGGCAATAGACAGATGACATTTTATATGGATAACAGTAGTGCAGGTGAAATGTGCTTTGAATGGGGCTTTATTTACTAAACCTCACCAGGAAAAAGACCTGAGCATCTGAGTGACAATAAACTAGAAATGAGTGTCTATATCCAAGCAGGAGCCCGAGCTGGGCGCACAGATACAGGGTGGATAATCACAAAGAGTGATATTTACCATCCTAAAGAGTGAGACTGAAGGCCAAAGAGTGACTGCGCATCCAGGGTATAAATCTAAAAAGCTTTAAATATAAAATAATGAGTGGAATGGAATAGGTAGATGTGAATCAATTGTTTACTCTTTCCAAAAATACTAGGACTAGGAGGCACACAATGAAGCTACAAAGTAGTAAATTTAAAACGAATCGGAGAAAATATTTCTTCACTCAACATGTAATTAAACTCTGGAATTCGTTGTCAGAGAATATAGTAAAAGCAGTTAGCTTAGCGGGGTTTTAAAAATGTTTGGCTAGCTTCCTAAAAGAAAAGTCCATAAGCCATTATTAAAGTGGACTTGGGGAAAATGCACAGCTTATTTTTAGAATAAGCAGCATAAAATGAATTATATTGTTTTGGGGTCTTGCCAGGTACTTGTGACCTGGATTGACCTCTGTTGGAAACAGGATGCTGGGCTTAATGGACCTTTGGTCAGTTCCAGTATGGCAATACTTATGTACTATTGCCTTGCAAATGAAAAACAATGCATAAAATAATGTTTGCTCTTCTTTGAGGCCTCTGAAATGATATAGACAGTGGAAGCAATATGGGTGTAACCCCTTCCTGCCTGAATCAGCCTTAGATGGAACACTAAAATCAAATATATTTATTTTGTGGGTGGGTCCAGATCACTGGGGTTTATTGGCCAAAATAATCCACACTCTTTTTTTATTACATTTGTACCCTATGCTTTTCCACTCATAGCAGGCTCAATGTGGCTTACATATTGTATACAAGTACTTATTTATAACTGGGGCAATGGAGGGTTAAGTGACTTGCCCAGAGTCACAAGGAGCTGCCTGTGCCTGAAGCGGGAATCAAACTCAGTTCCTCAGGACCAAAGTCCACCACCCCAACCACTAGGCCATTCCTCTTCACACTCACTGGCACACAGTAACTGAAACCAAGCCAGAACTGGGGTTCTGAATCTGAACCAAAGAGTTTACTTAAAATTAGAATTGTTAAGCAAAAAGGGACAGTTGTTATAACACTGTAAACTACTGTATAGGCAGAGGCAGAAAAGAAAATTAGTGCTAAACACTAGTTTCATTTGTGTTTTTTAGGTCTCTCAACTCCTGTGAGACTCCTCTATATTTCTTTACTCAGGTACATCTTCAGAGTTAGTTTAACTTAGTTCTGTCAGTATCTTCATATTTGTAGATCCCAAGGATGTCTTCTGTGTCCCCTCCTCTTCTCAAGAACTGGATCCTGTTATTTTACTAGTTTCTAGAACCCTTCACTCCTTTATCTGCCCTCTTAGAAGTACAGTGGGCTGGTTCCCCATTCCAGCTTACGCCCTCAGGCAAGTACAGAAGCCTCAGCAACCCTGACACTGATCTCCACTCCTTTCCCCTCCTACTACAATGGCTGAGCTAGGCAAAAAACCCTCTTGTTGCTATATGGTATGATGGCTCGGGAAGCAGGAGCCAAAGACAAGGCTGCTGCTGGCCTGCTACTAATATTTTGGACAACTCCAAGCCTGTTTTTTGGTGTAAACACTGAGACAGAAGGTTCTGAAAGCCATCTTTGTCTGTGATACACATATGCTTTCCCTGAAGCATGGCAGAAAATAATAACCTGTACTTTTCTCTATTTACTTTATTGCTACCTTTTGGTTTATTGTAATATACATAGGGGTCGATATTCAAAGTGATTTAGTGGCTTCTGGCCAGTTACATTGCTTGTTCGGGGCTAACCAGTCATATTCAGTGGAACTTAAGTGGTTAGTGCCCAACTAAAATCCGAAGATTTTGGGGTGTTCTAGGGGCAGAGTCAACACTTGGCTGGTTAAGTGCCAATATTCAGAACTTAACTGGCCATGGTAAACGCATAAATAGGACCACATAAAATTCAGCTCTATCTTTATGCTGCTTGCCATAGCTGGTTAAATTCTGAATATTGCACTTAACCGGCTATGGTTTCTCGTCAGCTCCATAAACCCAGGAATTCAATGCTGGAGCCCGGACATGGCCTGGCATTGCAATTTCCAGGTATAACGCTGACTGAATATCTGCCTCATAATGCTAATGATGGGCAATTGTTCTTTCCATTGGGAAATGATGAGCACGCCTCTTTAATGCTTTTGAGGGAGGAGTGGCCTAGCGGTTAGGGTGGTGGACTTTGGTCCTGAGGAACTGAGTTCAATTCCCACTTCAGGCCCAGGCAGCTCCTTGTGACTCTGGGCAAGTCACTTAACCCTCCATTGCCCCAAATAAGCCACATTGAGCCTACCATGAGTGGGAAAGCACAGGGTACAAATGTAACAAAAAAAAAAAAATTTCCATGAGGGTTGAAGAGCAGTTACTTGAGAACCATCTGATTCTCAATTACACAGATAGCTGAATACTTTTTTGGCAGAAGGGAGTTTGCAGGGGCATATTTTGACAGATTGATTTGTGATGAGGGGAGGATTGTGTTGTTAAATGAAATTAAAGATTTGGATTGGTTTTGGGATTGGGATTGGACCTTAGTGGGGGAGAATAAGGCGTCTTGTGTTGTAACAGCAGTATTTGCCAAATTGCATCTCCTATGGGGAGCAGAGGGAGAGTGAGGTCCTCGCCAGTGTGGAGTGTTTCCTTGATGCAGAGTCATTGGAAGTGGCATCTGATGTCATCTTGTGGTGGCGCTCTTACCTGCATTAAACCTCGCCGCTTCTGTTGGTACCTGGGAGAGTGAGATCCTCGCTAGTATGGAGTTTTTCCTTGTTGTACAGAGTCATCAGGAGTGGTGTCTGACATCATCTTGTGGTGCTGTCCTTACCTGCATAAATCTCACTGCTTCTGCAGCACACGACCATAAGCTTGTGCCCAAAGGGGCACACCTGGCCCCTTGGAAGCTTATTAGGATCCACGAAGGAGATGATCACTCTGCTCAAAAATTATTAAAGGTACTTGTTTTATTTACTTATTACTATTGGAAGTAATGGGAAAGTGTAGAGGCAAGGTAAAGATTAAGCCTTTGGCTTGCACTCCTAGGATCGAGGGTTCAATGGACAAACATGCAATAGTAGAAAGATCTCTTTCTAAGCCTCACTGTCTGATGGACTCAGGTGCTTCTTGGAATTTGGGGGGGTAGGTCTACCCCTTCACCTGCTTCTTCCTTGGATTCTTGGTTAGGAGGGCTTTCTCTGACAGGCTTACCCTTAACAGGAACTGGTGAGACTCAGGAGAACTTTAATTTTCAGGAGTCTGCTGAGGCTTCTCCTGTGGTGGTTCAATGTCCAGATTTACATCCAGTGGAATCCAAACCTGCCCAAGATATTACTTTGGTGGATATTTGGTGGGTAGTCACTAGAACTGGTGCCTCAGTTACAGTACAGTCTCGGTTATTCAACCTAAATAAGACCGACCCGTTGTCAGATAACTGAAAGTTGGATAATACAGAAAACACAGCATAAACCCTCAAACAATGCGTAAACAAAGGCACAGAGTTCCTGATTTCCAAAAACTGTTCTAAAAAAAAGATTTTTAATAGAAATAAATGCGATGATGTCACCGGGGGGGGGGGGGGTGAGGGGGTCTGTCGGATTACCGAAGGTTGGATAATCAAGATTGTACTGTATGTGATTTTTCTCAACAGACAGTGGCTAAGTTGACAGATATGGAAACCAGGAGATATGGAAACCAGGATTTGGTCTATTGATAGGACTCAATCTCAGAATATATCTCAGATAAAGACTTTGCACAGTGCTAGTGCAACAGGTATCAAGGATAGCCTATATATCTATATATGCATAGGTGCCTTGACATTTTGGAAAATATGTTAAGAGTTAAAAGAGTTTGGAAAATATGTTAAGAGTTAGCCCCTGAGATACTCCTGAGGAAATACCTCAAGGAAGTGTTGCTAGTTGACGAAGTTGATATGATGTCCTTTTTGAATTGTTACTAGGTTTATATTCAGAAATGAGGGAGGAAAGACAGGCAGGGTTGAATTCCTTGAAATTAACAGAATTTCTTGAAATGTCTCAAGGTATTATTCAGACGAGAGCAGCCCGGTTTGTGACCTTCAATATGGAGCAGGAAAAAGTAAAGATACTGAAATTATATTTTTCTAAACAAGATGTTTGTTTTTGTGGTCAATATATCCAAGTTTTTCCAGATGTAACTAGAGGCACTCAGTTGCTTAGAAAACAATTTTTAGCTTCTACAGATCGAGTTTTAGCTCTGGGAGCATCTTTCTTTCTCTGTTATCCCTGTCGTTTTACTTCCTTTGAAGAGAAAAATATGTTTTCTTACAATCCTTCTCAGTTGGAATCATTTCTTGTGTTGAGAAAAAGATAAGGTGGTTTAAGGCCTAAAGTTTAAGGATCTAATGTATTAGATGTTATATCCTGTTATTTCTTTTTGATTTATTCCTGATGATATTTCCCCTTGTTTCATATTGATTGGGCTAGTTCATTTCTTGTTCATTGTGGAGCTGATATTCAGATTGCGAGAGTTAGCTAGGCCGACTCTGGCTGGTTTCAACTTAACCAGCCAAATCAATATTCGGCACTGGCCAGTTAAGTTTAAGCCAGCCACAGATAGGCCTGCTATTTAGGTGGCCCAATTTGGCCACCAGACTTAGCCAGCAATGTGTTGAATATTAGCAGATAGCCGGCTATATTTATTTTATTTGTTACATTTGTATCCCACATTTTCCCACCTATTTGCAGGCTCAATGTGGCTTACATGGTACCGTAGAGGCGATCGCCAATACCGCTTATAACAAATGCAAAGTGTGGTAGTGGTAAAGTTCATGTGTGACAGACACATTTGGGGAATCGTAGGAAGAAGAGTTAGGTAATGTCCATTGTGTCCAGTGTGAGCTTTGGTTTTGTTGTGTTGCTGGGTTAAGGCATTAAAGTTGGATCATTTGGGTATGCCTTTTTGAACAAGTTAGTTTTTAGTAATTTCTGGAATTTCAGGTGGTTATATGTTGTTTTCATGGCTTTTGGTAATGCATTCCATAGTTGTGTGCTTATATAGGAGAAGTTGGATACATAGGTTGATTTGTATTTGAGTCCTTTGCAGCTTGGGTAATGGAGATTTAGGTATGTTCGTGTTGATCTTGATGTGTTTCCGGGTTGGTAGGTCTATGAGGTCTGTCATGTATCCTGTGGCTTCTCCGTGAATGATTTTGTGAACTAGGGTGCAGCTGGATATAGCTGGTTATATGCTAAGTGCTGGCTGTAAATATTCAGCAGTAGATTATGGCTTAGCCACAGGTGGGCCTGGGTGGGCTCGGGCCCACCCATTTAGGGCTCAGGCCCACCCATCAGTAGCACATGTTTAGCAGTAGCTGGTGGGGATCCTAAGCTCCGCCGGCTGAAGACGTCCCCCTGATGATAATGAAAACGCTACTCTCTATGATACTGGCACCTGCACATGCTCAATTTTCAGTGTATGCCTGCTACAAACAGCCAAGGTGGAAAGAAGTGTTTTCCCACCAGCTGAGATATTTTTTCGTGGTGGTGGGGGAGGGAGAACACTTGGTGCCCACCCACTTCTTGCCCAGGCCCACCCAAAATCTGTTGTCTGGCTACGCCCCTGAGTAGATAACTGGCTATCTCTCGCTGAATATTCGTGGATAGCCAGTTAATCACTATTAAACCGGCCAGGACCCATTCCTGGTCAGTTAAATACAGCTGAATATTGGGTGGTGTAAGCTTGTGCAATAAACAATAAACATTATATTTTTTAAAATTGCGGGGCCTTTTTACTAAACTGTGTAAGCACTTACATGCACCCAGTGCACACCAATTCCGAGTTACCACCCAGCTACCAGGCCATTTCATTTTTAATGCACGTCCACTTCGCATGCCAGAAAATAATTTTTATTTTCTGGTACGTGGTGCTACCAGGCGGTAAAAGGCATTTGATGCGCATATACCATTACCGCCCAGTTAACGTGTGAGAGCTTACCATTAAATCAATAGGTGGTGGTAAGGTCTCAGACCCAAAATGGACACACATCAATTTTCATTTTGCCACACGTCCATTTTCGGTCAAAAGTTTTAAAAAGGCCTTTTTTACAGGTGTGCTGAAAAATGGATCTGCACGCATCCAAAACGCTCGCTTACACTAGCACAGGCCATTTTTCAGCACACATTAGTAAAAGGACCCCTGCATCTTCTTTGTCAGGCACACCCTCTACTGCAGGTGAAATATTTTAGATTGGTGGTCCAATTGTCTATCCCACCACTCTCAAATCATTGCAATGGACTGTATTTAGGTTTGGCAGGGCATTTGATACGCTGTTTGCAGGTGGATCAGAATGTGACTTTCTGGTTGATTTTTTTTTATCTCTTTGCTGGGAGTCTGCACAAACCCTGTTGTATATTTTACATTGGCTATCCATTGTGGCCTAGGTAAAATTTAAGTTGTTATGCTTACTGTTCCGGGCATTGCAGGGAGTTGATCCACAGTATTTGTCTAAGCGATTGGTTCCCTATGTCCCACAGTGTTGCTTCCATTACAGCCAAGGTGCTCTTTTACAGGTACCTTTGGTGAGAAGTTTGCAGTTGGTATAGTGGAGATGGCAGGTGTTTAGGTGATTGCTCCTGAACTGTGGATTCCTTTTACTGATTCTTGTATAAGGAAATGGCCTATCAATTATTCCGTAAAGGGTTATAAACCTGGCCGTTTTCGGGATTGAGAGCAGGTTGAGGATAGGGTGGCTTCTTTTCCTGTTGTTGGGTTACAGAGGCTGGGTTGAGTGTTTGTTGTTTTTAAGTTTTCGAGGGCTAATAGGCAGTATATAGGAATTTGAAATAAGCTGTGTTAGGTGCTAATGCGCACCTAAAGCAGCTAAAAATGGAGCACTGCAGGACTCAGGCATCCTATGGCAACTTAAATGTGCACATGCTAACTGCGCATTTAAAAAAATATTTTTTGATAGGGTGTGTCAGGGGCAGAGAGTAGGCCTTCCTGTGCTAACCAGTTAGTGCATCTACATTACCACTCACTAACTTCTCAGTGAAAGGATACTGTGAGGGGAATTTCGACCGAGGTCGCCCATCTCTAAGGACGCCCATCTCCGAGGACGGCGCCGCGAAGGGGCGGAGCCAACCATATTTTCAAAAAAGATGGCCGGCCATCTTTTTTTTCGATAATACGGTTGGGGCTGGCCAAATCTCGACCTAAATGCTGAGCTTGCCGGATTTAGAGATGGGCGCCCTCGGTTTTCGCCGATAATGGAAACCGATGGCACCCATCTCAAAAACGAACAAATCCAAGGCATTTGGTCATGGGAGGAGCCAGGATTCGTAGTGCACTGGTCCCCCTCACATGCCAGGGCACCAACCGGGCACCCTAGGGGGCACTACAGTGGACTTCGCATATTGGTCCCAGGTGCATAGCTCCCTTACCTTGGGTGCTGAGCCCCCAACCCCCCCAAACTCACTCCCCACAACTATACACCACTACCATAGCCCTAAGGGGTGAAGGGGGGCACCTACATGTGGGTACAGTGGGTTTCGGGTGTATTTTGAAGGGCTCCCATTTTCCACCACAAGTGTAATAGATAGGGGGGGATGGGCCTGGGTCCGCCTGCCTGAAGTCCACTGCACCCACTAAAACTGCTCCAGGGACCTGTATACTGCTGTGATGGACCTGAGTATGACATGTGAGGCTGGCATAGAGGCTGGCAAAAAGTTTTTAAAGTTGTTTTTTTTGAGGGTGGGAGGGGGTTAGTGACCACTGGGGGAGTCAAGGGAGGTGATCCCCGATTCCCTCCGGTGGTCATCTGGTCAGTTCGGGCCCTTTTTTTGGACTTGGGCCTGAAAACAAAGGGACCAAATAAAGTGGACCAAATTCTCACCAGGGATGCTCTTCTTTTTTCCATTATCGGCCGAGGCCCCCATCTCTTAAGCATGCCCCGGCATGCTCCTCCCCCGCCTTCGATACCCTTCCAACATGCCCCCGGGAACTTTGGCCCTCCCTGAGATGGAAAGCAGTTGAAGCCGGCCAAAATCTTAAGGGCCCTTTTACTAAGCTGCATAAGCATCTACACGCTTCCAACATGCATCAAAATGGAGTTACCGCCTGGCTACCACGTGGCTCTTGCGGTAATTTCATTTTTGGCGCGTGTCCGATACGTGTGGTTGAAAAATAATTTTTCTTTTCGGACGTGTGCCAAGTGGCATTTGACACGTGTAGGTCATTATCGCCTGGTTACCGCGTTAGACTTTAACGCTAGGTCAATGGCTGGTGGTAAGGTCGCAGACCCAAAATGGACGCGTGGCAATTTTGATTTTTTCCGCATGTCCATTTTTGGCAAAAATAAAAAAGGGCTTTTTTTACAGGCGTGCTGAAAAATGGATCGGCACGCACCCAAAACCCGTGCCTACACTACCGCAAGCCATTTTTCAGTGCATCTTAGTAAAAGGGCCCCTTAATCCTCCACTGCTCCAGATACAAATAAGTACCTGTATATACTATCCAGCTTATTTTTGAAAGAGAAAGACGCCCATATTTTGACCCAAATTGGGAGATGGGCGCCTTTCTCTCATGGGCGCCCAAATCGGTATAATCGAAAGCCGATTTTGGACACCTCCAACTGCAGTCTGTCGTGGGAACGGACAAAGTTGATGGGGGCGTGTCGGAGGCATGGTGAAGGCAGGATTGGGGTGTGTTTATCGGCCGAGGAGAGATGGGCGTGCACGGCCAATAATGGAAAAAAGAAGGGTGCCAGAAACGAGAATTTGGGTCACTTTTTTTGGACCCTTTTTTTCACGAACAAGTCCCCCAAAAGTGCCCCAACTGCCCAGATGACCACCGGAGGGAATTGGGGATGACCTCCCTTGACTCCCCCAGTGGTCACTAACCCCCTCCCACCAAAAATAAAGAACTTTAAAAACTGTTTTTTCCAGCCTGTATGCCAGCCTCAAATGTCATACCCAGCTCCATCACAGCAGTATGCAGGTCCAAGGAGCAGTTGTTAGTGGGTGCAGTGGACTTCAGGCAGGTGGACCCAGGCCCATCCCCCCCCCCCACCTGTTACACTTGTGCTGCTAAATGGGAGCGCTCCAAACCGCCCCCAAAACCCACTGTACCCACATCTAGGTGCCCCCCTTCAGCCATAAGTGCTATGGTAATGGTGTACAGTTGTGGGGAGTGGGTTTTAGGGGGATTTGGGGGGCTCAGCATCCAAGGTAAGGGAGCTATGAACTTGGGAGGTATTTTAATTTTTTTTTTAATTGTTATAAGTGCCCCTTAGGGTGCCCGGTTGGTGTCCTGGCATGTGAGGGGGACCAGTGCACTACGAATCCTGGCCCCTCCCATGACCAAATGCCTTGGATTTGTTCGTTTTTGAGCTGGGCGCCTTAGGTTTCCATTATCACTGAAAACTGATACCGCCCAGCTCAAATCCACCCAAATGCGATGCATTTGCCGGCACAAACCGTATTATCGAAACAAAAGATGGACGCCCATCTTTTTCAAAAATACGGTCTGGCCCGCCCCTTCGCGGACCCGTCCTCGGAGATAAACGCCCATGGAGATGGGCGTTCACGTTCGATTATGCCCCTCTATGTAAACCATTTTGAATGTAGTTGCAAAAACCAAAGAAAGGCTGTATATCAAGTCCTATTCCCTTTCCCTTTCCCCCTTTTCTTCCACACTTATCCAGCAGAACTTCATCGCAAGCATCATACTTATTTATACTCAGACTTAGTTTCTACCTTAACAAATGAGCATTATACAAGAAACCTTGTATACTTAATAAAGGCATCTATTACCAGTATTGTGTGGGTAGTATGAAGCACGGGTCTGACTATGTGAAAGAGGATTCAGTTTTTACAGTGGCACTATCGTTTATCGTTTATTCATTTTACTCTACCGTTTCAAATTGTGGTTACAAAACAAAAACAGTTTACATGTTAATATAAAATCAAAATAAAAACTAACATAAAAGAACTCCATCGAATTTATAGGAAAGCAAACTAAAACAACCATTCTTACAAAGACAGAAGACACCAATTCTTACTGAACAGTCATTCATAACAAACACATGGATAACATATAGTTGTTCTGCATGTTCAATGCTACCTACCTAATATTGCCTTTCATCACAGATTATTTTCAAATGTATCCTGAAATAGATATGTTTTTAAAAATTTTCAAAATTGAATGCAGGACTCTTCCAGTCTAAGATATTTTGGGAGACAATTCCAAAGAGAGGGGGCCAGAAAAAAGAAAGCTATGTAGTAGCTGAAGTAGAATGATTCTTGCTTGCTAATATAGTACAATGCAAATATCATACCATTTTTGAAGCGATGCAAAGAAAATCTACAAAAATGGTATGGGATTTACGTTGCAAACAGTACGAGGAGAGACTTCCTGACCTGAACATGTATACCTAGGAGGAAAGGAGAAACAGGGGTGACATGATACAGACATTC
Source organism: Microcaecilia unicolor (assembly GCF_901765095.1). Classification (NCBI taxonomy): domain Eukaryota; kingdom Metazoa; phylum Chordata; class Amphibia; order Gymnophiona; family Siphonopidae; genus Microcaecilia; species Microcaecilia unicolor. The sequence goes on along the minus strand of NC_044033.1, from coordinate 312,009,785 downwards.
AAATATTTGAAAGGTAATAATCCGCAAACAAACCTTTTCCGGAGACGGGAAGGCGGTAGAGCTAGAGGACATGAATTGAGGTTGAAGGGGGGCAGACTCAGGACTAATGTCAGGAAGTATTTTTTCACGGAGAGGGTGGTGGATATGTGGAATGTCCTCCCGCGGGAGGTGGTGGAGATGAAAACGGTAATGGAATTCAAACATGCGTGGGATAAACACAAAGGAATCCTGTTTAGAAGGAATGGTTCCATGGAATCTTAGTGGGGATTGGGTGGCAACACCGGTAATTGGAAAGCAAAACCAGTACTGGGCAGACTTCTACGGTCTGTGCCCTGATCATGACTGAATAGATATGGATGGACTGGAGTGTAAATTTTAAGGGGCTTCAATGTTAACTTCAGAAATTTTAGTTCAAGAATGGTGCTGGGCAGACTTCTATGGTCTGTGCCCTGAGAATGGCAAGGACAAATCAAACTCAGGTCCAACAAGAAAAATTCATTATATATGGTATGCAATTGCATACCATATATAATGAATTTTTCTTGTTGGACAGACTAAATGAACCGTACAGGCCTTTATCTGCTGTCATTTACTATGTTTCTATGTTACAGCAGCTCAGGCTGTGTTTTTCTTGCTTATGAAATATTTAGACAGTTATCAGTCTATTGCATCGGTTTTTATCCCAGCTCTTGGGGTATACTCAGCCATTCGGGGTTTTCAGGATACCTCCATCAGGTTGAAAACTTCTGGTGTACAGAGAGAACACATCCTGAGCTTCAGCTTCTGTTTTTCAGTGTGTGGCAACTGAGAAATGGAAGGAAGGATTTTAACTAGTTAATTAAGCAGATTTGACCCAGAAGTCACAGCATATCCTATCAGTTCCTAAGTCTTCATTTTCTATAAAATAGTTTTCACAGCCAGTGAAAACAGTTTAGAGGAATGCAAATGGCTTTGTGCCTGTTTGAAATCATTCTCCACCCTTTCCACATTCAAAACTTTGCTGTGGTCCTTTTCTGGTGTGTACTGTGGGTTGAACTCCCTCTACTGCCTCATATTCCTCCACTGTTAGTCAGGCTCCTTGTGGGTCAACATGGACCCTCCATAGGAACAACGGTTCTCTGTTTATTCTTGGAAAGGATGCCAGGGCTCTGTTGAGGTAACCCCTCTGGTTTCTATAACATTGACACTGTTTTTTTTTTTTTTTTAGAACTGTTAACAGCTTAAACTTGGGACTGCCTGGCAGTTAAATACTGCCATGTTTAGACTTCTCTGAAAATAAAGCTGGATGACTGTGCTGGTGACTGGAAAGAATTGCTAGGTGCGAGTTCTCAGAAGGTTCCCATAAGGCAAAGCCAAAGATCATGTCACCCAGTGACTTTTCCCCTTTGGAATGTTAACCCTTTTCACTCAGGGTTCTGTCTCCATGTGACCACAGAACACAAATTCAAAAACTTGCTTAAGCCCAGAGATTTATAAATGACAGAATAACATTTAAATAATGAGACCTGCAACATTTATTTTAAACTATTTGGCATATTTTTTTGCAGTTTATAGTAAGCAATACACCTACCATAGAAAACTATTGATAATATTTACAAAATCTACTTGTACAAATAAATGTAAGAGCGCTACTAGACATACGCAGCACTGTACACATTATATTTAGGTACTTTCTCTGTCCCTAGAGGGCTTACAACCTAAGGGTCCTGTTTACTAAGATGTGCTAGCATTTTTAGAATGTGCACAAAATCAGCACGCGCTGTGTAGGCGCCCATAGGAATATTGTGGGCGCCTACACAGGGCGCATTAATGGTTAGTGCACGCTAAAAGCACTAATGTGCCTCTAGTGAGGCTTAGTGAACGGGGCCCTAAGTTTTTGTACCTGGGGTAATGGAGGCACATTTGTGTTTTTAGCTCACGCTAAAAATAGGCATGCGCTAAACATTAGAGACACCCATAGGAATACATGGGCGTCTCTAACGTTTAGCGCACACTAAAACCACAAGCACGCCTTAGTAAAAGGCCCCCTAAGTGACTTGCCCAAGGTCACAAAGAGCTGCAGTGGGAATTGAACCCAGGTTGCCAGGATCAAACCCTGCACCATTAACCATTAGGCCACTCCTCCCTCAACAAAAAAATTAGCCCAAGATAGCAGTCCACAACAATATAAACAATAAAATAAAAAGATTATAGCATCAGATTATGCATCTATCCAGAAATAAGTGGTCACAATGAATTTAAGGGGTCGATAGGCAAAGTGATTTAACCAAGTACATAAGTACATAAGTATATAAGTATTGCCATACTGGGACAGATCGAAGGTCCATCAAGCCCAGCATTCTGTTTCCAACAGTGGCTGATCCAGGTCACAAGTACTTGGCAAGATCCCAGAACAGTACAATACATTTTATGCTGCTTATCCTAGAAATAAGCAGTGGATTTTTCCACCAGTCCTTTTAAATAATGGACTATGGACTTTTCCTTTAGGAAGCCACCCAAGCTTTTTAAAAACCCCGCCAAGCTAACTTTCTCTTGCAACACATATCACCGACTGTGGCCAGACAGTGACGTTCTAAGAAGGCAATGCTGTTTAAAGCTGATACACAAGATCACAAGATTTATGCCTTTGGCAAAACTCTGGACACAGTCGGTGGTGTGTGTTGCAAGAGAAAGCAGAAATTAAGTTAAGTTCCACAGTCACTCACAAGCCATGCCAGCATCCTAGGATCCATGAAAGCTGGCTTCAGAGGAGACCCAACAGAACTACTTCAAGGGGCTTTCCACGCCTGCAAAGAAACTTCACCCCGACCACTCCCAGGATACAGGTACCACTCCCTCCTGCGATGGGGCACAGAGAGCCATGCCCCCAGACAGCTCAAGAATTTTCCCTCCCCAAACCCAAGAAATCCAAGTCAGGGAAGCACTTTTTGACCCACAAGTCCGCCTCCTCTATAGCAGCTCGTGGGTCCTCCAAAATGGTAGAGTAGAGACAACACATCCAAACTGGAGGGCAGAGTGACATAAGCTCTCAGTCCTCCTCTTAACAACAGCAACCAGCACCAACACAGGAGCCATAACTCCAGTGACAGCTCCCACCTCCTCCTCCTCCTCCTTCTCTTTCTCTCTGGGGGGACCCAGGTATGCCCCAACTGATTCCCATCTCCTGAAACCAGTGCAGTCGATGCAATCAGATCCTGGCTCCCTTTTCCTGCAAATACTGCAAAAACCTCATCTTTAGCACATCCAGTCTGCTCCAGCAGACTATGCATACAACTCCTACTGCTCTGCTGCAGCCAGCATGTCTTCCTACTCCCATCCTTCCTCTCACTGCCACCCTTCCGGGGTTGCTAAGCACTCTCACTCAGTTGAAGAAGGCATGTGGTCTCCTGCTTCATCCTACTACTCAGACACTGTCCCAGAGGATCAGGAGCCCAAGGATTGGAGGGCTGATGAAGAGAACGCTACCTCTTCTATCCAAAGGCACTTCCGACACAAGAGCAGCGGAAGGACTACTTCTACACCTGCTTTCTCGAGAAGCTGTCTGCTGCCCTCCAACTTTCCCCCATGCAGACACCCACAGACAGAAGGAATTTCAAATCCATCCTGCAATCCTATGCTGCCATAAAAGAAGTCCCTGCCCTCCTAGTCCACCAACTGATCCAAGACCTCCAGCTTTCCATCAGGCAATCACCTCTGTCAGAAGTGGCAGCCTCCAGGTGCCATTAGGTCAAATATAAGATCCATCCTGCCCCTCAGTTACCCCATCAATCCATGATCTCAGAAGTGACCCACAAGCAGGCCATATCTGCTAAATCTTAGCTTAATTACCCTCCAGGAAAAGACCACAGGCTTTTGGACTCCATCGGCAGAAGGGCCTATCAGGGCTCTATGCTGACATTATGAATTATAGCTCACCAACAACAGATTCCATATTACCAACACTTGCTTCTCCTGCAACTGGAGGATGCCCTCATGGACAAGATTCCTTGTCAACCTCCAGGAATCCATCTATTGCCTTATCCATTCCATCTATGTTTCTTCTTCATTGACTGCAGTGGTAGCTATCAGTGCCCAATGTATGGCCAGCCTCAGGGTATAAGACCTCAAAGGTGACCTCTACAACTGATTGGCAGATGCCCCAGAAAGGCAGAGGCTCTTATCTCAGCATAAGGTATTTTGACAGCTACATCCAAAGGTGCATAGCATTTTCAGATCTCAATGACCTTTCTGGCTGTTATACATTCAAAATCTGTTTAAAATAAAATGGCACAGTTAAATAAAGAGGTTGATGCACAAATGTCAATACCTTAAACTGAATTCTTTGAGTTACTGGCAACCAATGCAGTTGTTTAAGTATTGGAGTCAGATGGGCAAATTTTGACATTCCCACAATTAGCCTTGCAGCCACATTCTGAACTACCCACAATTTTGGGAATAACTTATATAAAATGTTTGTACGTTTCAGGGGCGTAGCCAGACACCCAATTTTGGATGGGCCTGAACCCAAGATGGGTGGACAGAAGAACTCCGCCTTGTCCCACAAGTGATTTGGTCTCTCCCTCTCTCGCCTGCATGCCCTATGGTCTCTCAAACATTCCCCCTTCCCTGCATACCTTTTAAATAGCAGATTTTCACCGACAGCGAGCAGCAACTAATACACACTGCTCATGTTGGCCCCACAGTCTTCCCTCTCATGTAACTTCCTGTTTCCACATAGGCGGGAATACATCAGAGGGAAGGTTACGGGGCCAGTGTAAGCAGTATGTATCAGTCGCTGCTCACTGCAGGCAAACATCTGCTATTTAAAAGGTATGCAAGGAGGGACAGTAGTTGAGAGTTTTCGGCTGGTGGGACTTGGGGATCCATTCCAGCCACATCATAGGTGTACTGATACTGGGTGGGCCTGAGCCCAAAGTGGGTGGGCCTGGGCCCACCCGAGCCCACCCTTGGCTACGCCACTGGTACGTTTGGGTAGCTTGCCAGGTGCCCTTGACCTGGATTGGCCGCTGTCAGGGACAGGATGCTGGGCCCGATGGACTTTTGGTCTTTTCCCAGTATGGCATTACTTATGTACTTACTGTATGTCTTGACACCTGAAGCAGCCAGTCCACAGTACAAGGCATTGCAGTAGTCCAGCCTAGACAATACCATACTCTGAACAACACTTCTAAAATCATACTGTGACAGCATACGTTTCAAACTGTGCAAAAGATCAAGATACATAAAGGATGTTTGAATAACCTTACAATCTTGACTTTTCATATTAGGACTGCAATCCAAAATCTCCCCCAGCAGCTTCATCTCCTTCTTTACCTAACAGGCATATCAACTAAACAGAAAATATCAAGCCATTCATCAAATACTTCCCTTCCCACAATCATTACCTTAGCCTTGGATCGATTTAACACAAGCCTCTTTGTCACTATCCATTGACTCACTTTTTCCATGCAACTACCCGGCTGAAAATTTAAACCATCCCACCAAGATGTTACAGGGGAAAACAATTGTACATCATCTGCATAAAAGCGATAATGAACTCCTAAAGGCTAAAACAGTTTACCCAATGATGCCATGTATACATTAAATAATAATGCAGATAAAGTGAGGTGATTAAGTTTGCAGGTGACACAAAACTATTCAAGGTTGTTAAAACACACAGAGACTGTGAAAAATTGCAGGAAGACCTTAGGAATTGGAAGACTGGCAGATGAAATTTAACGTGGACAAATGCAAAGTGATGCACATTGGGAAGAACAATCCAAATCATAGTTACCTGATGCTGGGGTCCACCTTGGGGGGTCAGCATCAAAGAAAAAGATCTAGACAATGCGCTGAAATCTTCTGCCTAGTGTGTGGCGGCGGCCAAAAACGCAAACAGGATGCTAGGAATTATTCAGAAAGGGATGGTAAATAAGACTAAGAATACTATAATGCCTCTGTTTCACTCCACGGTTCAACCTCACCTTGTGTACTGCATTCAGTTCTGGTTTCTTTATCTAAAAAAATGTATTGTATAACAGAATTAGAAAAGGTTCAAAAAGAGTGATCAAGATGATGAAGGGGATGGAACTCCTTTCATATGAGGAAAGGCTAAAGAGGTTAGGGCTCTTCAGCTTGGAAAAGAGATGGCTGAGGGGGGATATGATTGAGGTCTATAAAATCCTGAGTGGTGTAGAAAGAATAGAAGTGAATCGATTTGTTTACTCTTTCAAAAAGTGCAAAGACTAGGGGACACTCAATGAAGTTACATGGAAATACTTTCAAAACAATTAGGAGGAAACACTTTTTTCACCCATCGAATAGTTAAGCTATGGTTAAGCTGTGGAACAGTAGTTAACATATCTGGGTTTTAAAAAGGTTTGGACAAGTTCCTGGAAGAACAGCCCATAGTCTGCTATTGAGACAGACACAGGGAAGCCACTGCTTGCCCTGGGATGTTGTAGCATGGAAGTGCCTGTAATAGCTAAACTGCATATAGAGGCATAATCGAATGGGGCGCCCAAGTTTTCCTGAGAGGATGTCCTAGCGAAGGGGCGGGGAAACCCGTATTATCGAAACAAGATAGGCGTCCATCTTTCGTTTTGATAATACGGTCGGGGACACCCAAATCTCAACATTTAGGTCGACCTTAGAGATGGTCGTCTTTAGAGATGGCTGTCCCCGGTTTTCGGCGATACTGGAAACCGAGGACGCCCATCTCAGACACGACCAAATGCAAGCCCTTTGGAGCGCTCACATTCACCACCACAACTGTAACAGGTAGGCAAGGGAAGGGACATGGGATTTGATATACCGCCTTTCTATGGGTTTTTTTTGCAACTGGGGGGATGGGCCTAGGTCCGCCTGCCTGAAGTGCCCTGCACCCACTAAAACTGCTCCAGGGACCTGCATACTGCTGTCAGGGAGCTGGGTATGATATTTGAGGCTGGCATAGAGGCTGACAAAAAATATTTTTAAAGTTTTTTTTTTAGGGTGGGAGGGGGTTAGTGACCACTGAGGGGGTAAGGGGAGGTCATCCCCGATTCCCTCCGGTGGTCATCTGGTCAGTTCGGGCACCTTTTTGAGGCTTGGTCGCAAGAAAAAATGGACCAAGTAAAGTCAGCCAAGTGCTCGTCCGGGACACCCTTCTTTTTTCCATTATCGGCCAAGGACGCCCATGTGTTAAGCACGCCCCAGTCATGCCTTCGCTATGCTTCCGACACGCCCCTGGAAACTTTGGTCGTCCCCGCGATGGAAAGCAGTTGAGGATGCCCAAAATCGGCTTTCGATTATGCCGATTTGGACGACCCTGGGAGAAGGACGCCCATCTCCCGATTTGTGTTGAAAGATGGGCGCCCTTCTCTTTCAAAAATAAGCCTGATAGTCACCTCAGGGATCATTTGCAGTATATTCAAGTGCTGAATATTTTAAATAAAAATAAATATTCAGGTTTCTGCCAGGTACTTGTGACCTGGATTGGCCTCTGTTGGAAACAGGATACTAGGTTAGATGGACCATTGGTCTGACCCCGTATGGGTATCCTTATGTTCTTAAGTCACATAACCCTCCATTGATTCAGATAGAAACTTAGATTATAAGGCCCTCCAGGGATAAGAAAATACTGTACCTAAATGTAATTCATTTGAGCTACTACTAACAAAAGCATGAACTGCGTTCATATCCAAAATCCAGTACCAGGTACTTTGTGAAATAATACAAAATCCCACAAAATCACTCAGGAACCATACCTAACAGTACTAACTTCCAGAAGTCACACAACAAGAGGCAACCTAGGAAGAGGCAGCAGTATAAACATTGCAGCCGGCACTAGAACATCTGTTGTGAAAACTTAAAAATCCAGATTAATACAGATTAATCCTACACAGACATTCAGTGCTGACAGAGTAACTGACCTCTTACACATATACAGAGCACAGACCTTCGCCAGGTATTAAGGATGTGCATTCTTTTGAAACAACATGGGAAATATAAACAGCATTTCCTATGTTGTTTCATATCATCTTTAACCCAAACTGAACTGGCAGCAATTTAAGAAAAATGTTGAAAACACAGTTTTTTATGCAGACTTTATTTTGATAGTTAACATGTGATTGGGATTTTGTGACAGCAGTATTATTGGTTATGTATGTATTTGAATTTTAATATGTATGTTTTTATGGAAACTGCTTATGGTATTAGCAGGGTAAAAATGGTTTAAAATAAACTAAAACTTGAAACTGGTGGGGTGCAGAACAAAAACTTGCAAGAGTACAATATACACAAAAACTTCCACAAACTGAAAATGTCCAGATAAGTTATATATATGACAGTATTACTCCCACTGTTTATGGAGACTCGAACCAGGAAGGAAAAAAGGCCTCAAAGAGCTCATAGATAATCAAAGTTTACCAGAGCTAAACAGATCCATCTGATCTTCTCTTCATCATCGGCCAAAAAAACCTTCTCTTTCTTCTCTTTAATTTTATTTTTACTTTTTCTGTTTTTATATTCTGTATTAAGACATTTCTCTCAAATACATTCTCTCCCGCTTAAATGTAGTCACACGATACAAAAATGCTTCACCAGAGGGACAGCAAGCATATATATACCTCAAATGTCAAAATGGTAGTATCGTACAGACATTTATCTTTTAAAGTCGGTACTTTCTGTTGTCAGCACTCCGAGATCATGTGCTGTGCCCTGTTATCTTCACCCCCTTGTCCTGCTGCTTTAGGGTCTTGGTGACAGGGCTACTTTTGGGACGGTCACAGGTTCTCTTCTCAGTGCTCTGTGCAACCTGGCATTGCTGCCAGCCAGGAGTCAGGGAGGTAACATAATGATATAAGGTTAGGACCGTAGAACCCATGTAAGTGGGAATCAGGGAAAAAATGGAAGATTTTCCTTTCAATTGCATGAAAAGTTCAGGCCCTGCCACTTGCTGACCTGCTGCCTCTCCAGTGCTGTTAATACCAGTGTCTGTGAATTTCATGAAAAAATAAATGCTTATTACGTGGAACACTTGGATTCTTGCCCCTGTCACTGAGCAATAACTAGCCTGCTCTCTGTACAGAAAAGAACTAGATGCATTGTGTACTGAGCTGATGATGACCTGGCTGCAGTATAATTTATGCACAACAAAGGGGTTATAGAGTGATCTAGCAAAGCCTAAATTATCTTTCTTGTCTCTGCAGAAACAATCACTTTCCCTGCGTCTGCTGTAATTACTTTGGATTGGGGGCCTTCTAGCTGCTGCTCTCGTTTTATAAATTTGCTTTTAGTTCTTTTGCATTGTATTGCTGGGAAGATAAGCAACCTGTTCTCACTGTAAGGCAGAGATTTTTCATCCCAAGAACTGATCTGATAAGTTATTTCATGCTATGTAGTGCTAAATAAATATCATGGCATCATTTATATTGTCCCCTGTCAAAGAAAGCATGCTTCCCATAATAGATACCATGCCCCCTTCTCCACTGTCCCTTCATCTCTCTTGGAACCCAACCCAGGGCTCTGCTGAACTTCTCAGTCAGCCATGACAGCAGTTGTCCTTCTCCACCTGCCCCCTGGGTTGGTGCCTCCTTCAAAATGACACCTGACCCCTAGTGGTGGTCTCACAATACCCGAGTTTGATTTGTCCTTGCCTTTCTCAGGGCACAGACCATAGAAGTCTGCCCAGTACTGTTCTTGTACTAAGTTCTGAAGCAAACATCGAAGCCCCCTAAAATTTACACTCCAGCCCATCCCTATCTATTCAGTTACGGTCAGGGTGTAGACTGTAGAAGTCTGCCCAACTAGGTTTGAGGTTAAAGAGCTTTGATAATATGTAATTATGGGTGCCATTTAATTTACTTCCTTTAGTTATTAAAATGTTATGGTCTATGATGATATTGCATCCCCCCTCCCCTCCCCCTTGCTACATGGGCTATAAAAAGTTTGAGTAGTTTCTTTCCTGAATGCAATTTCTTTAGATATTGCTATATCTTGACCTTTTTTCTATTAATGTTTATGTAACATTATTATTTGGAAATTTCAATACACAAACATTGCAGAGGGAGAATTTACTCAGTTTCATCCATGTTCTGCCTTTTCACTTGGTGTGACTGGCATGCAGCTTAAACCAGCGTATAGAACACCACTATGAGAAAACTCAGAACTCTTGAATCAAAATCTTATTTAATGCAGTAATCAAACAAGGAAATATAACTTACAGTTCAGATGTGCTGGACAAGAGTTTTTGCCTTGCAAACTGGGAGTCTGTTCTCCACCAGCTCTCTCTCCATGCAAGAGAGGAGCTGGGAGTAATTCAACATCATGCTGAGTAAAGATGCTGTTTATACTTTTACATTGATGAAATCTTGCTAGTGTCATAGTAGCTTCAAGGGAGTCATACAGCAAAATAAAGCATAGGCAGTTTTTGTTCACAGAGGACATAAGCTGCAGACCAACTCTTCAGACTCGATGGAGAGAGAAAAGACAGGTGGGGGGCAACTTGCCCAGCATGCACAGAGAACAAGGCAAGCCAATAGAAAGAGTATCAAAAGACACAGGGAGCTGGACATGTGCTCTGGAAAAGCCTATTACAGCGAACTACAAGATTACAGGAATTTGTAGTTCAAGAGTACAATCTTAAAGGTACAGGCAATGCAATCTGTTATAGACAATACTTAACATATATTGATAAACAATAAACAGCCTGTCTCCACGCAAATGGGGGCAGAACAATCCACCAAACCAATACTCCCTGATGTTGAGGTGGAAGACATTTAAAGTGCTTCTAGTCATAAACAGAAGCTTAGGTCACAGAAGCAGACCAACCTCCAGGCCAGAAATCAAAAAGTTAGAAAAGCAGCACAAATAGACATGTTCTCCCCAATCTTAGCTGGAAAGAGCACAAATGCAATTGGCAAATGAGAACGACAGAGGCCATTGGGTATTCACAAGGGATGAACTGCAGTCCTATCTGGCCTTGGAGCTGCCTACTCTTCTGGCTAGCGGGAAGTAAATGCGGGCTCATCCTGTGGAGTGTAGGTGAAGGGGATATCCCAGGGAATGTCAGGCTGGATGTATATCAGAGTTCTTCCATCATGGGGAGACAGATGTCCCTCCATTTCTGCAACTGTGCTCAGCTCCTGCATTCCTTTGCTCTATGCTTCTTTCTCTCTTGGCTCATAAACACATAATAAGCTGCACCATTTCCACATGGACTCTTTTCAACAGACAGCTGTCATTACTGTCTCCATTCAAACAATCACATCACAAAGGAAAGGACACATCCTGTTAAGATAGTATATTCCAGCTCTATGAATATCTTGCCTTGCCATGTCGGTTTGTAGGGAAGCACTGTAATTCCTGTTTTAGGGACATTTATATCTCTTTACAAACTTGTAAAGAGATATAAATGTCCCTATAACAGAAAATCTTTAGAAACATAGAAACATGACACCAGATATGGGTCAAATGGCTAATCCAGTCTACCCATCCTCAGTAAGAACATAAGAACATAAGTGTTGCCATACTGAGACAGACCGAAGGTCCATCAAGCCCAGTATCCTGTTTCCAACAGTGGCCAATCCAGGTTACAAGTACCTGGCAAGATCCCAAAACAATAAAATAGACACTTGACAGATCATGAAGCTCAAGGAAGCTAGTCACTCAAACTTCATCTGCCTCACTAATTTTGATTGCAGTCTAGATTATTCATGGTGAAACAAGGTAGAAGGGTCACACTTTGATTTGGATTAAGAAACAATATTATCTATTCAGAAAGGTAGGAAACCCATAAGGAAAGAGTGAAAAGTCTAGTTCTTCAGGCTTCGGCTAGTACCTGGATATACCCTTGAACTACAAAGATAACTGGCCTAACTAGATAAGCCGTCATTTATATTACCAAGAAGTCCAATGGACTTCATATACCACCACAATCTACTTTTAAAGGTTGTTTTTTTTTCTCGTATATAAATGGCCTCCCCCTCATCCAGTCAGATAAAATGTAAGCCGTGTACAATCAAATAGAAGCACCATTATCTGTCCCGTATGTTATGTGAAGAAACTGCTTACTTACACGATGAGCCCGCATTTACTTCCCGCCAGCCAGAAGAGTAGGCAGCTCCAAGGCCAGACAAGGCATCACTCCTGCCAGCCATGAAGATAGCAGCAGGCCACACTCTTCCAGGAGGCAGGTGGACAACTCCACAGGCCCAAGTTCCACAGCACTAGACCCCAGCAGAAGGATAAGAAATATTTCCCGAGCGCATGGCCATATGAACTTACCACCACCATCCTTCGTCACTTCACCGGCATCTCGGCCAAGGAAAGCACACCCTTTCCTATAATACCCAGCTGAGTGTGAGCCACCTGGCCCACCTCACTCACCCATCCACATTCACACGCTTCTTGCTGGATGCATAGTCATCTCCCAAGTCTAACCGGTGCCTTTTGGACATCTTTGTTCGCACGGCCATCGCCACCACCTTCTGTCCTTCCGTTTCTTTCTGTGCCTTCTTACTTTCGCCCACTGCTAAGCATCTCTCGGCCGCCGAATCATCCAATGTACACCCGCCTCAGACACTGCAGCACGAGCCTCTACCACCGGAAACAAGCCAGCCAGCCGGCCTACCTACCGACTGAGGATGGAAGGAGTACGTGCGCGCGCACACACATGCTGAGCACAAGCCACAGATACGGAGGAGGTACAGAAAATGACGGCCGGAACCACTAACTCCTCCTGTTCCTAAGGGATCCTAAGTGCCTGTCCCATGCTTTCTTAACTTCTGACCTTGTCTCCACAACCTCCACCGGAAAGCCATTCCACGCATTCACCACCCTTTCCATGAAAGAGTATTTTCTTAGATTCCACCTAAACCTGTTTCTTCTTAACTTCATCATATGACCCCCTCATTCCAGAGTTTTCCTTCATTTGAAAAAGGCTCACATCCTGTACATTAATGCAACTGATGTATTTAAACGTCTCTGCTGGGCTTGATGGACTTTCGGTCTGTCCCAGTATGACAATACTTATGTACTTATGAAATGAGAGCCAACAGGTGACTCAACTCTGGGTTTTCAGCTCCTTCTCCAAGGATTTGTTTGCCAGGAAACTCTGAGGATGTTTTGAAACAAAAGTTATAAAACAAGGAATAACTCACCTACTCCATATAATCTACAGCGCATATAGGAGTCATTCTTTGATCTGTAAAACAAGACATCATGGTATGAGGTTGAAGTTGGGTAGATTCAGGAGTAACGTTAGGAAATATTTCTTCGCACAGAGTGGTAGATGCCAGAATCTTTTTAAAAGGTGGGTGGACAGCGGACAAAGGTTCCAAACAATGACCGCCATATCTGTGATGTTTGATCCTGGACTCATATGCCTTGCTATTCAAGCATTATAACGTGCACCGTCCTTCATAAGGAAGACACACTGTCTGACATTCCAAAGTTTATTGCAACCAGAAAAGAGATAACAGGCCACTTAGTGTATGCAGTCTGGAGAGGACAGGGGAAGGAAGTGGAGATTAAAGTTAGAGCGTTGGGACCTCGGAATCTGCTGGTGCAGTTGATGGTGGAACAGTGGTGGAGAGTTAAGAGAGACAGATAAAAAAAAAAAGTGCCCTGATGAGGAGAGGAAAGGACAGCTAGACCTGCTCACAAGAGCCAAGATGGAACCTTCTGCTTTCTCTGCACACAAAGAGAAGGGCAGGCACACCTAGAAAGAAAAAGGGCAGAGACCAGGGCCAATCAAAAAAAGGGCACACGACAGGTCAAAGAGGGAGAGAAAAGGTCACATGCAAAGGGGTGACCAATAAGCTCAGAGCTGTTACTAAATAAAGTAACTGCAGTTCAGGTCAGGGTATAACTCAAACTACAATACAATACAAAACAATATAATATGAATATACAATTGTGGGATAAAGGGTAAAGGATCATGGATTTGATATACCGCCTTTCTGTCATACAACCAAAGCGGATGACATATGTTATATGCAGTTATATTCTCTGTCCCTAATGAGCTCACTCCACTCCTTGGACCTCATTATTCCCAGTTTTCCCCCTTTCCCTATAACTTCATAGCTCCTGCTTTCTCCCTTCACAGAATTCATGACTCCTGAGATATAATGGCAGCAGACAATTAGCATGTGGATTCACCGAGCTGGCAGGTCTTTACAGGCCTCACCTCCTGCAGGAAGGCAGAATAGACCACCACTGCTGTAAGGAAACAAAGTGAGGGCACACACAAACTACCCAGCATACCTTTAGCAACACCCTCATAAATGAGAAGATAGGAAGGGAAGTAGATTGTGATGCTTTTTAAATAGGATGTTGCACAGGACCTTTTCAGGTGTGACTCCAGGAGAAATTCTTATCTAGGACTTATGTGCATCACTGTCTTTGGATAATTGTTATGCAGGCCAAAAGAGGTATCAGTTTGCAGAGTCTCAGGCAGCTACTAGTATAGACAGACTGAGATGTAATAGTGTTATCCTTTAGCTTTATGTGAGTATCTTTATGGAAGGATAGACTAAAAATGTTTATTGAATTTCCTATGACTCACCCTGTGAAGTATCAGGAATTCAGCCCTGGTCAGAGCTCTGGGAAATCTTTACTTAAAAACCTCACTGCCCTCCTTCCTATTCATGGAACCTAATATAGTCTCCATTGCTATGGTAAAGCTATGGTCTGCAGGAAGAGAAAGAGCTGCCATCTTACCCAGATCAACCTCAATAGGCCAATAATGTCTGGAAATGGATTATTTTTGTGCATACCATGATGGTAATGAACTTCACTCATAAGCCAAAGTGAATGTATGATGTCAGTCTTTCAAGTTTACTGCTAACACTTGTTGTATATTTCCATCGTGCCAAAGAAAACTTCCTTCTGGAGTTCATAAGATATCACATGTATAGGCAATTTATCCAGGTGCGATTGAACATTTTTCTTAATGAGGCCTGTGCATTCAAAATGATGGGAAATATTGCCCCACTATGTGTAGGGAGGTGTACTGATTGGCCTAAGTAAGGTCAGACTGCAAATCCATGCATGCAATGGGGCAAAATCAAGACTGGATCAGAATGTTTATGTTGACCTGGTGGCATCATTCAAAGGCTCAAGAAAGGAGAGGGGACATCCATTCTAGATCTAGTCACGATCCAGTTCAACCCAGGGGTGTAGCTGGGTGGGACCACGGGGGGCATGGGCCCCCACAGATTTAGTCTGGGCCCCTGGTTTTGCCAGTCTCCGGCGCACCACATTCGCTGATCTGTGCTGCTTAGTTGAGTCCTGACATCCTGCATGTTCCTTTAAGTGAAACTGAGCGGTGAAGTAGGCTTCAGCTGGCGGGGGTTGGGGACCCCCGCCATCAAAGGTACCTTGCGGTGGTGGCGGTGGTGGGGAGTCAGAAGTGGCGGGGGAGAGGAGGGGCAGTGGCAGGGGAGAGGGGTCAGAAGTGGCGGGGAATGGTCAGCTGCTGGGGGAGACAGGCTAAAACGTGTCCCCCCCACTTTGGGCTCTGGACGCCGCTCCTGCCAAGTTCTGGCTATGCCTCTGGTTCAACCCCATTTCATGCACCTTCACTGCAATCACCTTAAACCCCTGCAGAGCTGCCAAGTTACTCATTCCAGGAGGGAGACCTTTTGGACAGTTCTGGATTTCTGCCAACCTCCTTCAGGTTCATTATGGGACCTGCAGCACTTATTTTAATGGATAGAATCATGGACTACAAATACTACTACTACACTGCTTTGGGATGTAAGTTTAAAACCAGGACCAGCCAAAAAGTCTCCCTCCTGGCATAGGTAACTTGGCAACTCTGCACCTTGACCTGTACTACACAGACCTTTAGTTAGGGATCTAGAGCCTTTTTGCTTGTTTGTTTCCCGGTGCTTTCCCACTCATGGCAGGCTCAATGTGGCTTACATGGGGCAATGGAGGGTTAAGTGACTTGCCCAGAGTCACAAGGAGCTGCCTGTGCCTGAAGTGGGAATTGAACTCAGTTCCCCAGGACCAAAGTCCACCACCCTAACCACTAGGCCACTCCTCCACTACAGGCTCTTATTTGTACCTGGGGCAATGGAGGGTTAAGTGACTTGCCCAGAGTCACAAGGAGCTGCCTGTGCCTGAAGTGGGAATTGAACTCAGTTCCCCAGGACCAACGTCCACCACCCTAACCACTAGGCCACTTTCTGTCTCCATTTAAAGTTTTCCTAGTTGATTGAATTGTACATCTCGTTTACTTTTGCACAATTCTCTTATGCATCCTGTATGGCACTCTGCTAATTGAATGAATAATGATTCCTAATCAGAATGCCTTCTGCAGTGTGGCAGCACCAGCAGGACACCATGCAAAGCACAGACTGCGGCGTGCATTTGTTTAATAGACAGTGTGTGATAATCTCACTCACCTTTGCTTACAGTCAAGGACCCCCCACCCCTACAAAGAAAATGATCGCACTTTCTCAAATCTGCCTTTACCATAAAAGACAAGGAATGCTTTATCCCTATTCACTCATTACTCACAGGCTGCAAATCGAGCAGCAGGACAGCAGGAAAAGGCACTGGTATGAGGTGGCCATACAAGGTCAGGGGAATTTTTTTACCGTTGAGTCTTTTGGCACAGAAGAAGGGGAGGAGTGGAGGGCCTCAACTGAAACCAACCACATCTTCTAGCCCCCCCCCCCAAAAAAAAAAAAAATCATGTACCAGGGCAGTGTGGTCCTGTTATATGAACTAATAGGCCAGAATACTCCAGGAGTTTTAAATCCTGCTTCAGTTCTGATGGATTGGATAGATGGATAATACTCAGATACTGAATATATACTAATATAGTAACATAGTAAATGATGGCAGATAAAAACCAGCACACTCGGTCCAGTCTGCTCAACAAGGAGGCCAGAGCCACACCTATTGCTCTGTGCAGGTTACACTGCTTTTTGATTGAATACTAGTATTACAATTAAGGCCACTGGCAGTTTGTCACCACGCCAACCACATATAGGCAGTTATAGATGATGCAATCACATGTTTAAATCAATAATCCAACAATATTGCTAACTAAAGACATGTTACTCTTTAATTTCAACTTTAAGGTGCTTCCCCTCCCCCACTGAGATACACTACAGACAACACCTGCACTCATGCAATATGACATGAATGTGATAGAAGCTTCACCTACTTGATCCTGATCTGTTTTTTGCCATTCCAAGGATAATATGTTTGTTTAATGAAAAGGGCCAAGTTGGTGATCTTGGTCTTTCAGTGTCACAAACAAGTTTGCTTTCAAAAACGACAAACGATAGAAATACTATTTATTTAACATAGGCAGTCCAAGTTCAGTCCTCGAGGGCTACAATGAAGACCAAGAGTAGAACTGAAAACCTCACTCCATTTCAGTCCTGCCATTGAAACTATCACACTTGAATATGCATGAGAGAAATCTTCATACAATGGATGAAGTGAGCATGCATATCTTTCTCGTGTATATTCATTAGGGATATCCTGAAAACCTGGTCTGTTTGCAGCCCTTGAGGGATGAACTTGGATGAGCTAATTTAACATTTAGCTCACACCTTTATTCAAGGTGAGTTACATTCAGGTAGGGTTACCATATGTCCGGATTTACCTGGACATGTCCTCTTCAACTCTCTGCGGCCATTTTGAATCCCAAGACCCTCACAGCAACAGGATGCAGGGCAAGGACAGAGCTCCGGACAGGAAAGAGGGGGCTCTTTCCTGCCCCGAAGAGGTCACTAGAACACCAGGGCAGTAGATAGTAAGTAAGGGGAGGGGAGGGGAAGTGACAGGGGGGCAGAGGAGGGGAAGTGACGGGGGGGGGGGGGCAGGGGAGGGGAAGTGACGGGGGGGGGCAGGGGAGGGGAATATGGGACCTGGGGGGAGGGGAATATGTGACAGGGGGCAGGGTGAGGAATTGAAAGGGGCAGGACAGGGGGGCGAGACATGTGTCCTCTTTTTGAGAGGACAAAATATGGTAACCCTACATTCAGGTAGAATAGGTATTTTCCCTGTCTCTAGTGAGCTCACAAGCTAGGGGGCCCTTTTACTAAGACGCGTCTAAAAGTGGCCTGCCCTGGTATAGGCACATGTTTTGGAGGCGCGCAGGTCAATTTTTCAGCATGCCTGGAAAAAAGGCTTTTTTTGCGGCCGAAAATGGACGTGCAGTAAAATTAAAACCAGCACACGTCCATTTTCAGGCTGAGACCTTACCACCACCCATTGATTTAGCAGGGGGCATGCGATGAAACTACAGTGTAGTAAATTTAAAACAAATCGGAGAAAATCTTTCTTCACCCAACGCGTAATTAAATTCTGGAATTCGTTGCCAGAGAACGTGGTTAGCTTGGCAGAGTTTAAAAAGGGGTTAGACGGTTTCCTAAAGGACAAGTCCATAAACCGCTACTAAATGTAACGGAATTCAAACATGCGTGGGATAAGCATAAAGGAATCCTGTGCAGAAGGAATGGATCCTCAGAAGCTTAGTCAAGATCGGGAGGCGGGGCTGGTGGTTGGGAGGCGGGGATAGTGCTGGGCAGACTTATACGGTCTGTGCCAGAGCCGGTGATGGGAAGCGGGACTGGTGGTTGGGAGGCGGGGGTAGTGCTGGACAGACTTGTACGGTCTGTGCCAGAGCCAGTGGTTGGGAGGCAGGGCTGGTGGTGGGGAGGTGAGGATATTGCTGGGCAGACTTATACGGTCTGTGCCAGAGCCGGTGGTTAGGAGGAGGGGCTGGTGGTTGGGAGGCGGGGATAGTGCTGGGCAGACTTATACGGTCTGTGCCCTGAAGAGCACAGGTACAAATCAAAGTAGGGTATACACAAAAAGCAGCAAATATGAGTTATCTTGTTGGGCAGACTGGATGGACCGTGCAGGTCTTTTTCTGCCATCATCTACTATGTTACTACAGTGGGGGAAATAAGTATTTGATCCCTTGCTGATTTTGTAAGTTTGCCCACTGACAAAGACATGAGCAGCCCATAATTGAAGGGTAGGTTATTGGTAACAGTGAGAGATAGCACATCACAAATTAAATCCGGAAAATCACATTGTGGAAAGTATATGAATTTATTTGCATTCTGCAGAGGGAAATAAGTATTTAATCCCTCTGGCAAACAAGACCTAATACTTGGTGGCAAAACCCTTGTTGGCAAGCACAGCGGTCAGACGTCTTCTGTAGTTGATGATGAGGTTTGCACACATGTCAGGAGGAATTTTGGTCCACTCCTCTTTGCAGATCATCTCTAAATCATTAAGAGTTCTGGGCTGTCGCTTGGCAACTCGCAGCTTCAGCTCCCTCCATAAGTTTTCAATGGGATTAAGGTCTGGTGACTGGCTAGGCCACTCCATGACCCTAATGTGCTTCTTCCTGAGCCACTCCTTTGTTGCCTTGGCTGTATGTTTTGGGTCATTGTCGTGCTGGAAGACCCAGCCACGACCCATTTTTAAGGCCCTGGCGGAGGGAAGGAGGTTGTCACTCAGAATTGTACGGTACATGGCCCCATCCATTCTCCCATTGATGCGGTGAAGTAGTCCTGTGCCCTTAGCAGAGAAACACCCCCAAAACATAACATTTCCACCTTCATGCTTGACAGTGGGGACGGTGTTCTTTGGGTCATAGGCAGCATTTCTCTTCCTCCAAACACGGCGAGTTGAGTTCATGCCAAAGAGCTCAATTTTTGTCTCATCTGACCACAGCACCTTCTCCCAATCACTCTCGGCATCATCCAGGTGTTCACTGGCAAACTTCAGACGGGCCGTCACATGTGCCTTCCGGAGCAGGGGGACCTTGCGGGCACTGCAGGATTGCAATCCGTTATGTCGTAATGTGTTACCAATGGTTTTCGTGGTGACAGTGGTCCCAGCTGCCTTGAGATCATTGACAAGTTCCCCCCTTGTAGTTGTAGGCTGATTTCTAACCTTCCTCATGATCAAGGATACCCCACGAGGTGAGATTTTGCGTGGAGCCCCAGATCTTTGTCGATTGACAGTCATTTTGTACTTCTTCCATTTTCTTACTATGGCACCAACAGTTGTCTCCTTCTCGCCCATCGTCTTACTGATGGTTTTGTAGCCCATTCCAGCCTTGTGCAGGTGTATGATCTTGTCCCTGACATCCTTAGACAGCTCCTTGCTCTTGGCCATTTTGTAGAGGTTAGAGTCTGACTGATTCACTGAGTCTGTGGACAGGTGTCTTTCATACAGGTGACCATTGCCGACAGCTGTCTGTCATGCAGGTAACGAGTTGATTTGGAGCATCTACCTGGTCTGTAGGGGCCAGATCTCTTACTGGTTGGTGGGGGATCAAATACTTATTTCCCTCTGCAGAATGCAAATAAATTCATATACTTTCCACAATGTGATTTTCTGGATTTAATTTGTGATGTGCTATCTCTCACTGTTACCAATAACCTACCCTTCAATTATGGGCTGCTCATGTCTTTGTCAGTGGGCAAACTTACAAAATCAGCAAGGGATCAAATACTTATTTCCCCCACTGTATGTAAATGGACTTGGGAAAATCCACAATTCCGGGAATAACATGTATAGAATGTTTGTATGTATGGGAAGCTTGCCAGGTGCCCTTGGCCTGGATTGTCAGCTGTCGTGGACAGGATGCTGGGCTCGATGGACACTTGGTCTTTTCCCAGTGTGGCATTACTTATGTACTTAGTAA
Organism: Microcaecilia unicolor; assembly: GCF_901765095.1. NCBI lineage: Eukaryota > Metazoa > Chordata > Amphibia > Gymnophiona > Siphonopidae > Microcaecilia > Microcaecilia unicolor. Next base: position 311,989,129 of record NC_044033.1, on the reverse strand, counting down.
GGTCTCACACACTAACTAGGCAGTAAGTGGCCAGCGCGTGTAAATTGCCGATTACCACCAGGTAGGCGCCATGCGGTAGAAAATATTTTCTACCGCGTGTTTTGGGCATGCGTTAAAAATGGAATTACCTCCCAGGACGCCGGGCGGTAGTTCCAATTTGGCATGTGTTGGACACACGTAGGGGCCTATGTGCCTTAGTAAAAAGGGCAAGGCCCCTGAGTTTGTTCCTGAGGCAATAGAATTAAGTGACTTGCTCAAGATCACAAGGAGTGACAGGTACAAAGCAAAGGTAGTCCCCTCTATGGGGCAGGGGAGTAGCAAGTTGAGAACCAGAGGGCACAAGTTCAAATCCCATAACAGCTCCTGTGATCTTAGGTGAGCCACCTAACCCTTCCATTGCATAGAACTGACAACCTCACTCCTATTCAGGCCTGCCATTGAAACTATCACACTTAAAAGAGGCATATTTTCAAAGCACTTTGGGAGGCTAAGTTCCATAGGTTTCTATGGAACTTTGGGAGGCTAAGTGCTTTGAAAATGAGCGGTAGGTATTCACATGGGCAGTAGGGATGACAAAGAGTCTCCTATATGCATGTACAAAGTTGCAAACAACCTATAGGGGCCACCATTTGCATGACAGTTTCTTGGAAGGACTATCACCATGGTAGTTTGCCACTGCCTTCCATAATCATATTTATTCTCTCTCCCCCCCCCCCCCCCCTCCGGGGTACTCATTTACCTATTGAAACAAAGTGGATGGATAGCAGAAATCACTAATTACCTGACAGAAATCCCAGTGAATTCCTTTCCTTGACAAATATGAACTCCAATACAAATAACCAGAACTGCTTTACAATATTTGCTTGTTAAACTATTATTATGTTTCATCATGTTACCCAAGATCCTTCTATAATGCTAAATGTATATTTTCTTATATGCATCCATTATTCGTGATGTATTGTAAGCCACATTGAGCCTGCAAAGAGGTGGGAATATGTGGGATACAAATGCAATAAATAAATAAATAAATAAATTAATTAATTAATTAATTCAGCTCATGGGCACAGCAGGCAAGCAACCTCCAGTTGCACTATTAGTAAGCTTACGCTTACCAAATAACCCTGATTTCGACTGCATGTCCATGGCTCCATGAAGTACAGGTATTTCCTGCCCCCAATTTACCCTCTTATTCCACCCTGTGGTGCTCCTGTATTTAATCAGGCTGCAGTAGAAAGAATAAGAGCATTAAAGTGAAACATTAAGACATCCCACAGAGGCTTCCAACGCCTGAACTCGGTGGGGCTCTGCTGACATTCTGCCCACAAGGTAACAGGAAGTGTGCATCAGGTGTGGGATGCCAGCTGAACCCTGTTGTGTGCAGGCACTGGAAGCCTCTGCAGGGCACCTTAATGTTTCAGTTTAATATTGCTCTTCTTGCTGCTGTAGCCTGGCTGGGTAAAGAAGTACTGCAGGAAGGAAGCTTTGAGGGTAGAGAAGTAGTAATACTGGTTGGCAGTGGTAGCGAAGAAAGATATATGGAGATAATGGACAGGAAGGGGGAAGAGAAAGAGGTAGAGATGATGGACTGGAAGTGGGGGTACGGATGCTGGTTGGCAGTGGGGAGAGAAAGGTGGAGATGTTGGACTGGAAGGGGAGAAGGAAGTGGAGTGAGAGGTGGAGATGCTGGATAGAAAATGGAAATAAGAGAGGTGCAGATGTTGGACTGAAAGGGGAGCGAAGAGAGAGGTGGAGATTTTGGACTAGAAGGGACAGGATGGCAGACTGGATGGACCCTGTGTGAGTCTTTATCTGCTGTCATTTACTGTGTTACTGTGCTACTGTGAGAGAGAGAGAGGTGGTGCTGCTGGTTGGGAGTGGTGAGAGAGGTGAAGATGTGGACTGGTTAGAGGGAAGTGAAAAGAAGTGGAGATGCTGGGCTGAAAGGGGAGAGGGGTGGAGGTGCTGGACTGGTTAGAGGGAAGTGAAAAGAAGGGGAGATACTGGACTGAAAGGGGAGAGTGGTGGAGGTGCTGGACTGGTTAGAGGGAAGTGAAAAGAAGGGGAGATACTGGACTGAAAGGGGAGAGTGGTGGAGGTGCTGGACTGGTTAGAGGGACGTTAAAAGAAGTGGAGATGCTGGACTGAAAGAGGAGAGAGGGGTTGAGGTGCTGGACTGGAAGGACAGAGAGGGAAAAGGAAGAAGGAATCTCATAAGAGGAATGGAGAAATATAGGAATAAAATGGAAGAGGGTGAGAAGAGAGAACTCATGAGGTGTGAGAGAGAAGGAAAGTGAAAGAGAAGCAAAGGATAGGAAAAATGGAGAGCTTCAGGAGAAAATGGTAGAAACATACATAGAGAAGGGAAAGTATTAAAATATCCACAAGCGGGTTCCGAAAATTCTTTTCCTGACCTTGACACTCATGTTTGGTTTGAAAACAATTTTATGCACATGGTTGGATGGGACCCACACTTCAAAAGTGGCATTCACTCTTGTTATGGCAGTTATGTTTAGATCAACAATGTGCTTTTTTCTTTGGACAGTGAATTGAGTAGACAATTCCAAACAACTTGGGAGCCATTTTGGCTTACTCTTTCATTCAAAGCATGCAGTTACCTGTTAAATAGTTAAATATTTTTTGGCATCAGCTTGGTAACAAAGATTAGTTACATTGATTTGGGGGGGAGAGGGATGGGGATGCTTTTAGGGTACATTTCTTTGCAACCATGTAACAAAAGGAAGAAAAAAAACTTAGTGTATTGTATGATTTCACTTCTGTTTATTTGAATATAAAATGATTTAAACATGAAATATCCTGTGGCAAAGGAAAGAGACAAAGAAGGAAGAGGCAGAGCTGAAACAGAAATGAAAAAGGAGGAAGACACCAGAGAGAAAAACAAAAAAGAACAGATAAGACCACAGAGAGTGAGAGAAAGAGAGAAGCTGAACAATAAAACCAAGCCACAGACACCAAAAGTTGGATATTTTCATTGTCTGATAAATAAATCATCAGCATGGAATGTTCAGCTTTTGAAACTTTGAACATATGTCCCATTTGGGGGGGGGGGGGGGGGGGGGAATCCCATAACTGGGTGCCTACAGTTAGGCTGGAAGGAGCCTATTCTATAAAGGAAAGTTGGCAGCTACAGAAACAGGCGAGATACCTGCCAGTAACTTAGGTGCGAGCACATAACAGAGCTGGTGAAAGTGCAAGTGTTTAAATTCTGGACATAGCGCAATAGTACTTGACCATAAATAAGTGAGAAAACAAGAAGGCAAATAGTCTACTAGATTCCAACGTGGAATAGAAATAAAATCAGACCATATGAAGAACAGCACTCTTTATTGGTTCATCAGTATTCACAGGGTTCACATACAAGTGCCTGACGTGGCCATGTTTCACCAAAAACCGGCTGGTGTAAAACCTTAAACTTCACCAACACTGGTAATAAGTGTTCTTCCTGTTTGCCCCTGATGCCGATGGTTTTTGGTGAAACATGGACATGTCAGGCACTTGTATGTGAACCCTGGGAGGGTACCCAGTCAAAATAGCCCTTGATAAATTAGCCCCGCGACAAAAGGACCCGATCAGGTTGCCCAGAATATGGCACTGCATTTTTTCCTAATAATCTTACCTTGCCAAACAGGATAAGGTTGGTAAGACTATGAAAATGATGACAATATTGGTTTTTTTTTTTAATTAGCATGTTGATAGAAGAATAGTTTCCTTAAACAGCAGAACAGATTATGAATACCAGTTGGTAGCTATAGAATTTTATTTATATACTAGTAAAAAAAGGCCCATTTCTGCCTGAAATGAAACGGGCGCTAGCAAGGGTTCCCCCCTCCCTCCGTTGCTGTCTCCCTCTCTGTCCTCCAAGTCCCACGCCCTCCTTTCGTCCCCTCCGAGTTAGAGGCCGTCCTCCCTCTCCTCTCCCACTCCCCTGTAACTCACCACTTTGTCGAACGACGACCGCGATTGTGGCAGGGCCACTTGTGGAGGGGTGATTGGAGGGTAGCTGGAATGTTTTTAGTCGGTGGTCACTGTGGGGTTCGTCGGTTGAAGCCATCTATCTCTGGCCATGTCTCCGCCCTCAACGTCATAACATTTGACGTGAGGGCGGGGCTAGGAGACATGGGCAGAGAGAGATGGCTTCGGTTGGGCACGTCCTCGGCCGCTTTTGTTTGTTAGGCAGTCTGCAGCGATTCGTTGGAAGGGGAGGAGTAGGGAAACATGCGTTCATTTTCGTTGTTTTGTAATTGTTCCACCCTCGACGCCATCACGTCTGACGCAAGGGCGGGGCATGGAGACATGGTGAGTGTTGTGGCTTCACCACCATGAACTTACGAACCGGTGTCTGAGTGGCTGCAGTGACGTCAGTGTCTTCAGAACGTTGAGGGTGAGTTGTATTATAGTAGATGCTTTATACAATGCAATGCTGGTAGGAGCCTTTTTCAATGAAGATTTCACTTGTAGTTTATCATTTTTTTTCTAGGGGGCTATTTTGTTAAGGGCTACTTTGTTACAAGGCTAATTTGTCGGGGCTATTTTGTCAGGGCTATTATGTCAGAGTGCACCCTGGGAGTATTGATGAACCAATAAAGAGTGCTGTTCTTCTTGACCATAAATATTTTGCATTAAGGATCTTAAAGAGCATAGCATAATATTTTTATAGATTATAATTTTTACTCCCAGCACAGCCTTAAAACAGCCCCTCTTAAGGCCTAGTGCTGCCCATCTTTATTGTGACAAGGAACATCCCTGCTGCATTTTAAGAACAGTCTTTTCAGCCTACTATCGTTTTTAACATAAACCCTCAACTTTTCCCCCTCTTGCACATTCCTCTTTTTTTATCCTGAGCAGGAGGCCAAATTACAAAAGAGGCACTTTAACACATTCAGAAGCAGAGCTAGTGCTTTACAAGCAAACTGCTCCAGTTCTTCCCTGGTCTGGTATTCTTTCTATCCCACTGCCAGGGCTCTGGGACATCTGGGCACTTTAAGCTGTTGGCAAGACTTCACCCTCTAGGGAATTCTTTCTTCCCCTTCTCCTGGCTTCTTGCCCTTGGGAAAATCCTTTTCCAGTCTTCTTGCCTTTAAATACCTCTCCCCTTGCAAGCTTCTGACCTTGGAGAAAATTCTTCTCTTCCTTAGTTTCAGGCCCTTAATTACAGACATGCCAAGTCACACATATTAGGCATGTGACAAATGCATTTGAGCCCCTTCGCAAGCTCACACACATAAGTACCCTTTTCACACACATTCTGGATTCCAGCTCCCTGCTCCCTGCCTCCATGGTCTGGCAATGGCATCTCTATCAGTCTCTTCTACCCCCTTCCTCGGTCCAGCTTGTCTTATTCCCTACTTCTCCATCCCCCACCTCATCATAGCTCGCCAACTTTGTGTTTGTGGCAAACAGCGCTCAACACACATTGGTTCTGGTTGTGCAGGGCCTTCTTTCTGTCATGTCCCATCTCCTCTGGTGCAACTTCCTGTTTGCAGCAAGCAGGAAACTCAGAAACAGCATGTAGGTTGGTGGACTGGGGGGTGGGGAGGTGGGGGAGGATGGAGGGATAAAGATATGCTGGGACCCATGGGGGAGGGAAGAAGGAGAGAGGAAGATTTGCTGGGACCTGTGGGAAAAGGAGGACGAGGAAGAGATACGGGAGGACCTGTTGGGTGGGGGAGAAGGAAAGAAACAGATGCTGGGACTTGTGGGGGAAGAAAGCAGAGGGAGAGATACTGGACCTGCAGAGATGGAGAGGATGGAGGGATGAGAGGGACACTTGATGGACCCCTGGGGGGAGAGAGAAAGATATACCAGGGAAAGTGGAAGAGGGAGAGATACTGGCCTTGGTAACGGGAGGACAGGAGGGAAGGAAGAGAGATGCTGGCCACGGGGGGGTGGGGGGGGGGGAACAGGCAAAAATACATGGAAAAGCCAAGACAAGCTGGAAAAGCTGTCAGGAAGGCAAAGAGGCAAATGGAAGAAACAATAGCTGATATGGTAAAATTGGGGGGGGGGGGGGGGGGGGCAAACATTTTATAGATATGTATGTGACAGGAAGATGCGCCATAATAGGCTCAAAGCTGAGAGGGAGGAATAAGTTGAAGCTGATAAGAATAAAGCTGAACTGTCTAACAATTATTTTTGTTCTGTGTTCATGGTTGAAAGGCTGGGGGTTGCAAATGGGGGTGGATATATGGTAGCCCAAGACCTGTTTTCAGAGGACTGTGTTTGTGTGGAGCTAGCTAAAATAAAAGTAGACAAAGCAATGGAGCCTGTAGGATACATCTGAGGGTGCTCAAGGAAATCGAAGAAGTTCTGGTGGCTCCACTGATAGACCTCTTCAATGCTTCCTTAGAGTCCAGAGTGGTCTCAGAGGACTGGAGAAGGGCGGATGTGGTCCTATTGCACGAGTGGAAGTAAGGAAGAGGTTGGGAATTACAGACGGTCAGTCTGACCTCAATGATGAGTAAACTAATGGAAATGCTCTTAAAGCAGAGGATTGTAAAGTTTCTCAAATTGAATGGACTGCAGGACCCAAGGCAACATGGCTTCACTAGAGGCAGGTCGTGTCAGATGAATCTGATTGATTTCTTTGACTGGGTTACCAAACAGTTGGAACGGAAAAAACCTGACCTGGTTTGCAGCTTAAGATTCTCCAACCTCTCAGCAGATATAAATAAGATCCTAAGAAAACATTGGCACATACTAGAAGGGCATAACTGCTTCAATAATAAACGGTTGGCCATAGCACATACCCGCAGCAGAAACATCAAGGAGATTGTTGCTCCTTCTGCACTTCCTTCTATAGGATTAAATCCTCAGTCCCCAACTGGACATCGACCCTGCGGGTCCTGCTCTGTTTGTGCATCCTCATTAACCATCACATTTTTTGTTCATCCACAAACTCCGAAATCTTACCCATTGTACCACTCCTCTGATTGTAACACTGAGGGGGTAGAGTATCTCATTGTATGTCAATGTGAGCTTATCTATATGGGCAAAACACTCAGGAAAATAAAAACAAGAATGATTGAACATAGAAGCAGTATCAGAAGAGGAGATATATTACTACTATTTAGCATTTCTATAGCGCTACAAAGCGTACGCAGCGCTGCACAAACATAGAAGAAAGAAAGTCCCTGCTCAAAGAGCTTACAATCTAGCAGACAAAAAATAAAGCAAACAAATCAATTAATGTATAGAGGAAAGAGGAGAGGAGGGTAGGTGGAGGCGAATATCAGCTCCATTGGTTAAACACTGTATGGAACAATCTCATAGCTTTGCTGAACTGCGTTTCTGTGCATTCAAAGTTATTAAACCATCTTGGCGAGGGGGCAACTTGGATGTCACCTTACTCCAACAGGAACAAAAAGTAATTTTTGAACTTAATACGTTCTTCCCTGTGGGGCTAAATGCTGAATTAAATCTATCAGTTTTCTCCTGAACGTGAATAGCAGTAGGTCCCCTCAATGCAATACATTACACATGATGTGTCTTTATTTATACGTGGATTTAGAACACATCCCCATAGTAGAAGTTTCTTTATATATAAAAAAAATTAAAATAGTTGAGCACATATAATTTTCCCTAAAAGGGACTAGATCAGCTTGGAAAATGCATTGATAGTTTTAAACACTTTATATGTGATTAAGCAAATCTATTCCTAATATGCATTTTTAGCATTATATATTGTTTTTTAAGCAATGATTACAATAGGTTTATACTTTAATTATAAATTTAAGAAGATATGTCTACATATTTTAATGTTTTCTTTTTTGAAAGTACCATACCCATGCATAGATTTTATATCATTATGTTTTGGTTATGGCCCTTTGTTTCTGGCATTTGGTTTCAAAATAATATCCCTATTTTTTCTGATAATACCAAACTAACTTTTGAAAGAAAGCTGCAGCACATACTTTTCAATGGCTTTAGAATTTACAACAATTATGCTAATTTATGTCCGTAAACACTAACTGTGAAAACATCGTTGACACCGCTTGATATTTTACTCACCAAGACAAATGGCTGATTCTATTCTGATCTATTGATAAAGACATATCAAAGAGATGTCACTTTAATTCCCTCTGACATGGGGATCAATGGACGGATATGACGCAAAGGAAAGTTTTTTATCACGTTTTTCATTATTGTCTTGTCAGCACTTCTAGCAGATAACAATAACTTAAAACCTTACTAACCTCACTTATATTGCGTAATAGATGGTTGATATATTTGACATTTCTCGAGCAGATACCAACATAAGGATGTGACATCATTCCTTTTGGTGCCTTTTTTTTGTTTAAATTGGTATACACGGTGAATGCTGACTTTTTTGATGTTATACTGACAACATTCTACAGGAGCTACTGTTCTTTTCTCAGCGGTGTAAGCATTTGGAAAAACATTTTACAATTTGATCTTCTGCACCGCTTGTTTGTTTCACTGATGAGGTTTTTGCCTTACCGCTTTTTGCACACCACCGGGTTGTTTAATCGTATAAGGGATCATCTGGGCTTCACGCTCATTATGTTCAAGCATGCCAGACATATTCCATTATGCTAGGAATCGTGCGCTTATTTGTATTACAATGTATTTTCAATACCGGAGACATAGTATGAATGAAAAATGTCATTTTATTTATTTATTTTTTATTTGTTACATTTGTATCCCACATTTTCCCACCTATTTATAGGCTCAATGTGGCTTACATAGTATTGGAGAGGTGTTTGCAGACTCCGGTGTAAAAAAATACAAAGTGATATTGTGGTAAGATAAAGTTCATGTGGCACAGCCACATTAGGGAATCGTACAACGGAAGAGTTGTGTTATGTCCATTACATACTTTAGTTTTGTTGTGTTGCAGGCATTTATGTTGGAGTGGTAGGGTATGCCTTTTTAAACAGGTTAGTTTTTCGTTTTTTCTGGAAGTTTAGATGGTCGTACATAGTTTTCAAGGCTTTTGGTAATGTGTTCCACAGTTGTGTGCTTATGTAGGAAAAACTGGATGCGTAAGTTGATTTGTATTTGAGTCCTTTGCAGCTTGGGTAGTGCAGATTTAGGTACTTTGTGCTGATTCGGATGTGTTTCTAGTTGGTAGGTCTGTCATGTATCCCAGGGCTTCACCGTAAATACTTTTGTGAACCAGAGTGCAGATTTTGAAAGCAATGCGTTCTTTGATTGGGAGCCAGTGCAGTTTTTCACGGAGGGGTTTTGCACTTTCAAATCACGTTTTTCCAAAGATAAGTCTAGCTGCCGTGTTTTGAGCGGTCTGAAGTTTCTTTAATGTTTGTTCTTTGCATCCCGCATAAATTCCATTGCAGTAGTCTAAATGGCTTAGTACCATTGATTGTATCAGGTTGCAAAATGTTTCCCTCGGGAAGAATTGTTTCACGCGTTTGAGTTTCCACATTGAGTGGAACATTTTCTTTGTTGAGGATGTCACTTGGCTCTCTAGTGTTAGGTTGTGACTAGGGGCATAGCCAGGCAACAGATTTTGGGTGGGCCTATGCAAGAAGTGGGTAGGCACCAAGTGTTCTTCCCTCCCCCTCCCCCCCCCCCCCCCCCCCCACCAGCTGGCAGGAAAATGCTTCTTTCTATCTTGGCAGTCTGCAGCAGGCTTGCGCTGAAACTGAACATACACAAGTGCCGGTATCATGGAGAGTAGCATTTTCGTTACCATCAGGGGGAAGTCTTCAGCTGGTGGAGCTTGGGATCCCCACCAGCTACCGCTAAACATGTGCTACTGTTGGGTGGGCCTGAGCCCTAAGTGGATGGGCCTCCGCCCCACCCAGGCCCACCTGTGGCTATGCCATTGAATGTGACGCCGAGGATTGTCAGGCTGTCTGAGATAGGGAGGGTGTAATCTGGGGTGTTGATAATTGTGGGGTTGTTCGCGCTGTGTTGGGATGAGAGGATAAGACAGTGTGTTTTTTCTTTGTTGAGTTTTAGTTGAAATGCATTTGCCCAATAGTAAATAGTAAATTCACAAAAATAGTATTGGATACATAGGATCATTAGTATCACATCGGGAACCAAGAATTAGCACTGCTATACCTGTGTGGACTCATGACTACAATTACGTTTCAATTTTTATTCCCTGGTTTCAGTAAAACCATCGAACAATGCACACGAATATTATTGATGTTTTTTAGTACTACATATGATCATATTGCCTTTTTCCTAAGCCATTGAACAATATATTATTTTGACTCTTTATGGGTTTTGAGCTGCTTATTCTTTTGCCTTTCTATAGGTATTATAAACTAAACTTGACATTTGCTCCCACGGAGCTCCCCACCCTAACACAGGGATCGGTCCTAGGGCCAGCTCTTTTTAACATCCTTGTGAGTGATATTGCGAAAGGGCTGTCTGGTAAGGTTTGTCTCTTTGCAGATGATACCAAACTCTGCAACAGGGTGGACACCCCGGAAGGTGTGGATGACACAAGGAAGGACCTAGAGGAGCTTGAGGAATGGTCCAATATTTGGCAACTAAGATTTAACACCTAAAAAATGCAGGGTCATACACAATATAGGGGGTGAACTGCTTCTGTGTACAAAGGAAGAGCGGGACTTAGGGTGATTGTGTCTGATGACCTTAAAGTTTACAAACAGGTAGAAAAAGCGTCGGTCATAGCCAGAAGAATGTTTGGGTGCATAAGGAGAGGGATGACCAGCTGGAACAAAGAGATAATAGTGCCCTTGTATAAGTCTCTGGTGAGGCTCCATTTAGAGTACTGTGTTCAATTTTGGAGACCGCACGTACAGAAGGATATAAACAGGATGGAGTCAGTCCAGAGGGCAGCTACAAAATTGGTAAAGTCTTGGACATAAAACATATAGGGACAGGCTTATGAACTTCAATATGTATATGCTGGAAGCAGGGGCGTAGCCACGGGTGGGCCTGGACGGGCCCAGGCCCAGCCACTTTTCCTTCAGGCCCGCCCAGCGCCCACCCTAACAAGCCCCAACCCAAGCCATCTTTTCCTGCCTCTTCTGCTGGCTCTCCCCATCCGCGTGGTCTTTTAATTTTAGTCCTTGAAGCGCCGTTCTCCCTCCAGGACCGCACCGACGATTCTGATAGCCTTCTGCCAGCATGCATCGTCGGGGGCGGGGCTTCTCCTTAGGTGCATCCCACCTCAGGACGCGCCTGAGAGGCCCCATCCCCGACGACGCACGCTGGCAAAAGGCTATCGGAATCGCCGGTGCGGCACTGGAGGGAGAACGGCGCTTCAAGGACTAAAAATAAACAGACTATGCGGACGGGGAGAGCCGTCAGAAGAGAGGGAGGGGATGGCGAAGGGAGAAAGCGCTGCCAAGGTAGGCCGAGGGAGACAGAAGAAAATGCCGGGGGGGGGGAATATTTTAAAATGACTGTGTAGGGGTGGGGTTGCGAACAGCCCACCCAGGTTAATGCGGGGCCCGCCCAAAATGGCAGGTCTGGTTACGCTGCTGGCTGGAAGAGAGGAGGGAGAGAGGAGATATGATAGAGACATTTAAGTATGTCAGGGGCATTAATGTTCAAGAAATGAGCCTTTTTCAAATGAAGGAAAACTCTGGAATGAAGGAACATATGATGAAGTTAAGAGGAAATAGGCTTAGGATGAATGTAAGAAAGTATTCGTTCACGGAAAGAGTGGTGGAAGGTGGAATGGCCTCCCGGTGGAGGTCGTGGAGACGAGGACTGTGTCAGAATTTAAGAAAGCATGGGACAAGCACGTGGGATCCCTCAGGAAAAGGGAAGATTTAGTGGTTACGGAGGATGGGCAGACTGGATGGGCCAGTTGGCCTTTCTCTGCCGTCATGTTTCTAAAATAATTTGTTTCTTAGCAGGGCCCTAGTATTACCATATTGAAAATGTGAACATACAATACCTCTGTGGTTATGTTCCACTTATAAGTTAAATGACTAACTGGCTATCTTGAAAGGATTATATAACCTTTGGATGCATGACTAGAGAGACAAACATGCACTTATTTATTCAATATCACAATTCCTCATATACAGCCAGAAAACAACCTTTTAGGGTGGATAATGTTCACAATGAGCTCCTTTTATTATCGACCAGATAGAAGAGATAAGAGTTTTCAGTTTTGAAACAGTATAAGTCATCACGTGAAAAAAATATAAGAAAACCAATGGACTGCATTAGGGGCTTACAGCCCATTTAGTTATGTTTAAGCAAAAGAGATCTGAATGAAATAAAATATTTTTATTTTGACTTATAAAACCACTTGTCCCTGAAACATGCCTAAAAACAGAACAATCCATTTATATATCTAAAATGTAAACTTCTACAAAACAGATGCAGATGTGATTCCAAGTACCCCAGTGAAAGGAGAGTTTAATTTTACTTCCATTTATAATTTCAGTATATTCCAACTTTATAATACCAGGCTTCCCAAGGCAGATTACAACAACAGTTAAGATGAACCCATCAGGAAACAAAATATCCTCACTGAAATTTGGCCATCTGTATTGGTTCTACCAGGTACAATAATTTTTAAAGCTGTTTTAGTGATATTCAATCTTTAATTCATGATATTTATATCTAGATAACGGGAAGCTTTCAAGTAAACTAAAAAGCTGTCAAATAAGTTTAAAAAATCTTTTGTCCTCCACCTTTTAAGGCACTGTCTATTCAAATGGAATAGCTTTAGAGTATTTACAGATGGACCAGGCACAGGCAGTCCCTTATTGCTAATACTCTTTTGCTATTGTTTTTTCCTATCTGACGAAGAAGGGCAACCTTCGAAAGCTAATCAAGAAATGTATTAAGTTATGTCCAATAAAAAAGGTATCATCTTATTTTCTTTTCCATGTTTTATTTTGTTTGATTTCTATTGATAACCTTAAGAGTGGACTAACACGGCTACCACACTCCTCTGCTATTGTTTTGAAAACCACAGCAAGCTGTGCCTACTGGCTTCAGCTCATATAATGGACTAGATAGGATCACCCACCCTATCTCCTGTTTTCTTCAACCTCCTTGCACAGAAGCCACCAGCACTTCACCAACCAAGGAGGTTTAATAATCAGGAGACCAAGTGACATCAAAACCTTGAAACAAATTAGGTCAGTCTCAGTTCCCCCCACCCCACCACCCCCACACAGCCGTCATCGCCATACTCTCAAAACAAAGCAAGCAAACCTATGAACTGCTGCATCCAGGTTGTCACTCTTTATTGTTGGTAGCTTTAATCTCATTTATATTTTCAAACATGCTGGCTTGTGCAGCATATGGATGTACACAGAAGTATAATAACAGAATAACGTTTCATAGAGTAGTAATTTGTTATAAATCAGTGTTCAAAACAGAATAATCCATTTGTGTATCTAAAAGGTAAACTTCTACAAAACAGATGAAGATGTGATTCCATGTGCCCCAATGAAAGAAGAGTTTAATTCTACTTCCATTTAATTTCAATATATTCCATCGTCTTTATAACAGCAGGCTTCCCAAGGCAAATTACAACAGTTAAGATGAACCCATCAGGAAACAGGATATCCTCACTGAAATCTGGCATCTGTATTGTCTAGAAGCATAGTGAAGAAAAACGAGCACAAACTACAGAGTTTATAATTGCTGTTTCTACCAGTTAGAATAATTTTTGAAGCTGTTTTAGTGATATTCAATTATTATTTCTTTTCTCCTCCACCTTTTAAGACACTGCCTATCCAACTGAACAGCTTTAGACTTGCTACAGATGGGCCAACAATAATGAACAATAACGTGGATGCAGCAGCTTGTAGGTTTGCATGTTTTGTTTTGAGTGTATGGCAATGATGGCTATGCGGGGGAGTGGAAACAGAGATTAATCAAATTGCCTTCCTTGCCTACAGTGAACTAGATAGGCTCACTTCCACTCCTGTCTATTAAACCTTCTTGGCCCAAAAGACAAGCAGAGCTCCGGAGTCTCAATGCACGGATGAGGCGATGGTGCAGGGAGGAGGGTTTTAGATTTGTAAGGAACTGAGCAATATTCTGGGGAAGGGGGACTCCATCTTAACCAGAGTGGGACCAGACTGCTGACATTGGCATTTAAAAAGGAAATAGAGCAGCTTTTAAAGTAGAACCTGGGGGAAGGCCGACAGTCACTCAAAAACACATGTTTTGGAACAAGGTATCTTTCAAAGATATCACCAAAGAGGGAACATAGGGTATCCTGGATAGCGAGGTTGCAATAGAGACCATAGTAGACCAGGCGTCTTTAAATTAAAATCAGACAAAAGATTGCAAATTAATGCTGTTCACTGCTAAGCAAGATATAAATAGGAACAACAAACATAGTTTGAAATGTCTATATGCGAATGCCAGAAGTCTAAGAAATAAGGTGGGAGAGCTAGAATATATACACTACATGAAAAATTAGATATAATAGGCATCTCTGAGACCAGGTGGAAGGAGGATAACCAGTGGGACAGTGTCATACCGGGGTACAAATTATATTGTAGTGATAGGGTGGATCGAATTGGTGGAGGGGTAGCATTGTATGTTAAGGAGGGCCTTGAATCAAATAGATTGAAAATTCTGCAGGAAACAGAACACATCTTGGAATCCCTGTGGATTGAGATTCCATGTGTAAAGGGGAAAAGGATAGTGATAGGAGTGGACTACCGTCCACCTTGCCAGGATGAACAGACAGATGTAGAAATGTTATTAGAAATTAAGGAGGCTAACAAACTGGGCAACACAATAATGAGTGATTTCAATTATCCTGATATTATTTCAATTATCCTGATATTGACTGGGTGAATGTAACATCAGGACATGCTAGGGAGGTAAAATTCCTTGACAAAATCAAGAACTGCTTTATGGAGCAGCTGGTACAGGAGTCAACAAGAGGAGAAAAAATTCTAGGCCTAATTCTTAGTGGAGCGCATGATCTGGTACGGGAGGTAATGGCATAGCTGCCGAGAGGGGGAGTGGGGGGGGGGGGGGGACAAAATTCCCCAAGGCCAGGCCTCCAAGGGGGGCCCGGCACCGCAGTCCCACCTGCCCTCCATCGACGACCGTCTGCCACCGGGCTAGGCCCCTTGCATTGAAATCACAGCACCTCTCACCTCTGTGTGAAAGCACTGCAAGCAGCAGGGCAGCAGATCACCTCCCTTTGGGCCTCCTTCCCTCCTGGTGTCCCACCCTCATCTGACGTAACATCTGCGAGGGCAGGACACAAGGAAAGGAGAGCCAAAGGGAGGCAATCTGCTGCCCTGCTACCTGCTGTGCTTTCACACAGACGTGAGAGGCTGTTTGATTTCAATGCAGGGGGCCCGGCCCAGTGGCGGACGGAGGGGTGCGGGTGGCGGGGGGAGCGGCGGCGGTGTCGGGGGGCGGTGGAGGGGGGAGCAGCGGCAGCGACCTCAGGTAGAGGAGGGGGGAGCGGAGGCGGTGACCTCGGGGGCAGCCTTGCCCCGGGCCCGGCCCGGCCCAGTCTCTCAGCGGCCCTGGGTAATGGTGCTGGGGCCGCTTGATAACAGATCATAATATGATCAGATTTGATATTGGCTTTGGAGTAAGTACACACAGGGAATTCAAAATATTAGCATTTAACTTTAAAATAGAAGACTATGATAAAATGAGAAGAATGGTGAAAAAAAAACTTAGAGGAGCAGCTGCGAAGGTCAAACATTTACATCAGGCGTGCATGCAGTTCAAATATACTATCCTGGAAGCCCAGACCAGATACATTGCATGTATTAAAAAAGGAGGAAGGAAGGCCAAACGACAGCGGGCATGGTTAAAAAGTGAGGTGAAGGAAAGTGGAAGAAGGATCCAACTGAAAATAATAAGAAACAGCGTAAGGAATGGCAAGTCAAATGCAAAGCGCTGATAAGAAAGGCAAAGAGGGACTTTGAAAAAAAGATTGCCTTGAAGGCAAAATTTTTAGGTATATTAAAAGCAAGAAGCCGGCAAAACAATCAGTTGGACTGCTAGATGACCAAGGTGTAAAAGGGGCACTCAGGGAAGATGAAGCCATAGCAGAGAGATTAAGGGGTCCTTTTATTAAGGTGTGCCGAAAAATAGCCTGTGCTGCTGCAGATGTATGTATTGGATGCTCGCAGGTCCATTTTTCAGCACACCTGCAAAAAATACCTTTTTTTTGCTAAAATGGACATGTGGCAAAATAAAAATTGGCATGTGTCCATTTTTTGCCTGAGACCTTATCGCCACCCATTCACTTAGCATTAAGGTCTCACACATTAACAGAGCAGTAATCGTCTGCGCACACACAATGCCGATTACTGCCTGGTTATCGCGTAAAAAATGAAATTATCACCCGGGCCACGCAGTAGCCGAGCAGTAGTTCCAAATTGGCACGTGTTGGGCACACATAGGCGCCCAGGCAGCTTAGTATAAAGGCCCCTAAATGAATTCTTTGCTTTGGTCTTCACTGAGGAAGATTTGGGAGAGATATCAGTGTCAGACATAGTATTCAAAACTGACGAGTAAGAGAAACTGAATCAAATCTCTATAAACCTAGAGGATGTAATGGCGCAATTTAACAAATTGAAGAGTAGCAAATCGCCTGGCACGGATGGTATTTATCCTAGAGTGCTGATAGAATTGAAAAATGAACTTACGGTACTATTGTTAGTAATATATAATTCTTTAAAATCAAGCATGGTACCAGAAGATTGGAGGGTGTTCAATGTAACGCCGATTTTTAAAAAAGGTTCCAGAGGTGATCCAGGAAATTATAGACCAATGAGCCTGACGTTGGTACTGGGCAAAATGGTAGAGACTATTATAAAGAACAAAATTACAGAGCATATTCAAAAGCATGGATTAATCAGACAAAGCCAACATGGATTTAGTGAAGGGAAATCTTGCCTCACCAATCTATTATATTTCTTTGAAGGAGTGAACAAACATGTGGATAAAGGTGAGCCGCTCAATATTGTGTATCTGGATTTTCAAAAGGCACTTGACAAAGGACCTCATGAAAGACTCCAGAAGAAATTGGAGAGTCATGGGATAGGAGGTAGTGTCTTATTGTGGATTAAAAACTGGTTAAAAGATAGAAAACATTGAATGGTTGAATGGTCAGTATTCTGTACTAGGCTCAATGGAGAAAGGTAGATAGTAGCGTTCCCCTGGGGTCTGTGCTGGGACCACTGCTTTTAAACATTTATAAATGATCTAGAGATGGGAGTAATTAGTGATGTAATTAAATTTGCTGATGACACAAAGTTATTCAAAGTTGTTAAATCACAAGAGGATTGTGAAAAACAACAAGATGACCTTATGAGACTGGGAGACTGGTCATCCAAATGGCAGATGTTTAATGTGAGCAAGTGCAAAATGATGCATATGGGAAAGAGGAACCTGAATTATAGCTACGTAATGCAAGGTTCCACATTAGGAGTCACCGACCAGGAATGGGATGTAGGTGTCATTGATGATACGTTGAAACCTTCTGCTCAGTGTACGGTAAGCAAATAGAATGTTAGGTATTATTAAGAAAGGAATGGAAAACAAAAATGAGGATGTTATATGTCTTTGTATCGCTCCATTGTGCGACCACACCTCGAATAATGTGTGCAATTCTGGTCACTGCATCTCAAAAAAGGTATAGTGGAATTAGAAAAGGTACAGAGAAGGGCAAAAAGGAAAGGCTAAAGCGGCTAGGGTTCTTCAGCTTGGAGAAAAGACGGCTGAGGGGAGATATTATAAAGGTCTATAACATAATAAGTGGAGTGGAACGGATAAACGTGAATCAATTGTTTACTCTTTCCAAAAATACAAGGAGTAGGGGACATGCAATTAAGGTACAAAGTAGTAAATTTAAAACGAATTGGAGAAACATTTTCTTCACTCAACATGTAATTAAACTCTGGAATTCATTGCCAGAGAATGTGGTAAAGGCGGTTAGCTTAGCAGGGTTTAAAAACGTTTTGGCTGGCTTCCTAAAGGAAAAGTCCATAGAACATTATTAAAATAGACTTGGGGAAAATCCACTGCTTATTTCTGGGATAAGTAGCATACAATGTTTTGTACTGTTTTGGGATTTTGCCAGGTATTTGTGACCTGGATTGGCCACTGTTGGAAACAGGTTGCTGGGCTTCATGGACCTTTGGTCCCAGTATGGCAATACTTATGTGAGGAATGGGAACAGTGCTACTCATCAATTTGTGTATAACTCTGAAGGATAGATTTCGGAAAGGTGATGGTGATACAGAACTTAAGTTTCTTCAAATCAACATAGAAGTCAAAAGGAGAAGTTGTAAATGTTATAGGTGATTCTCAGAATGAGACCAAGACATGACATTGTTCAGCTCAAACAGAGAGTACATTATACTCAGTTAAGGGTATGCATTGAACAAATGTTTAGCACATCTATTAAATCCCCTGCTGTAAATGTCACCGCAGGCCACTGGGGAGTTCATACTTCCCAAAGGTATTTTGAAGTCAGGTACTTGTCCACTTATGTTAGGTACACAGGGAGTGTCGGTTTTGCTTGGGTTCAGGCAGAGTTTGTTGGGTTTTTTTGCCCATTCCTGAGTTGCAGTTAGACAGACAGTTTACTCAAGGCTGTGGATAGATCTGGTTCAGTGGGTGTGAGTAGTTGCACATCATCAGCATAGATGTAGAATTCTGTGTCCATTGATTAAAGCAGCTCAGCCAGAGGCTTGAAGTAGATATTACATAAAATGAGAGACAGTATGGATGCCTGTGGTACCCCACAGTTCAGTGTGAAAGGTAATGATGTGCTGTTGTTCAAAAATACTGATTGTTGTCTGTCTGATGAATAGGATTTGAACCATGTAAATACCGTGCCACTGAAAACCTGTTTCTGCCAGCCTCGTAAGCATTATATTATGATCCACAATGTTGAAGACTGCTGAGAAATCCAGGCAGATCCAGTATCATGGTTTCTGTGCAGATCATCAAGAATGGACACAAGTAGTAGCATACCAAGGGTGGGATGGTGGGGACAGTCTCCCTGGGCGTAGGCAGCAAGGGGATGCGCTGAGCAGTCATGCACCTGTCAGCTCTGCAGGTCTCCTGCTCCCTCAGATGTCAACTTCCTGTTCTGGAGCAGGAGACTGTCGGAGCCGACAGCTACACAGCTGCTCAGTGCATCCCTTGCTTGGAGGAGGAGGAGGAAGGGAAGAGGGGGTACTCTGTCCCGGGGGGGGGGGATTCACTTTGAGGAGGGGGATGCTCCATACCAGGTGGCAACCAACAAGCTATGGAGTTTGCAGTTGTAGTTTGTGGCCATGACCCCACGATCACACCAAATAAATCAAATAAAATCATGTGACACCCCTCCCCCCCCCCCCAGAGGTGCAGAATAATGATGCACCTATGGAGAGCCCACCCAGGTCACAACCTTGGTTTTGTGCAGTGCTTTTTTTGTGCCGGTATGCGCTGGTACGGTGTACCGGCACCTATTTTTCAGGTCCAGCTCACCTGCCCGCTCCCTTCCATTCGTGCATCTGTGCTCCATGCTTTGAAATCTTTAATTTACCTGAAGTCGGTGAACTGGCAGTAAAAGCAGCAGGCAGGCAGGCACTGGCAGGCAGGCTCACCTCCTCGTCGCTTCTCTTCCCTCTCAGCGCATCCCGCCTTCCTCTGATGTAATTTCCTTTCCGCGAGGGCGGGGTGCGCTGAGAGGGAAGGGAAGCGATGAGGAGGTGAGCCTACCTGCCAGTGCCTGCCTGTTGCTTTTACTGCCGGTTCGCCGCGACTTCAGGTAAACAAAAGATTTCAAGGCAGGGAGCATGGGTGCACAAACGGAAACTCGGGGAGCTGAGGCCGAGGGGGGCTGGGGTTTGAACAAATCACTGGACATGGATAGGAGGGGAGAACAGGGGAGAGAGGAGAATCACTGGACATGAATGAAAGGGGAGGGCAGGGGAGAGAGGAGAATCGCTGGACATGGATGGGAGGGGAGGGCAGAGGAGAGAGGAGAATCGCTGGACATGGATGGGATGGGAGAACAGGGGGAAGAGGAGATTCGCTGGACATGGATGAGAGGGGAGGGCAGGGGAGAGGAGAATCGCTGGACATGGATGGCAGGGTAGGAAGGGGGGCAGAGGAGAATCACTGGACATAGATGAAAGGGGAGGGCAGGAGAGAGAGGAGACATGCTGGACATGGATGGGAGGTGAGGGCAGGGGAGAGAGGAGAATCGCTGGACATGGAGGGGAATGGAGGGGAGGGCAGGGGAGAGAGGAGAATTGCAGGACATGGAGGGGAGGGGAGGGCAGGGGAGAGAGGAGAATTGCTGGACATGTAATTGAGGGGAAGGCTGGGAAGAGAGAATTGCTGGACATGGATGAGAGGAGAGGGCAGAGAAGACATGCTGGACATGGATGGGAGGGGAGGGGAGGGCAGGGAAGAGAGAATTGCTGGACATGGATGGCAGGGGAGGACAGGGGGAAGAGGAGAATTGCTGGATATGGATGAGAGGGGAGGGCAAGGGAGAGGAGAGAAGAATCGCTGGACATGGATGGCAGGGAGGTAGGGGATAGAGGAGAATCACTGGACATAGGAGAGGAGGGCAGGGGAGAGAAGAGATGTGCTGGACATGAATGGAGGGGAGGGAAGACAGGAAGGAGATGCATATGAAGGGGAGGGCAGGGGAGAGAGAAATGCTGGAAATGGATGGAGAAGAGAATAGGAGATAGAGGAGAATTGCTGGACATGGATGGATGGAGGAGTTGGCGGAGAGAGAGGAGAAATGCTGGACTTGGATGGAGGAGAGGGGAGAGAGAATTTTTGTTTTATATGGATACAGGGGAGGGAAGAGAGAGGAGAAATGCTGGACATGGATGGAGGGGAGGAGAGAGGAGAAGTGCTGGACATAGATGGAGGGAAGGAAAGAAAAAAGAAGAAGATACACATGGATGGAGATGAGGGAAAGGGAAGAGAGGAGAAAAACTGCACATGAATGGAGAAAATAGGCAAAAGCTGGATCCACGTTATACCTCCTCCAGTCAATTCCACGGAGGAGGACCCAGCTTTTACTTATGGATGTAGGGGAAGAAATGAAGAAGAAAGGAGGAAAGTAAAGAAATAAATGGAAAGGAAGCCCTGGAAACAGTGTTAAGAAAACAGATAGAAAGCAGCAGAATCAGAGACTGGGACCAATATGGATAAAAAAACAAAGTCATCAGACAACAAAGGTAGAAAAAAATCATTTTATTTTCATTTTAGTGTTTGGAATATGTCCAATTTAAGAATTTACATCTGTTGTCTTATTTTGCACTGGATATACTTGAGCTGTAACAGCTTACAGAAATTATTTATAATGAAAATAAATCACATTATTTTTTTCTCCTATACTAGTATAATATTTTCAATAATGTCTGTTTATATGCACCTTGGCTGGTATAAGGGGTGTGGCTAATGTGGGTATGGCTATAATAGAGGTGGAGGCATATGTGGTGACCACGCCCATAATGAGTACTGGCACCTTTTTTCTACAAAAAAAGCACTGGTTTTGTGAATCCATTTGGGGTCCTGACCCACATCTTGGGAAGCTCTTCCCTATAGCCTTACCTAGCAGCTCCATTACTTTTTAACAATATCTGAAATACATATTTTCAAGTTGTTTCCTGCACTTGCATTTGCCTCCAGTATTTTAAAATACTGCATATCTCATGTGTACTTATTGTGGATATCCTGAAAATCATGAGATTTCAAGATCAGACCGGGAAGAATGTGAATACAAGAAGCATTTGAAAGAAACATAAAATTATCCGGGCTATAATCTGTAGTAAGAATTACTATGTCTGATGCAGAGTTTGAAGACCATAATAATGAAAAGTACAAACTTTGGTAATTTGTTTGTATTGATCATTCAACAGGGTTATTCAAACCCTCCACTTGCTGTCATTATGTTCCATTGCATAATGAATGGCATTATTTTGGTAACTCCTTGCAATATACAATAAAGATGAGAACTGGACAGGGTCTGGATCATAGATCCCTGATGAAAGCCAGATGAAAAAGAGGAAGGAAGCTCTTTATAGGAGATGTACAAGGAAGGGGTTGAGCTGGAGGATGGGAGAAAAAAAAATACATCTTTCAGTTGTCTGATCTCTCTTTCCCATTCTTCCCTTTGACCTGCTTCTGTAGTGTGCTGATCCATGACAAATCCATTTCCCATTTCCTCTGATGCTGCTATTGACCTCTGAGTGTCGGGGGAGGGGGGAGGTCAGTCAGCTTTGCCCATTGATAGAGAAATAAAGGGGAAATTGGTGACCAGCAGCAGATGGAAAAACTACTGCAGCAAAGATGCAATGCACAGAAGCCCATGCTGGAAACCACAGGAGGGGGGGGGGGGGTTGGGGGAAATCACCTTTGCATCAGAAACAGCAGGATGCAGGGGACTGACAAGACTTCTCCTGCTGCACCCAAAATTCAGTTTCCATACCAACCCTCTCTGTAAACACTGGACACTGCAGCTGCAGCATCCCTGAGGGCTTCATCCATCTGCTGCCGTCTTCTGAGACCGCCTGAGCTGCCACCAGAAAACATTCTCTGCAAAGTATGTTTAACACGTAGACTTCCCTGTGCAGCCTCCTTCCTTACCTCTTCTCATCTGGCTCTCACCATCACCAACATCCTCTGTGTGTGTGTGTGGTTTTTTTTTAACTGCAATAGAATTTAGTATTGTGACATTTGTCATGTTTACATAAAATATGAGATAATTTTATATTAAACCAGCAGAAGAAAGGAGGTGTTGGTGCCCCTGTACAAGTCATTAGTGAATCCCCATTTGCGTCCTGATGCTCAAAAGTCGCTGTTGAAAACTGAGTGCATCTATATCCGCAATTGAAATGATTGATTTTGAAACAGTGATCGATGCTCAAAGGAAATCACATGCAAATGAGATGCATGGAAATTCTGCAAGCAGCTCAGTAAGGAAAGCGCATAGCACAGGCGCAGAAAGTGTCAATGTTCTACGTAGGTCCAAGAAAAAAAGGTGACAACCACGTCGTAGGCGTTTGTCCAGTGACATCACATTGAGTTTCCTTTTTTTCCCTCACAACATTTTAACACTAGTGTTATGTGTGAGACACACACGCATATAATACATGCACATGGAACACACACAGCTTGCACACTAGACCAGCTGCATCCAGTCTTAATCATACATTGCAAGCACGATCAGCTTTGAGCCTTGGTGTATTGTGTTCAGTTTTGGAGGTTGTATCTCACTAAGGCCCTCATGATCAAAAGTCCCGCGCTGTTCCATGTAAGGGAATGGTCTGTAGCCCCGCTCAGCGCATCCCAAGATGCACTGGGCAGGGCTGGGCGCCACCATTTTGCTGTGTTGTCAACCTAGAGGAGGGAGGCAGGCTGCATCCCTCCTCCAACTAAGGTAGGGGGGCCGGGAGGGGGTTGTCCTTACGCTGGACCACCAGGGATCGCTCGGACAACGCTGGGGGGGAGTTGGGCCAGCCCCCCCATCGCTCGCTGAGTGGGAGGGGGTTTTGCCGGCACCCACTAGACCACCAGGGACCAATTTCGGGGGTTTGGGGGGGCTGGAGACCCACCAGATCTCCAGCTCTCCCTGAACCTGGGGGGGTGGGATCGTCAGGGGGACTGGAGGTCCTCCAGACCTCCAGCCCCCATTGCTCGGGCCTAGGGGCAGGGTGTTAGTTGACGACGCAGGGTGTTTGATAGGTTTGGGCTTTTGACAGCCCAGACCTGTCAAACAAGTGCGGGAGGATTGTGCTGAGTGCATGCTCAGGCACAATTCGCCCGCACTTCTACCCGATGATCAGAGATAATTGCGCTGCTTAATTTTGCATGCATTATCTCTGATCATCGGTGCGGTAAAGCCCCGTGCTGTTCCAGAGCTATTTTAGAGCGCTGTTTGGAATAGCGTGGGGCTTTTGATCATGAGGGCCTAAGGATGTAAAAAGACTCAGCACATGTGGTGGAGATGGAAACAGTAATGGAATTCAAAAATGCATAGGATAAACACAAAGGAATCCTGATTGGAAGAAATGGATCCAAAGAAGCTTAGCGGAGATTAGGTAACAACACCACTAATTGGGAAGCAAAGCCAGTGCTGGGCAATACAAGGTCTCTGCCCTGATTGTGGCTGGATGGGCTGGAGTGGAGCTTTTCAGGGGCTTTGACAACTTCAGAAATTTAGAATAAGGACAGTGCCGGGCAGACTTCTATGGTCTGTGCCCTGAAAATGGCAAGGACAAATCAAAATCATGTATACATATGAACTATCGCATCATAAACTCAATACATATGGTATCTTGTTGGGCAGACTGGACCGTATAGGTCTTCATCTGCCGTCATCTACTATGTTATCCCCTTGCAGTTAGGTGTTACTTTATAAAACAGCATTAGTGCACACAAGTACCTGTCAATTTGATTGTACATTGTTTCACTGGCAGTAAAAACAGCTGCAAATCTCTGTGGGTATTTTGTCCCAGGTCAATAAGCAAAGCAAAACTATGCATGTGATTTGCTTTGATTATTTGTGCAAACTCATGCATTTGCACCAATGCAGGCACACTAATTATTGCTTCCTTTACAACTACTGGTGCAAATCTACTAAATCTCTCTTGATGTTTTGAAAATAATCTAAAATCCTTTGGAAAATTGCTAATTTAGGGCCCTGTTTACTAAGCCGTGCTACAGGCAGGCTAGAATTTTTAGCGCACACTAAAGATTAGAATGCGCTAAAGCTAGAGACACCCATATATTCCTATGGGTGTGTCTAGCGTTAGTGCGCGCTATTTTTTATCGCATGCTAAAAATACTAGTGCACCTTAGTAAACAGGTCCCTTATTTTCTAACTTTGCCAATAAAATCCTCAGGGCTCGCAGTTACCTCACTAGTTGCTCCCATCTCTAGATATTTATAAATGATCTAGAGATGGGAGTAACTAGTGAGATAATTAAATTTGCTGAGAACACAAAGTTATTCAAAGTTGTTGAATCGCGAGAGGATTGTGATAAATTACAAGAGGACCTCACGAGACTGGGAGACTGGTGGGTGTCTAAATGGCAGATGACGTTTAATGTGAGCAAGTGTAAAGTGATGCATGTGGGAAAGAGGAACCCAAATTATAGCTATATAATGCAAGGTTCCACGTTAGAAGTCACCGACCAAGAAAGGGATCTCGGCGTTGTTGTTGATGATACGTTGAAACCTTCTCAGTGTGTTGCGGCAGCTAAGAAAGCAAATAGAATGTTAGGTATTATTAGGAAAGGAATGGAAAACAAAAGTGAGGACGTTATAATGCCTTTGTATCGGTCCATGGTGCGACCACACCTCGAATATTGTGTGCAATTCTGGTCGCTGCATCTCAAAAAAGATATAGAGGGGCATTTTCAAAAGGGATGTCGAAGTTGCGATTTGGACGTCCTTGCAAAACAGCAAGATTCAGGGGCGGGGAAACCACTATTTTCAAAACAAGATGGATGTCCATCTTTCGTTTCAAAAATACCGTCAGAGACGTCCAAATCCTTAAATTTGGACGTCCCTAGATTTGGTCGTGCCTAGACATGGATGTTTCTGACTTTCGGCGATTTTCGAAACCAAAGACGTCCATTTATTTATTTTATTTATTAGGATTTATTTACCGCCTTTTTGAAGGAATTCACTCAAGGCGGTGTACAGTAAGAATATATCAAACATGAACAGTAGGCAATGTCAAAAATTGCCAAATGCAAGCCATTTGGTCTTGGGAGCAGCCAGCATTTGTAGTGCACTGGTCCCCCTGACATGCCAGGACACCAACCAGGTACCCTAGGGGGCACTGCAGTGGACTTCATAAATTGCTTCCAGGAACATAGCTCCCTTACCTTGTGTGCTGAGCCCCCCAAATCCACTACCCACAACTGTACACCACTACCATAGCCCTTACGGGTGAAGGGGGGCACCTATATATGGGTATAGTGGGTTTGTGGTGGGTTTTGGAGAGCTCGCTGTTCCCTCCACAAATGTAACAGGTAGGGGGGGTATGTGCCTAGGTCCACCTGTCTGAAGTTCACTGCAGTACCCACTAAAACTGCTCCCGGGACCTGAATGTGCTGTCATGGACCTGAGTATGACATCTGAGGCTGGCATACAGGCTGGCACGACATATTTTTAAAGATATTTTTTGAGGGTGGGAGGGGGTTAGTGACCACTGGGGGAGTAACGGGAGGTCATCCCCGATTCTCTCCGGTGGTCATGTGGTCATTTTGGGCACATTTTTGTGCCTTAGTCGTAAGAAAAACAGATCTGGGTGAAAACGTCCAAGTGTTCGTCAGGGACGTCCTTGTTTTTTTCGATTATAGAGGTCTATAAAATAATGAGTGGAGTGGAACAGGTAGACGTGAATCGTTTGTTTACTCTTTCACAAAATACTAGGACTAGGGGGCATGCGATGAAGCTACAAAGTAGTAAATTTAATACAAATCAGAGAAAATTTTTCTTCACTCAACGTGTAATTAAACTCTGGAATTTGTTGCCAGAGAATGTGGTAAAGGCGGTTAGCTTAGTGGGGGTTTAAAAAAGATCTGGACGGCTTCCTAAAGGAAAAGTCCATAGACCATTATTAAATGGAATTGGGGAAAATCCACTGCTTATTTCTGAGATAAGCAGCATAAAATGTATTGAGCTTTTTCGGGATCTTGCAAGGTATTTGTGACTTGGATTGGCCACTGTTGGAAACAGAATGCTGGGCTTGATGGACCTTTGGCCTGTCCCAGTGTGGCAATACTTATGTACTTATGATCCAGCATTTTTATGGTAGCAGACTTTTCATATGAATGGAGCCAAGAGATACTCCAGAGGCTGGTGCATAAATAATTTAAGTAGGGTCTATGGCTAAAGCACTTCAAATCTCCCAAAATTTCCTCTAAATGCATGCAGACTTTTAAAGCGTCCTCTAATGGCAGGCTTAAATGTTAATAGGTTGAGTTTACTGTGCCTATCTAATATTAGGGCAAGAATGTGACTGGGATATTGTTTTTAATTATGATAAGATTCCAATTTATTGGGCTCTCCAAAAATGTACAAGCATATAGAAAGGGGTGGTAGGAAAACAATGAGGCAAATAGTCCACAAGAATAAAGTAAAATACTTAAAAAAAAAGTTTCAAAGGATTTGTAACTCTTGGTCACTTCTGAAGTCCCACTCTTTCGTGTACAGAAGTACTTTACCCTCTCTACTATACTGCAATTTTGCAGCCCAAGTACATGACCCTGCATTTTTTAGCATTGAATCTTAGTTGCAAAGTTCTGGACCATTTGTCAAGCTTCACTAGATCCCTTCTCATGCTATCCACAACCTCTGGGGTGTTTACCCTATTACAGAGTTTGGTATCATCTACAAAGAGGCAAACCTTACCAGACAATATTGCTCATAAAGATGTCAAAAAGAGCCGGCCCAAGGACTGATGCTTGCAGCATTAAAATTATTAGGGTGGAGACAAAAGGTTCATCCTAAACAAAGCATGGCAACCACTCATTCAAAAGAAATTTAGTGCCAAAAGGACTGACACCTTCTTTCTCCCCCCCCCCCCCCCCCACCTTAGAGGCAGAACTGTCCCAAAGAATTTCCAGCCTCATTCCCACAAAAATTTAAAATTGTGACCCATGAACTTTCCCTCCAAAATTCAAATTTTTGACCAATAGACTTTCCCGCCAAAACTCAAATTTGAGACCAACAGACTTTCTCACCTCAATTTCCTGCCAAAATCCTCTTTTTTCCTGAGGAAACTACTCCCCTCAAACCCCAGCCAATCAGGTTTTAGAACCCACTCTATAGAAAGACCTCACAGAATATCCTGACGAAAAGCCACAACATGATGGTAGACAACTACAACAATCAAACTGACCCCTCTTCACCCCCCCCCCCCTCACCTCCATCCCTGGACACTTTCTAGTAGACCCAGGACAATTACAATAGTCAGTTGAGTGAAGTTGGAAGCCATTCTCACTCTGTGCAGTTGACACGACTATGAACACCATTTGGCTCGCAGGTCCAACGGTGTCTCTACACTTCTTTTCTCTTGTGGCACTAGAGGTTTCCACTTTTTTGGCTGGAACATAAAGGGGGTTGAGGGGGAACCAAGCCAAGCCAAGGCTCAGGAGCATATGATGCTCCAGTGCAGTCCACATAGCAAGATGTAAGGATCTACCTGTACAGGAAATGGTTTTCAAGGCTGATGATGCAGAGGAACTGAAAGAAATCTCGGTGAACTTGGAAGATATACTGACCAAATTGACAAGTTAAAGAGTGATAAATCACCCGGACTGGATCGTATACACCCCAAGGTATTGAAGAACTCAAATATGAAATTGCTGATCTGCTGCTAGTGATCTGTAACCTGTCGTTATAGTCATCTGTAGCATCTGAGGACTGAGGGTGGCCAATGTGACGCTGATTTTTAAAAAGGATTTTGGGGTGATCCGAGTAATTACAGACTGGGAAGCCTGACTTCAGTGGTGGGCAAGCAAAATAGCAGAAACTATTATAAAGAAATAAGAATATAATTACAGAATACGTAGACAAACATGGTTTAATGGGACAGAGTCAGCATGGATTCAGCCAGGGGAGATCTTGCCTCACCAATTTGCTTCATTTCTTTGAAGGCGTGAATAAACATGTGGACAAAGGTGAGCCGGTCAATGTAGTGTATCTAGATTTTCAGAAAGCTTTGAACAAAGTTCCTCATGAGAGACTCCTGAGAAAATTAAAGAGTCATGGGATAGCAGGCAATGTTCCGGTGTGGATTAGGAATTGGTTATTGGACAGGAAACAGATGGTAGGGTTAACTGGCCATTTTTCTCAATGAAGGAGGGCGAAGAATGGAGTACTGCAGGGATCTGTACCCGGACTGGTGCTATTTAATATATTTATAAATTATATGGATATCAGAATGATGAGTGAGGTTATTAATTTGAGGATGACACGAAACTATTCAAAGTTGTCCAAACGCATGCAGATTGTGAAGAATTGCAGGAAGACCTTAGGAAACTGGAAGACTGGGCATCCAAATGGCAGAGGAAATTTAATGTACACAACTGCAAAGTGATGCACATTGGGAAGAATAATCTGAATCATAGTTATCTAATGCTAGGGTCCACTTTAGGAGTCAGCACTCAAGAAAAAGACATAGGTGTCATTGTAGACAATACACTGAAATCTTCTGCCCAGTGTGCAGTGGTGACCAAAAAAGCAAACCGGATGCTAGGAATTAGTAGGAGAGGGATACAAAATAAGACCAAAAATATTATAAATCCTCTGTATTGCTCCATAGTACAACCTCACCTTGAGTATTGTATTCAATTCTGGTCACCATATCTCAAAGAAGATATAGCAGAATTAGAAAAGGTTCAAAGAAGAGCAACCAAAATGATAGAGGGGATGGAACTGCTACCGTATGAGGAAAGGCTAAAGAGGTTAGGGCTCTTCAGCTTGGAAAAGAGACAGCTGAGGAGGGATATGATTGAGGTCTACAAAATCCTGAGTGAAGTGGAATGGGTGGAGGTGAATCGTTTTTTCTCTCATTCAAAAAGTACAAAGACCAGAAGACACTCAATGAAATTGCATGGGAATACTTTAAAACAAATAGGAGAAAATGTTTTTTCACTCAAAGAACTCTAGAACTCGTTGCCATAGGATGTAGTAACAGTGGTTAGTGTATCTGGTTTTAAAAAATGTTTGGACAAGTTCCTGGAGGAAAAGTCCATAGTCTGTTATTATAGCCCATTATGAAGATGGACATGGGGGAAGCCACTGTTTGCCCTGGAATTGGTATCATGGACTAGTGCTACCAATTGTGTTTCTGCCAGGTACTTGTGACCTGGATTGGCCACTGCTGGAAGCAGGATACTGGGCTGGATGGATCATTGGTCTGGCCCAGTATGGCTGTTCATATTTTTCTTATGTGAGTCTTTGGGTATATCAGGAGCTGTGCCTTGAAGCACTTTGGGCACTCCACCCAACCCGATCAATCACCGTTGTCCAAGATTATCTATACTCTCTTGAACTTAGGAAGGTAAGTTCTGCAGAGCGGGTTGTAGATATCAAAGTCAGGAATCTCCACTGGATTTCCTGTTAGCAGCCATCCCCTCTTTAGAATAAATTATATACAAGGCAGGCTAAGGCCTTCTCTCTCCAAGGATGGATTGCTCATCTCCAGGTGGCACAATGTGATCAGTGTGCAGCATGCAGGTTCTTAGGCAGGGTGAGTCTGATGTTTACTGCACCTCTGACTGGCTGACATTTCCCGAGAGAGGTATTTCGTCACCTAATACAGTCAATCGTTTTATGTCATTTGGATTATTGTAACGGAGTATACGCAGGCTGTAAACAGCAACTTATTAAGAAACTGCAAACCGCCCAAAACACAGTGGCAAGATTAATTTATGGTAAAACCAAATTTGAGAGTGCTAAACCGCTCCGAGAGAAATGCATTGGCTTCCTGTAAAGGATCGCATCACATTTAAAATCTGCTCCCTAGTACACAAAATTCTCTATGGTGAAGTTCCTGACTACATGATTGACCTAATCAGCCTGCCACCAAGGAATGCATTAAGACTATCCCGTTCATACCTTAACCTTCATTATCCAACCTGCAACGGGCTTAAGTATAAATCCACATATGCTTCATCCTTCTCCTTCATCAGCTCACAATTATGAAATTCCTTGCCAAAAGCTATAAAAACCATTCACAACCATCTACATTTCAGAAAATCTCTAAAGACTTTGTTATTTGGAAAAGCTTACCCCAAGGACTCAACATGTGTCTCCACTACTTGATTCATAACAATATAATGACAATTTTGGACACATCCACCCTTCCCTTCTCTCCCCTGATTTCCCTGTTCCTTTCGTTTCTTCCCCATCCTCTCCTTTATTTCTTATGTAGGTTTCATGATGTATTAGCTTAATTTACTGCATTGGCACATTGCCACATTGGGCCTGACACAGTTGGGAAAATGTGGGGTATAAATGAGATAATAAATAAATAATAAATAAATAAATAAAATTACTATGGGGCACTTGCTCCAATCCTCCTGCCAATCCCCTTCTCCAATGGTGCTAAAACTTTGCAGGTTTGTCATAGTTTCCTGCAAGTTTGCTTTCCATTTTAACTCATTAAATTCTATAGGCTTTGATAAAAGCTTGAGAAAAATCAACCCCACAACTGCACACAGAAAAAGGAGCAGCAAAAGCTTATCAAAAGCTCATGCAAACACTCTTGTGCCTGTCTGGGTGCCATCTTGTCTTTGCAGCTGAACAGCCAAATGCCTCTCAATGTTTTACAGCACTTAAATACAGTCTCTGTTAGTAGTAAGGCTTTCAACAGTTTAGTAGTCTAAAATTTCAAAACTGCACTAATCAAAACTTAATCTGTGCCTTTAAATTATAGTCCGGGTCAGTGCCCACTCATGCAGCTGAGCAAACAGCTCATGTCAAGTGGTGGGGCAGTGTGTATATGGGAAAGCTTGACCTGTGATATATCTGTTCTATAGTGGAGGAGTAAGTGGGATCTTGCCAGGAATTTGTGACCTGGATTGGCCACTGTTGGAAACAGGATGCTGGGCTTGATGGACCTTTGGTCTGTCCCAGTATGGCATTATGTATGTGTCTATGAGTGTAATTCTCTACAGGTTGCTTAAATTTAAGCACTGGGGTGATGCACGTCATTATAGAATACTAGTGAAATTCCACAGTACTGCGCCTAACTTTAGGCGTGAACACTTCTGCTAGTTTAATGGCTGGTGTAAATGCTTGTACCTATCTGCTGTCAATTAGATAACTGATAGTTTTCTGTAACTTGCGCACGGAAGTGCTAGCCACACCCATGACCTGCCCATGACCCTCCCAGATCTACACCCCCTTGCAGTTGCATGCTATAGATTTTACACTCTCAATTTGTAGAATACCATCTAAGAGCACTTATGTGTGTAACTGCAAATTAGTGCCAACTAGTACAAATTAACACTAATTATAGCCAATTATAGATTTAACAATTAAGCTACATACATAACTGGCATTACTCTATAACTTGTGTGCACAGCTTTGCACAGCAACCATCAAATTGTGTGTGCGAGTTTATAGAATTAGAGGGTGTCGGGGGGGGGGGGGGGTGGGGGACAACAGCTTCTATTGTGACAGCCTCTGTTTTACCTACTTGAGTTTCAAGGACTATCCATTTGACACTGAAAACCTCAGAAAAAAAGGTTGTTAGAATGTTATAAATCCTGATGATCATAGGCACCAATATCTCCAAACACAATACAAATTACCCACCCCTGAGCTCAGGGAAGGAGCTTGCTTAAAACTGGGGGTGCTCAGCACCAGCTGGCACACAGAGCTGACTCCTAGGCTGATGATCACAGAGTGTGGGGCCTGTGTGTACTGAGATGAAATTACACTATGAAGAGTAGACTGTAACGTGCAGCCCTGGTGATGCATCCTTTGGAAAGAGTACTGGCTGTACAGGGCACCTACACTGCAGTATGTGAAAGACTCCTTCCCAAAAAGGAAATACTGACATAGCAGCCACTGGAACAGGACTGGCGGCACACCACAAGCTATAAAGCATACAATAAATAACATCTCTGTATCCATAAAAGGAATTCCAGGGCTTCTCCGATGCTCCACTCTTCCTAACCATACAATTAATTCTCTATAATGTATGGCAGCTAGAGGGTGTTATGAATGAGGTTTTCACTTATGAATTCTACTCCTGGTTCTGCCTCTAAATCTCTGTGATTCCCACTGTGTTTATAACATTTTTCTAATGAAGGGAACTTTCCAAATCAGAATTTATTAAAGAGATAAATCTGATATTAATTTCTAGATTTTGCTCTAAGAAAAATTATTTCCAGCTTTTTGTGAATGCATTTTTGTGCCTTTGTCTAAGACAAGTGTGTCATTAGCCTGAATCTGTAGAAGAGCCTAAGTCATACCTTGGTCCTGAGACTTTAGAGAAATTTGAGGTACAATATGAACCTGAGGCTTACCTGAGAAATGTGGAGCAGAATTTTAGAAAGGATGTCCAACTCAGACAGGGTTTGGTGCTAGGGTTTCTGGCACCCCCCTGCAGCCTATAAATCAGGGCCTTTCCCCCCCCCCCCCCCCCCCCCCCTCTCATGCAGCATCTGCAGCATCTCCCATTTTTCTCTTCTCTCCAATCCACCCGTTCAGCAATTCCCTTTTCTTTTCTTTTCTCTTCCCTACCGTCCCCTCAAGCATTCCCCTTAGTCCCTGCCTCACTCCACTCAACCAACTTCTCCCACTCTCTCTTCCCTCCCCTCCCTCCAGTCCAACATTTCCCTTACTCTCTTCACTCCCTCCTACCCACCCATTCAGCACTTCCCCTCAAACCTCCTTACCTCCCGCCCTTCTGCTGTTGCCAAGACCACCACCTTCCACTGCTGTGTATCTAGACCTCTCAGTTCACAGCAGCAACCAGAGTACCAATATGTGCAGGAGAGTCTTCTGTCCCATGTGTGCTGCAGCTTGTGAAGGCCTTGCTGGTCCTGCACCCTCTGGCGCATGCATCCCATTGTCAGGGGGTGGGACCAGCAGGATCTTCCTAAGCTGTGAGCACATGTCTTGGAAGGCTTTCCTTCCCATATTAATGTTTTGGTTGCTGCTACAAGCCAGTACCCGATGGGCCTGGAGTGGAGGTATGGCAGTGGTGTCTCTAGAAAGAAATATTTGGGGTGACAACAGGGGGCTAGCCAAAGTGACACTTCTGCACATCATCCCTCCCCCTCAATACATACATACACTTTTAAATTAGCAATATACAACACCAGGGCCTTCTATGCATAAAGAAACCCTTCTCTAACTGATAGCATCATTTAACAAATTCTTCAGTGTGGGAGTGAAGTCTGGATTTTTTTTTATAGGATTGGACAGAATCTCAGTGTAAACCCTGCATCTCAAGTTCTGTATCATAAATTCCATATTCCTCTCCAATGGAGCTTTCCCTCTTACAACACATCACACAAAGAATATTCAGACTATTATTATCACCTCAGGAATAGTACATGCGCCTTCCACTTCCAAACACTTTAAATCAGAATGGTTTTTGTGTGTGTGGTGTCGCTACTGGATGTGGAGACCATTAGTCTTTAGCATTCCTATTTTGGGTGTCAAGGGCCTGCTTTCAAATAGAGCCAGACACTTTTCAAAATAACACAACAACCTGCAAAAGGACATAAACCTATATATGAAACTTATCAAATCACAACAACCCTAACCCAACTATGAAAAGAAAGTGCTATAAATAGTACACTGGGCCCTAGAGCACCAATACACCATACTACTGGGAAACTAGAACAAGCTGGACTGTTACAGATTCCCACATAGATATACATACTAGCAAAATCTGTCACCTCAGTCAAACATGCAGAACATGGAGAGATCCTCACTTAATAAAAGATAGGAGACCACAAAAAAAAAGCATGCCTACAAAACCTAACATGGAGACACACCCTTCCCAGGAAAGACAGGTGCCAGTCCCTCTCTCCCTCCTTCCTCTCCTTGATGCCAGCACCTCTCTCCCTTCCCTTCTCTTCTCTTCTCTGCTTCATTCATCTGAGATTCTTCTGCATCACGGAAGCAAATTAAGCTGCTACAGCCAACCCAGGAGCCTTCTGTCAGCCATGTCCCTCCTTCGAGGGAACAGGAATTTGCTTCAGAGGGGGCAGAACACAGAAGGTCCCTTGGGGTTGGCTGAAGCAAATGGACATCTTGTGGAAGATTTTTTACTGTGCACCCATAGGATAGCAAAGATAAGTTGTTTTAAATATAGTTGTTTTAATGTTTAGATTAGTGTATGGTGTGCCAGACTTATTGTTTTCTCTGGTATGTTCCAGAAGGGTTTTAGGGGAGATACTGAGTCTTTGTTATATGAGCACTGAGTTTTATGATGTTAGGTATTATATGAATATTTTTTTATACTGTATGATATAGTGTTTATTAGTCATGTTATATATAGTAAAATGAATATGTATGAGACAAATGTGCATGCTTGTCACCTCGATTGCATGCAAATCTCTCACATGTATATTCATTAGGGACATCCTGAAAACCTGATTGGCTGGTGGGTCCCCAGGACAGGTTTGAGAACCACTGCACTAGCCTGAAGTCTAGAATGAACCTGAGACTACAAAAAATGCTAATTGAGTTGCAAGATTAAAAACATTGCAACTCTTCAATTTAACTCTACAGTCAGCATTTCTTTTAAATGGCCGTGGCATTTAAACATATGCCCAAATATTCAGTGCCAGTACCCAGATAATTTGCCGTTCCACCCAGACTCCGCCCTTGGACTGTCCTGACACTATCTGGATAGTTCCAGAGCAGTCTGCCATGATTTTCAGTGGCATTATCTGGATAATGTCACTGGAAATGACTGATTTCCATTGGTGAGCAATTCTTACAGGCGTAGCAGATATTGATACCCAGATAAGTGATTTTAAATATCAGGCCCAAGTTTTACAAGGAATCCTGACTGAATGCTCCACACTACTCCTGTAGAGACCCTAAGATTCTGCTCCTGTAAAGGAATCACAGAGACCTCTAGTGGCTCAACGTATGAATGTACTTTGACTTTTATATACCCTCACAGTTTGTTGTTCAAGAGACATTTCTTGGAAGGAAACTGTGCTGGTATAAAATCCCAGTGGCACAGGGAGATAAGATTCCTATAGTTAAGGCTTATTTTAAGAAAAAAAAAAAAGAAAGAAAGAGGCTGAGGGGACCTTTTACTAAGGTGCGCTGAAAATGGCCTGCGGTAGCATAGGCGCAGGTTTTGGGCGCACGCAGATCCATTTTTCAGCGTGCCTACAAAAAAGACTTAAAAAATGTTTTTGCCAAAAATGGACGTACGGCAAAATTAAAATTGCTGCGCATCCATTTCAGGACTGAGATCTTACTGCCAGCCATTGATTTAACGGTAAGGTCTCATGCGTAACAGGGCGGTAATGTCCTACAAGTGTAGAATGCCACTTGATGCACGTAGCTGACGTGCATCAGAAAGTAAAAATTATTTTTCATAAGTGTGTAGCGGACGCGTGTCAAAAATGAAATTACCGCAAGGGCCACGTGGTAGCCAGGCGGTAACTCCAAATTGGCATACGTTGGGTGCATGTAGGCGCCTATGCGGCTTAGTAAAAGGGTCCCTGAATTTATGGTCAACGGATTATTCTTTTTCTTACAGTTTCTTGTGCCCCGCAACATAGACATAAACCATTTCTTCAGTTAAGGTCACAGTATTGGCTATAGGAGGCTCCTTTTCAATTTGTTTTTCTTGCAAATGTTTTGATTTCATATCAGGGTGGACAGTATGTATATTTAGAACTTTTTCAGTTGGAAGTTGTTTTGTTAAATAAGTAATTTTCTTCTGAGGTTTTGCTCCATTAATCAAAGAGGAGAGGTTATTAAGGTGCAGTACAAGGTAAATTTTTACCACATGTTGATATATAAAGAGGGTCAGCAATCTGCAGTATATAACGAGAAACACGACCCCCTTGTAATAGTATCATCATCAGTCAAAAGTGAAAGTATCCCTAAACCCAACTGTGTTTAAAATGTAAAAATCCATTTATGGACTTGTCCTTGTATAGGCCAGTATTGGGCAAGGCTGGTGAGATACTATGGCCAATTGCTACGCAAACCCATAGACATTTCCCCTAAGGACATACTCTTCAGCTATGTGAGGAGGGGGGGGGGGTTCCCTTCGGCGGGCAGAATGTGCAGGACGTCAGAAACAGAACAAAGCCTTGTGCGGGAAGAAGAGGACCTTGGCTGGCAGGGGTTGGGGTCCCCCATCAGCAAAGGTAGCCCACAGCAATGGTGGGGGAGGGTTGGCAGCGGGAGGGGGGGTCGAGAGCGTTGGCGGCAGGGGGGTCCAAGGCAGGACATCAGAAACAGAACAAAGCCTTGCATGGGAGGAAGAGGACCTCAGCTGGCGGGGATTGGGGTCCCCCGCCAGCAAAGGTAGGCAATGGCGGCGGCGGGGGGGGGGTCAAAGTTGTTGTTGTTGGTGCTGGTGGTGGTGGTGGCGGCGGGGGGGGGGATCGTCGGCACCGGGGGGGGACTAAAATGTGCCCCCTCACCTCGGGCTCTGGACCCCCCCCCTCCGAAGTCTGGCTACGCCCCTGGTGTGAGCCCCTACTGCCCCCTATTTTGTAGGCAGTAAGTGCTCAGGCACTAATCACATGCTAATCAGTTAGTAAACAGCAACATAGCTGTGCTAACTGATTAATGCAGAACATGCCTACTCTCTGCCTCCAGACCTGCCCCCAGCACTAAAAAATGAAATGTATTTTGCACGCCAATCACAAAATTACCACAGAACTCCTGACTGCAGCCACAATAAGGCTTTTTTTTGGTGCGGTAAACACGTATTAGTGCCTGCAGCTTAGTAAAAGGACCCCTAAGAAAAACATAGGGATTAATGACAACAAGGAGGAAAAGGCCTCAGCTGTCCTAGACTTTTTGAAATATAACAACTGTCGGGATCCCAATTCTCTTTCACAGGTCAGAAAAACCTTGAGGTATTTAATATTTTATATAGCTCACCATTGTTGTTATGAATTTATTATAATAATTTTATAATAGTTTTTCAAGTGTGCAAAAAAGTACAAATTGCCATCCAATTCATGAGCCCTTATCTGTAAAAGTGGGTCATGTTCCTACAAGGACCATCGTTTCACCCTCCAGCGTCTTCAGGGAATAGCAAATAATTCTTCTGTTCTCTTTATCCTGGAATGGACAAAGCAATGTTAAAATCATTAAAAATGCTGTCACTAATGATTATAAACCCTTGCTTACTTAATAAATCACGGCATTATTTTCAAGCCGTGTCAGCGACTGAACCATTCCAGCATAAAAAGCACAGAAGAATTGTTTGCTGTCCTCTAAAGGAAAAATGGTATGAGATTTGTGTTACAAGACATATAAGGAGAGACTTGCTGACCTGAACATGTATACCCTGGAAGAAAGGAGAAACAGGGGTGATATGATACAGACGTTCAAATATTTGAAAGGTATTAATCCGCAAACAAATCTTTTCTGGAGATGGGAAGGTGGTAGAACTAGAGGACATGAAATGAGGTTGAAGGGGGGCAGACTCAAGAAAAATGTCAGGAAGTATTCTTTCACGGAGAGAGTGGTGGGTACTTGGAATGCCTTCCCGCGGGAGGTGGTGGAGATGAAAACGGTAACGGAATTCAAACATGCGTGGGATAAACAGAAAGGAATCCTGTTCAGAAGGAATTGATCCTCAGAAGCTTAGCGGAGATTGGGTGGCAGCACCGGTGGTTGGGAGGTGGGCAGTGGTGTGCTGGTAAATTTTTAACAACAGGTTCTCTCCCTGGTACACCTCGGCGCCCCCCCGGTCCACCTCGGGTCCCCCCATCCACCTCTGCACCCCCCGTCCACCACTGCGCCCCCTCAAAAAATTGCAGAGCTGGCTATACCCCGGGGGGCGGGGGCGGCCAGCACATTACTCTCTCCAGGAAAAAAAATTTAAATGATCCCAGGTTCCAATCTAATTCATGTTTAATATGGGATAAAATGCCATAAATAAGTAAATAAATATAAACTTTTAACGTTCAGCACCTGATTCTCAAAGTGGACATATTCCAAACACTATAATGAAAATAAAATTATTTTTTTCTACCTTTGTTGTCTGGTGACTTTGTTTCTCTGATCATGCTGGCCCAGTATCTGATTCTGCTGCTCTCTATCTGTTCCCTTGACTCCGTTTCCAGGGCTTCCTTTCCATTTATTTCTTTTCTTTCCTCCTTTCTTCTTCATTTCTGGTCCTCCGCAGACTTGACTGTACAGTGGATCCAGCTTCTGCCTATTTTCTCCATCCATGTGCAGTTTCTCTCCTCACTTCCTTTTCCCTCATCTAATCTCCTTCCTCTATCTTCCCTCCATGTCCAGCATTTCTTCTCTCTCCCTTCCCTCCCCTCCATCCATGTCCAGAATTTCTCTTGCTCTCCCCTCCATCCATGTCCTGAAACTCTCCTCTCTCCCCTGCCCCTCTCTATCCATCCATACCCAGCAATTCTCTTCTCTCCCCTGCCCCCCTCTAGCCACCCATGCCCAGCAAGTCTCTCCCCTGCCTCCTCTACCCATCCATGCCCAGCAAGTCTCTCCCCTGCCCCCCTCTACCCACCCATGCCCAGCAAGTCTCTCCCCAGCCCCCTCTACCCATCCATGCCCAGCAAGTCTCTCCCCTGCCCCCCTCTACCCACCCATGCTCAGCAAGCCTCTCCTCTGCCCCCCTCTACCCACCCATGCCCAGCAAGTCTCTCCCTGCCCCCTTCTACCCACCCATGCCCAGCAAGCCTCTCCCTTGCCCCCTCTACCCACCCATGCCCAGCAGGTCTCTCCCCTGCCCCCCTCTACCCACCCATGCCCAGCAAGCCTCTCCCCTGCCCCCTCTACCCATCCATGCCCAGCAGGTCTCTCCCCTGCCCCCCTCTACCCACCCATGCTCAGCAAGTCTCTTCCCTGCCCCCCTCTACCCATCCAGCAATTCTCCTCCCTCTCCTGTCACTCTGAAGCATGTCCAACGATGTCCTTCGCCCCCACCCTCCCCTCCGTCTTTTTTAAATTACCTCCATCGAACCGCGTGCCATTTAAAGCCCTGCTGCGTGCTGGCCATCTCCAGGCTTCCCCTGCTTGCTTCGGATGATGTTCGTGCCTTAGTCCCGCCTTCGCGAAAAAAGGAAATGATGTCAGAATGAAGGCGGGACTAAGGCACGAACATCATCCGAAGCAAGCAGGGGAAGCCTGGAGACGGCCAGCACGCAGCAGGGCTTTAAATGGCGCGCGCTTCGACGCAGGTAATTAAAAAAGACAGAGGGAGCAGGAGGGGAGGGTGGGGGCGAAGGACATGGTTGGATATGCTTCGGAGCGGCAGGGGAGGTAAGCATGGCCTGTAATGGTGCCCTCCTGCCATGCTTACTTCCCGCAATGGAGCCGGCTCGCCCCCAACAACAACCGGCTCGCAAGAGCTGTCAAAATTTAACAAGCGGCTCTTGCGAGCTGGTGCGAGCCGGCTCCAGCACACCACTGGAGGTGGGGCAAGTACTGGGCAGACTTCTATGGTCTATGCCCTGAAAATGGCAAGGATAAATCAAGGTTAGGTATACATATAAAGTAGTACATATGAGTTTATCTTGTTGGGCAGACTGGATGAACCGTACAGGTCTTTATCTGCCATCATTCACTATGTTACTATGTTACTATGTTACTATGTATTATTTTCAAGCCGTGTCAGCGACTGAACCATTCCAGCATAAAAAGCACAGAAGAATTGTTTACTGTCCTCTAAAGGAGCCGGAAGGTGAAACGGTGGCCCCGATAGGGACATGGATTGCTTTTAAGATAAGTGCTTTCTATAAGTATTTGATATGAATTGGATGGCAATTTGCACTTTTTTTGCACACTTGAAAAAGTACAGGAAGTTGCATCAGAGTGGCAGGATGTGGCAGAGGAATGCTCCCGCCAACCAGAGAGTCAGCTTTCAGCACTGTCTCTGTGGGGACCCACTGCATCCTTTGGAGGACCAGGCGGGCATGTGAGGAGCTGGAAGGGAGAGATGCCAGACCCAGACCTGGCTTTCTTCTCATCTGGCCTTCATTGCCATTTTACCAGGGAGACACAGTGTGTTGTTCTGCTCTGTAGATCATCAAACAAACTGTAAGCCAGGATGGCCCTGTGACCCATAGCCCATGTGAAAACGTACAAAATATATACTTTTAAGAATTTTGAATTATTTAACAGTGCATCTTCGACTGTTTTATTTAAGATGTAAATTTGTGAGACTGGGGTTGGAGGTTGTGAGCCTACCTGATGTCATTTGAGGAAGAGACCCGGGCTGCACCAAGCCTGCAGTGACTGGAAGCTTAGGCCTTGTGCCCTGTTTGAGGCTCCATACATTGTACTCAAGGCAAGAAAATAGTGGAATTAGCAGACTTTTAGATTTGCCAGATATTTCTTTGTCTTTTTTGTAAAATATGTTCTAATAACCAATAATATTTGGAACCATGGAGTAGATATCTTTGTGTATGTATGGAAGGGGCAGGCCTGTCATAGCAGCCTTATTTTGTGTGCACTTGATTTAAATATACATAGTTCTTAAAATTGGAACAGTACTATGAAATAAATATTGTACAAAGTGAGCAAACTGATGTATTGTTCTTGCCCATCTCCAGCTGCTGCTCCAGTGTTTCTGAGATTTGGCAAGCTCACAGGGATTGCTACTTTGTCTGCTAAATTTTAAGGGAGAAGTTATTTTTTCATGACATAGCAGACTCCTGACACAGCTGGGGGGAAACAGGTAAAGCTGTTTCCAATTTTTGTGCTGCAATTCTTATGTTAAAAATCTTAAATCATATTTTTTTTTATTTAAAATCAGTATACAGATTTTCAGAGTATAGTTTTTCTATAGTTTTGAATGTATTGTGCTAAATGTTAAGGTAGATAAATGTATATAGTTTTAACTTGGGTGTATCATGTGTGTGTGAAAAAAAAAGAGATTTATTAAAATTTACCAATCATTACATTTGGCAAGATATTAGAGAGAAGGGAAAGAAAACAGTACAAAATATGCATGATCAAATTGTTTAAATCAAAGAAGTTTTAGGAGTATTTTTTTACATTGTGAAACTCAAATGGTTTATAAGTGCAATAATCCCTGTCTCAGGCATTCCAGTTGATTAACACCATTGAACTGGTCTGACCTAGCATGAGTACAAAGATGGCCTTTGTAGGACACACTGTTAAATGCTGCAACTCAGATATAAGCATCCAAAATATATTTTTTCATTTTTTGTTTTTCAAAGACTGCTGCTTCTTAAAGATTTCAGCAAATTCATTAGTCTTATTGTTCCGTAGATATCAGACTTCAAACACTTGAAAAACTGATGGTGTGCCTTGACAATTTTAGCGCCTTGTCAATATGCCGTGAGTCGAAAAAGATTGAAAATCACTGCTCTGGTTGATGATGCTATGTCCAGTAAAATATTAGTGGGGTTGTAGCCCCCATGGCTCACTCTATTTTGCTGCCTATGGATTGTCCTGTAGTTCCCTTCTTTATTTTAGGAATCACTTTTAATTTTCTTCTGTAACTGCTAATTCCACAGGTCTCCCGGACACAGAATTACAGGGAAACTATATAACATTCTATCAAAACATAATTTCCTCCTCTGCAGTATACACAGAGCTACCTTTCAGTGCCCTGGACTCTCGGGGTACATTTCAGCCTCCCAGAATGTGCAGTTCCCAGGGGCAAAGTACTGCTAGACTACTTGTTAAATAAATTACAGTGAAGCTCAAGTCCTATAAATAAAAGGCAACAGGGTTGTCAGGATTCCCAGACTGTGAAAGCCTCTGCTGTTCACTTAGAGAATGGAGAGAAAAC
The DNA here is from genome assembly GCF_901765095.1 of Microcaecilia unicolor. Classification (NCBI taxonomy): domain Eukaryota; kingdom Metazoa; phylum Chordata; class Amphibia; order Gymnophiona; family Siphonopidae; genus Microcaecilia; species Microcaecilia unicolor. The sequence continues at coordinate 311,946,726 of NC_044033.1, read as the reverse complement.
GAAGAAGCAAAAACCCACTAGAAGAGGAGTTAGCAAAGCAAGATCTACATGGACGTCTCTGTATAGAACAAGAGTGAGCAAATATTGGAATTCTGAGACAGGGGAAGGGGACCAGTGAGAGTCTGAGGCCCAGGGCTGCCGAGAGACTGGGCCGGGCCCGGGGCCCCGCCCCCACTGCTCCGCCCTCCACCCCTGCCTGAGGTCGCCGCCGCCGCTCCCCCTCCTCCACCCATCCCCCCTCCGTCTGCCACTGGGCCGGGCCACCTGCATTGAAATCACAGCGCCTCTCACCTCCGTGTGAAAGTGCTGCAGGAAGCAGGGGAAGTTATGTCAGACGAGGGTGGGACACAGGGAAGGAAGGAGGGCCGAAGGGAGGCGATCTGCTGCCCTGCTTCCTGCAGCACTTTCACATGGAGGTGAGAGGCGCTGTGATTTCAATGCAGGGGGCCCGGCCCGTTGGCAGACGGTCAGCGACGGAGGGCGGTTGGGACTGCAGCGCCGGGCGCCACTTGGAGGCTCGGGGCCAGGGAATTTTGTCCTCCCCTGCCCCCCCCCCCCTCGGCGGCTATGATGGGAGGAGTTCCATTCTCTTTATTATTTTGGTTGCTCATCGTTGAACATTTTCTAATTCTGTTATATCTTTTTTGAGATACAGCAACCAGAATTGAACGCAATACTCAAGGCGAAGTCGCATCATGAAGCAATACGGAGACATTACAATATTCTTCCCAATGTGCATCACTTTGCATTTGTCCACATTAAATTTCATCTGCCATTTGGATGCCCAGTCTTCTAGTTTCCTAATTTCTTCCTGCAATTTTTCACAATCCACATATGTTTTGACAACTTTGAACAGTTTTGTGTCATCTGCAAATTTAATCACCTCACTCATCATTCTGTTTTCCAGATCATTTATAAATATGCTAAATAGCACAGGTCTAAGTACAGATCCCTGCAGCACTCCACTATTCACCCTTCATTTAGAAAAATGACCATTTAACCATACCCTCTGTTTTCTGTCCAATAACCAATTCCTAATCCACAGAAGGACATTGTCTCCTATCCCATGACTTTTTAATTTTCTCAGGAGCCTCTCATGAGGAACTTTGTTAAAAGCTTTCTGAAAATCTAGATACATTATTTATTTATTTATTTATTTATTTTATTTATGACATTTATATCCAGGGGTGTACTGGTAAATTGTTAACAGGGGGCTCTCTCTCGCCAGCAAAGTAAAAGAGAATTCAGGAGGGGCCCAAGTCCACATTTTGGGATCCATTTGTTAAAGTAGCCATGGAGAACCGGCTCCCAAAATTCTTAAAAACTTAACAAACGGCTCTTGAGAGAATGTGAGAGCCTGCTTCAGCACACCAATATATCCCACAGTATTCCCGCCCAAGGGCAGGCTCAATGTGGCGTACAATAGTTAATAAGCAAACAACAATACAATATACAAGGTCACCAGAGGAAGAAAGAAATAACAGTGGAGGAAAAGGATGAGGGGGAGTTGAAAATTATCACAAAGAGAGCCGTGAGCTAGGAGGGCGTGGCACCAGAAGGGCTCACAGCATATGCTCTGCTGAAAAGGAAGCTCACTTTTATACACATGTTTATTTACGCCTTTAAAGAAATGAAGTAAATTGGTGAGGCAAAACTTCCCTTGGCTCAGGGTTACCATATGGCTCCAGAAAAAGGAGGACAGATTGAGCCAGCCTGGGTTTTACTTCCATTGCTTTCAATGGAACAGTGGCGTACCAAGGGCGGGGCGGTGGGGGCGGTCCGCCCCGGGTGCATGCTGCTGGAGGGTGCAGAGAGCAGCCGCGTGCCTATCGGCTCCGTTGGTTCCCTGCTCCCTCTGCCCCGGAACAGGTTAGTTCCTGTTCCGGGGCAGAGGGAGCCAGTGGAGCCGACAGCCGCGTGGCTGCTCCCAGCAGCTAAGAATGCACCGGGGAGGGGGGGGGGCTTGATGCGCTGGGGGGGTGTCTTTGCACCAGAGGGAGTCGTGCTGCACCCTGGGGGGATGGACGCCACTGCACCTGGGGGGGGGGGGGGTGCGCAGCGGTGATCCGCTCCAGGTGGCAGCCGACCTAGGATCACCACTGCAATGGAAGCAAAGTCCGGACTGGATCAATGTGTCCTCCTTTTTCTGGAGCCATATGGTAACCCTAACTTGGCTGAACCCATGTTGATTCTGTCCCATTAAACCATGTTTGTCTATGTGTTCCAGGGGCATAGCTACGGGTGGGCCTGGGTGGGCCCAGGCCCGCCCACCCAAGCGCACACACAACTGCAGCAGCAGCTTGACGGCAGAGACGGCAGTCGGCACCCGCGGCACTCTGGTAGCTCAGCAGCTGATCTCTCCTGTCCTGTGGCTCCGATTTCAGGCCCGCCCACCACCCAAGCGCAGTAGCACACACAGTCACACAGCCTCTAGCGTACTCACGGGCACCTGCGCTCAGGCTCAGACATCATCAGCCCACCTACCTTCGGGCTTAGACTCAGGAGAGAAGTCAGAGTGCATCGCGTCGTGGTTGTTATTCCACACAGCCATCCTACGCGGTGTGGTAGCGCGGTATGACCCGGACGTGGCTGTGCGTGCGTGGTGGTGTGTTCAGCTTCAGCCTCGCTCTCGCTCCGCTCGGCTCCGTCCGCTCGCTCATGGAAGCATCATTCTAAGGGAGGGCAGGCTAAAAAAAATAGCTGCATGACCACATGCACACACGCAGGGTTGTGCGAGCCTGGCCCTGCCCTCCCTGGAAACGTGGGAATTGGGAGGTCTTCGAATTCAGAAGAGATCATTCCAGAATCGACTCGAGTTCCTGTCAGCCCCAGGTGGTAACTTTACTGTCAAGCAGCAGCTGCCAGCAGCTAGCCCAGCCCAGCAGAGCAGCAGGTAATAAAACTGTAAATGCTTTTTGGGGTTTTTTACATCATAATTTTAACATCATGTAATTTTTTTTTAATTAAGCTAGCTGGGGCCTGGTGGGCACTATTAAAATTTATTGTTGTGGAATTTCTGGGTGGGGTAAGCACTTCACTGCCTAGGGCAAAAAATGTATATATTTAATGATTAAAATATACCTTTTTTTGCCCTGCAGCACACCCCCACCCAGTAGCCCACCACCTTGACCAGCCAGCATTTTGATTACTCTTTTGTTATCAAAATGATGGCTGTGGTCTGGTAGTGGGCTTCTGGATGGTGGGGGGAGGGGGGGGCTGACGTTTCACTGCCAGTGCCTAGGGCAATGAGGAGCCCATCCCCACCCAAAAATTCCCTGACAATAAATTTTAATAGTGGCAAACTAGCTTAATTAAAAAAAAAAAATGTCTTTCTCTCATTTTGGTGGGTTTTTGGGTGGGGATGGTCTCTGCAGTGCCTAGTTTAAAATTAAAAAAAAAAAAATATAGGCACCGGCGGTTTTCTCTGGGTGGACCGGTGCGTGGCAGAAACACTACTCATGTCTATCTATCTATATCTATATCTATCTATATATATATATATAGTGCCCACCCATATTAGCTCTGGGCCCACCCAAAATGTCAGGTCTGGCTACGCCACTGATGTGTTCCGTAATTTTATTCTTTATAATAGATCCCACTATTTTTCCCGGCACTAAAATCAGGCTTCCCGGTCTGTAATTTCCCAGATCATTCATGGAACCCTTTGAAAAATCGGCGTTACATTGACAACCCTCCAATCTTCAAGTACTACGGAAGATTTTAATGACAGGTTACAGATCACTAACAACAGATCAGCAATTTCATGTTCGAGTTCTTTCAGTACACTTGGGTGTATGCCACCAGGTCCAGGTGATTTATCACTCTTTAACTTGTCAATTTGAACCGCTCTTGACTCTAGAGAAGCATTGAAATGGTCAGCCAGTGGAGCCGCTAGAACTTCTTTAAGTTCATTCAGTACCCTTAGGTGTATGCCATCCAGCCCCATTGCATTGTCCATCTTTAGTTTAGCCAGAGATTACCACTCCTCCATTCCTATTTTTTGTTTGCCTTCTGTGGTATTGCTCCTGGCCCTTCAGTTGTGAACACAGAACGGAAATATTTGTCAAGCAATTAGGCCTTATCTTTATCAGCTTCTACACATTCCTCCCTTTCACCTTTGAGTCTCGCAATGCTACTTTTGCACTTCCCACTATTGCTAACATATCTATAAAATGTCTTGTCCCCCCATTTTTCTGTATTGGCTATTTTTTCTCCCGTTTGTATCTTTGTTTTCCTGACAACTCTACCAGCTACTCCACCCGTCCTTTCTCCCTGCCACAGCTGCTGCTCCAACACACCCTATCCGTGCTAAAACCCAAATAGGCTGGGGGGGGGGGGGGGGGGGCAATAGCACAACTGGCAAAGACAGTGGCAGAGAAGCCCTTTAAAAGCTGCTGTGAGTGGCATGCCTTTCAGTATCTCAGCATGTGTACTGAAAGGTGCACCAGGGACATTGACCTTTAAAGGGCTTCCCTGCTGCTGCTATCTTTGCTGGCTATGCGGGCACTGTGCTGTCCCTTTCCCCCCTGCTGCCCCCTCCCCCCCCCCAACCTGATATCCTAGGCAGATGCTTACTCTGCCTAGTGGTTGGGCCAGCTCTGCCTAGGAGTAAGTATCATGGATAACTACTTTTTGGGATCCAACCAGGTACTTGTGACCTTGATTGTCCACTATTGGAAACAGAATGCTGGATTAGATGGACCTGTGGTCTGACCCAGTATGGCAATTCTTACGTTCTTAAGTATAGAATACACACTCTTCTCCAGAGTAGATGTAAATGTATGCGTTGGAATTTGTACATTGTTGGGGTTATTTTATAGAGGCACAGAAGCATCTATGTTGCCATTATACATTAGGTGCCGCTATTGGACTTCTCACATAGCCATCCTGTTATAAGACCCATTAAACATATATTTTTAAAATTCTTACAGAAACTGATAAGTAAAAGTTACAAAAGACCATCTATCTTGAAACACCTGGATAACTCACTCCCACTATCTACTAATATAACTGTCCCAGTTCCTCTTTTGCCTCCAAAGCTCAGCATTTAGCTACATAAATGGTTCGGTGTAACTGTTTATATCTTTCCTGAGCAGAGCTGTCAAGCTGTAGTGAGTTGCAAGGAACAATTCACTCAGGACACAAAAAAAATGTGCTTTTATGGACATGTTATATAGCTGATCCTTGTTGTTTGTTCCTCTGATAACTTTAGTCATTGCAATGAGTGTTCAAATCTCAGACTAATTTATACAGACAAAGGAAATACAGTAGATGCAAGTCATCCATTAAGCAAGAAAGAAGCACATCAGAGGCATCAGCAGTGCAAGCTTACCCCCACCCCCACACAAAGTACAAAGGGTCATGGATTTGATATACCTTCTTTCTCTGGCTCACAATATGAGTTTTGTATCTGGGGACTGGAGGGTTAAGTGACTTACCATACATCTAAATTGCCTGGGGGGGGGGGGGGCAGAATCAGTGAGACATTTTTCATTCACTCTTCACTGCTATGTCTGAGGACTAACAGTAGATTTGATCCAACATGTAATGACTACAGGAGCCATCATACAAGGGACTATCTGATGTAAAGTATTATGTTCTGAACTGTCCTAATATAATCATAGGTATAAGTCTTATTGTAATTGCCATGTTTCTTCAACTTGCATTTATAAGGGGAGTATCCCAGTTGCAGGGTGGTCCATCAACAGATTCACATCCCCAGGTCTTCAGAGAACATTTATTTCTCCCAGTCCTCCTTCCTGCACACACACTCTTAACCTAGGGAGCAGTTTCTCTCTGGGGGGGGGGGGGGGGGGGGGGGACGGGGGGGGGGCAGGGATCTCCCTTCAAGGTCCTCGCGTAGAGGTCCCTTCTATCACTCAGAAATAGATATGGGGGGCTCGAACCGTTTACTAAAGATAAGTGCAAAACAATTACTTCTTTGAGGTAGTCATTCTGTAGTGCTCCACACCTCTAGCGTACTAACGGTGGGGTGGTGGGGGCGGTCCACCCTAGGTGCAAGCAGCAAGGGGGTGCATGGAACAGGCGTGTGGCTGTCAGCTCCAGGGCTACCGACAGACTGAGCTGGGCCCGATGCAGGGCCGCCACCGCCGCCCCACCCCACCCCAGGATTGCCGCTGCCCCCCCCCTAGGATTGCCACTACCACCTTCCCCCAGGATAACCGCTGCCACCCCCGCCACAACTCTAAATGCCTTGTCTGGCGGGGATCTCCAAGCCCCACCAGCAGAAGCCTTGCTCCAGTGCTGTTCTTCACTCCGCTGCATTGCCTGCCCTGCCCCTGCGGCTGCTTTTCCCCTCATGACACACATGCTCGATTTTGTTTCCCCTCACATCGCGCATGCTCGGTTTTATCAAAACTGAGCATGTGTGACATGAGGGGAAAAGCAGCCGCAGGGCAGGCAATGCGGCAGAGTGAAGAACAGCACTGGAGGAAGACTTCTTCTGCTGGTGGGGCTTGGGCAGGACCAAACCAGAGGCCCCAGCCCAAAGTCTGCTCCTCCCCAGCCTCTAAGTGGGGCCCAGCGCCGGAGTCTTCTCTCTCCTGCTCCTGTTGGGACGCGATCACCCAGATCCCGTCACCTCTTGGCGGCCCTGGTCAGTTCTGCCAGGTCTCTACCCTCTCTGATGTCAACTTCCTGTTTGGAAGAGGAGGGTATTTCGCCCCAGGTGGCAACAAAGATAGGTACACCACTGCTCCATACTCTTCTTTTTTCTGTGTTTGTGATCTCTTTCAATAATAACCAGTCCTTTGGGGCAAAGCTAGGGTTACCGTATGTCCGGATTTACCCGGACATGTCCTCTTTTTGAGGACATGTCCGGGCGTCCGGACGGGTTTTGCCAGTCCGCCCGTTTGTCCAGATTTCTGGACAAACAGGCGGGCGGGCAGTGGGCCTATCCTAGCCTCCCCTCCCCTTCCCTTACTTACTATCTACTGCCCTGGTGGTCTAGTGACCTCTTCGGGGCAGGAAAGAGCCTCCTCTTTCCTGCCCAGAGCGCTGCCTTGCTCTGCATTCTGTTGCTGTGACGGTCTCGGGATTCAAAATAGCCGCCGAGAGTTGAAGCAGCCTCGCAAGACTTCAACTCTTGGCGGCCATTTTGAATCCCGAGACCGTCACAGCAACAGGATGCAGGGCAAGGACAGAGCTCCAGGCAGGAAAGAGGAGGCTCTTTCCTGCCCCAAAGAGGTCACTAGACCACCAGGACAGTAGATAATAAGTAAGGGGAGGGGAGGTGATCCGGGGAAGGGGAGGTGACGGGGGGCAGGGGAGGGGAATATGTGAACCGGGGGGAGGGAAATATGTGACAGGGGCGGGGCAAGGGGTGAGTGTGGGCGGGGCAGGGGCGTCCTCTTTTTCAGAGGACAAAATATGGTTACCCTAGGCAAAGTGTTTCCTGTATACAAGCTTGTTCTCTTCTGAATAAAACACACAGCCTCCTTTCTGGGATCCATTTCCACACAGATTTTTCCCAATAGGAATTCTCTTGTACACAGTACTTTCTCAGTAGTCGAGTTCTCTCTCCATGTCCCTTCAGACTGAGGTTCAAGCTGCTGCTCTACTTTTTAATTAAACAGCAGGCAGAGGATTGGGTAAAACCTCTGCCTTTTATATTCACTTCAACTGGACACAAACTCAAAACTCAAGGGGGGGGGGGGTGTTCACACAGACATGAATGTTAGCAGTAAATTTGAGAGACTGAGGTCATACTCCACATGCCCTGGCTTAGGAGTGAGGTTCATTCCTGTCATGGTATGTGTAAAACATGTCCAGAAGCTGGTGATGTGATAGTCAATTGCAAGGCATTGGAACTGCTGCTGTCCATTAACTTTATCAGTTTTGGGATTTTTGCCATTAGGCACATCTGTGCTTCACTGTGCATTCCATTTCAATGAGCAATTTTTAAAACTCCTGATGCAGGCCCTTTAGCCAAAACACAGCCCATGTTGAGTCATGAAACTTTACAATAAAAGACATTGAAGCACCTTGTTGACCTGTGTCGTCTCCAGTGTTTTTTTTTTGTCACGTATAAAACTAACCCATTCGGAGAAATTGCCCCTGACACAAACTTAAATAGACCCAAAGGCTGAACCTTATACACACACTGTTTCTCTTAACCACACACATCACACACTTTTTAAGGGTGTACTGCAGCCATGCTGTAACAAAATGGTATACATTGTTTATCAAAATTTGGGAAACCTCAGCCTACTCCATTGGATATATGGCAGCCACATTCCAACCCCTGCCCACCCCTGGCGTTGTATCATGGCCGCATCATCCTATGCCGCACGACCCTAAAACAGCCTGTAAAGGAGTCATTACCTAACGCAGGTACATGGCAACAATGCTAAGGCCCCGACCCCACCTATTTGCAACAGCAAATCCCAAACAGTGCGTAGCCACTGCCAACATGCTTCGATGCTTGTACTCCAGGCCTTGCAAAACTCGCATACCAACTCCCGAGCCATCCTGCCTCACATAGTAACTACGCAGACACCGCCATGGCCTTACCCTGCTCTCCTCGGCTCAGCATGTACTACAAGCTCCTTTTGCCACTGTCAGTGAAAACGAAAGAAAGCATCTCTCCTTCGTGTTTTCGGGGGGGGGGGGGGGCAGAAGAAGGATCGTCTACTGAGCTTGCAGGCTTTTAAACTCCTGCTCTGAGCCCCTCCTTTCTCATCAGGGAGCCTGGCTTTGGTGCAAAACCTGCTTTCTGCCACCAGACTTCCCTGATGCTTTGCAGCAACCCCCACCACCGGGGCGTGGGTTCACAGGTGCACGGCACCATGTTAATGTTGGCTCCATGCACTTCGGCCCTCCACCTCATTTCCCTCCTCTCTACTTTGACTTGGTATGGTCCTGAATACAGGTTACAGGAGCATATTGGGCTGGTGAGAGCCCTGAAAGGATCCTTACACACAAAATGCCTGGCAGATGAGGAGGAAGATAAAACCAGGGATCAACCATGGCCTGCCATGGCCTCTGGCAACTGAAAAGAAGAAAGTTGGGTCTTGTCCTTATCTGTCCTGAGATTCTCAGGGTCTGATATTTAGAAGGAGTTAATGGCAAATGGCAGCCACTATCTGAATATAACCTTTGGCAAGTGCTCTCTTGTGGATAGTGCTGTTAAAGATCCTTACGACCACCTCAGCACTATCCAGATACTGCTGAGAGAGTGCATGGGTGGAGCAGCGATATTCAGAGCAGATAACTATCTGGATAAAGTTAGGAAATAAAAAAGCTGTACTAATGTAACCCCCTGATTTTTGATGTACGCTAGGCGTCTGCCTAGTCACTGCCCAAGTTGGTGGGATGGAAGGCACACAGAATTTATTCGTTGGGACCAGGACGGGACTAGAATATACCTAGGAGGCTGAACAAGCTGTGCACCAGACCTTCACAGGTCACAGAATGATGGAGACCACACCAGTTCTTTTAGTGAAAACCAGAACCTTTACTGTCTTTCAGTTGATGAGGGTACAGCTTCAACCATTTTAACACAGATGGGTAACTATTTATAATAGATTTCTTCTCTCCTCCAATTATGCAATTAAATTACAAACAGCTTCTGCTTATTCTCCTTGTTTCTCAGGGGTAGATGCACTAAAAAAGTCGTTAAAGTCCTTCCCTTACCGATTCCTTAGTGAATCGGTAAGAAATGGGCATGCATCAAGGAAATCGCATGCAAATGAGCTGCTCGCTGCTAGCTCGTTTGCATGCGATTTCCTTCTAAGCCAGTCGGCCAGTTACTGTGGGATAGATACTGGAGCATTTCTTCGTTTGTTTGTATTTACCCATTTTTTCCCCTTGCCGGATTTATCTGGAGATAACTTTTAAAGTGGTTACGAGATACACTGCTGGTGTTCAGCGCCTTCATCACGCTTTGCTTTGGGGCGATCTTGTTCCTGCCTGACTCCTCCAAGCTACTGAGCGGCATTTTCTTCCACCACCCGCCGTCCGAGCAGAGAGGCCGAGCAGGGGCGAAGAGGAGGCGGTGGTATGGTGAGCCGGGAGGACGCAGTGGCGCCACCGCTGAGAACCTGGCCAAGATCAAAGAAGATCACGAGCAGGCTCTTCGGGAAGCTAAAGAGACGCTACAGAAGCAGCCCGACGAGATACAGAGGGACATTCTCCAGGACAAGGAGAAAGTTGACCGGGACAACCGGGGGGGGGGGGAGTGGTGGACAGGACACGGGGCTGCCTGATCTGCCTTTCCATCAGCCCATTGGGGCAGTGGGCTGCTGACTCTGCCGTTCGCCAGAAGAGACAAAATTAAGGAGGTGAGTGATATGGTGGTGCATTTGTGTGTGTGTGTGGGGTGGGGGGTTCTACGTGCTGGGTGCACTTAAGTGCTGGAGGAGCAGGTGTGGTGTGGAGAGCCTTTCTGGCTAGGCAAAGGTTTCCGGCTGATTGCTTTCCAGTGCACCTTGAAATGTACGCTTTGCGGCTGCACAGTACAAACTGCCGTTTATCCCCACTTTAGGGTTACTCAAGTGTCTATCGAAGCTTTTGAATCCTGAGTTTTTAAAGGAAGATTTAAAATTGATAGAAGAGCAAGAATAAAAATTAAGAAGTACGACGTCCTTTTTTTTGTTGTTTTGAGTGAAGGACGCCAATAAAGGATGTCCCTGACGAGCACTTGGACGTTTTTTTTTCCCGATTTTTTTTTTTGTTAAATTTATAGAAGTCTTTAGAGACGAATAAATCCTGTGCAGCCCCAATGAGAGGTACAGACCTCCCGTTAGGTTTTCCAAGGTTTTCCACGGTTAGGCAATCGGAAAATGGTAGTGCATCTCATTACAATATGATTTATGTACATTATAATACTACTACTACTACTACTACTACTACTTATCATTTTTAAAGCACTACTAGACGTACGCGAACTAATTTGCTCATTTTATTTACTTTGGGTGGGAGGGAGGGGGCACTGGGAGGGGAGGTGGAAGTTAAATTTGAATTTTGCTTTGATGGGTGGGGGGCAGTGGTAGCGGCAGCTGAAATGAAATTTTTGGCCCATCCACTTTGATCTCAGGCCCACCCTAAATCGGCCGTCTGGCTACATCGCAACCTGTGCTACAGCACTCTGAATATTCTGCACACATGTGTGTGCTGCTCCAGCACTAACCGTCTTTAATGCTGGAGTTAGGTTTTGAGCATCGGCCTCCCTGGCCAGTATTTTTTTTTTTAATACTAACTGTAGTGGCTGAGAGTGGGGAGATGGGTGAAACCATGACCAGCTGCCTGTCCCTAATTGCACGGAGGCATCTAGTTGCCCTGCATAATCAGCTGTATGAACACTGATGAAACTGGTGGAAAACGTTAGGCGAAGGGTAATAATTCACAAGCAAAGTCAAGCGGTTATTCTGCAAGGGAGACAGAACTGTCAGAAACAAAAAAGAAGAAAAAAAGAAAGATCCACTGCCCCCCACCCCCAACCAAAGGAATTCCTCATGCCCTTTGTGAGCTCATCGAATAATCATTCAACAGATATGAAGTAAATTATTGTAGCAGTCCTTGCTCAGATATTGCAGAGAGATCAAATAAATGAAAATATTTTCAAAGTCCCACCCTCATTTTAGAGAACTCACTATTATAGGCATGTTTCAGCTCCTGCAGACAGTGTTGAGAAACAAAATAGAATGTCATCAGATTGGATACACAATGTACACCCATTTGGATTTTTTTCTGACCTTTTCTCCTCATCCCAGCTCAGTTGGGATGCCCAACAGCTGTCTGTCACATACTTATAATCTCATTCCCTTTAATGCCTTTGACCTTGAACTTGTAATACCACCTTTTGTGTTCTCCACTTTGCCCTTCTCCATGATCTCCCACTGCAGGGGAACAATTTGTAATCATTTCCAAGCAAACCAAGTACAATTAAATCCATAAATCTACTGATGGCTCAGAGGACATAATACAAGGCACAACCCAAACTGCAGGGGATTTTAACCCAGCTCTCAAACTACAAGGAAACAGAAAGAAAGGGGGAGAGAGCTTGGTCACCAGAAGACATCAGCCAAAAAAGGTGAATCTGTAATTCATTGATGGAAAAGCCATACCCTGAGCTTCCCAATCTATCTAATGGGCAGCATTATTTTGGATTTTTGTTGTTGTTTTTATTTTTTTTTTTTGTAGCAGGCTGCCAAAACATACTTTTCTATGCAGTTGGAGGAAGAACAAGAGTGGTGTCAATTAAATCTGAATAGAAAGTGGTCTACAGAGATGACTAGTCACATGCAGTAAGCATTTTACACACACATTTGGCTACGCTCACACACCAAGCAGTCCTCTTTACACACATTCAGGTGCGCAGTCCTCATAATCTAGTATCTCTCCATCTCTCTTCCACTCTCTTTCCCCCTTCACTCACCCATCCAGCCTCTCTCCCTTTCTCTCAATCCCTTCCACCTCCTTTCAACTTGCTTTCTAAAGGTTGTCAGCAGTGGTAGCAATTCACAGACACAGCCTGAGGCCGGTCTCAGAATCTTTCCTCTACTGCATCCCGCCCCCTCTGATGCAACTTCCTGTTTTGGTGCAGCTGGGATGTGGCACGGGAAAGGCTGACTGGCTTCAGGCAGCATCTGTGAATTGCTGCCACTATTGACATCCTCTGGACAAGTTAAAGGTAAATAGTGGGGGGTTGAGAGAGAGAGGGGAAGAGGCTTTATCACTGGTGGGGGTAGAAGAATGGAGGGAGAGATATCAGACCTAGGTGCAGAGGGGAGGGAGAGAAAGATGATAACAAAGGAGGAGAGGCGTTGGACCCAGGATGGAAGGGAGAGGAGAAAGAGATGGTGGACAAGGGGAAGGAAGGAAGAAAGAGGGAGAGGTGTTGGATCCAGGAGTGGAAAGAATGAAGGATGATGAACAATGGGAGGGAGGGGGAGAAGGGAAGGAAGACAGAGGGATAGGGGGTAGAGGAAAAAGGAAGGAGAGGTATTGGAGAATGGGAAGGAGAGAGCGAAAGATGTTGGACCCAGGGGCGTATCTGCGTGGGGCCTCAGGGGCCTGGGCCCCCGCAGATTTCGCCCTGGACCCCCCTACCGCTGCCAACCCTCCCCCTCCGTTGCTCGCCTACCTTCGCTGGCGGGGGACCCCAACCCCCGCCAGCCGAGGTCCGCGTCCTCCTGCCGCTGCCGGCTGCCTTTGGTCCTTTAATTCTTCCATTGAAGCTGGCGCCGACGAAAGTTTCTTTTGAGTCTGACGTCCTGCACGTACAACGTGCAACGTGCAGCGACGTCAGATTCAAAAGAAACTTTTTCGTCGGCGCCAGCTTCAATGGAAGAATGAAAGGACCAAAGGCAGCCGGCAGCGGCAGGAGGACGCGGACCTCGGCTGGCGGGGGTTGGGGTCCCCCGCCAGCGAAGGTAGGCGAGCAACGGAGGGGGAGGGTTAGCAATGGCAGCGGCTGGGGGGAGGGGGATCGGCAATGGCGGTGGCGGCGGCGGCGGCGGGGGGGGGGCTATAATGTGCCCCCCCTCTCTGGCCCTGGCCCCCCCTACCGCCGCAGTTCAGATACGCCCCTGGTTGGACCACAGGGGTAGGGAGGGGAAAGAAGAGAGAGAGGGAGAAGCTGGACCATATGGAGGGGGACAAGATGGCAGGAAAGAGAGAAGGGCAAATCCTAGATGATTGGACAGGAGAGAAAGAAAGATGCTGGGCCATGGGGTAGGACAGGGAGATGCTAGGGGTGGAGGGGAAGGGACAGGGAGATGTCAGGCTACAAGGGTGGGAGAGAAAGAGACGAAGATGCTGGGTTATGAGTGGAGGGAGGGAGTGGAATTAGAGATCCTTGGAATGGTGAAACCATGTGGGAGAAGCCACAGGGTTGTCAAGGAATTGAGTGAGAGGGGCTAGTGAGTACAGAGGGTAGAGATGTGATAATGAGGAGTTGATGAAAGATAGAAAGGAGTAGGAAGCTGAGGAAGGAGTAAGATGGGAAATGGGAGAGCTAGGGGTGAGATGAGATAGAAAGTTGATAGGTAGGTGAAAAGTACAAAGAAGAAGGGTGAGAAAGAGGGTGAAATTTGAGTGGACAGGCAGAAAAGAAAGGGAGGAAAGAACTGTAATCCAGAGGTTAAATATATTTTGTTAATTACCTGGGGGGTGTCCTAGGGTCTGTCATGGGCATTGGTGATCTTTTTTGGGTCCAACTGTGGTCCAGGGGTCTCTGGGTCTGGAGCTACAGTGATTGTGACTTGCCGCGTTACAGTCCAGGGCAGATGCAATCAGTAAAATGGCCTACTTGAGGCCTATCTGCTGGATCTGGCGGATCTGAGCGGATACAGAGCATGCGTGTTTAGGATCTGGAGCCAGCACTAAACCCAAACAGTAGCTGGGGCCTTGATTTATAGGCCTGCCCAGCCAAGGTCCAGGGAAATTCGTGGGGTTTTTTTTTCCACTACCACAGACGGTCCGTTGGGACCCAAAATGACTATGGCGGTCATATTCTGGGACTTTGGGGAGTCAGGTAAGGGGTCTTTTGGCCTAGAAATTTTATTATTATAAATTTAAAAGTAATATTTTAGGTCTGTGGTGCCGTGGGTTGCTGGAAAAGATTTTTTAAATTCTTTTTGCTCCTTGGAGAGCTCCTGCTGTTTGAATCATAGGATTTATGTTACTGTTGTATGACATGTTTTCTACATGTATGTTGAGTTAGAATTTTTTTTCAACATTTGTATTTCACAATATGCCTGGTAGTGGAGATATTTATGTTGCTATTGCCCAGATGACACAAGAATTAGATTTTTTTTTTTTTTTTTTGCTATGCTAACATCCATGGAGAAATGACTTAGTTCTGATCTGCATGGTTGCATGGTTAATCCTCTTTGCAATGACATGTACAGTAGGCTTATAGTAACATAGTAAATGATGGCAGATAAAGACCTGTATGGTCCATCCAGTCTGTCCAACAAGATAAACTCATTTTACATGGTATGTGATACTTATATGTATGCCCAAGTTTGATTTGTCCTTGCCTTTCTCAGGGCACAGACCATAGACGTCTTCCCAGTACTGTTCTTGTACTAAGTTCTGAAGCTAACATTGAAGCCCCTTAAAATTTACACTCCAGCCCATCCAGTCATGATCAGGGCGTAGACCGTAGAAATCTGCCCAGCTCCTGTTTTTGTTTCCAATTCCGGCGTCACCACCCAATCTCCGCTAAGATTCCATGGAACCATTCCTTCTAAACAGGATTCCTTTGTGTTTATCCCACGCATGTTTAAATTCCATTACCGTTTTCATCTCCACCACCTCCCGCAAGAGAGCATTCCACATATCCACCACCCTCTCCGTGAAAAAATACTTCCTGACATTACTCCTGAGTCTGCCCCCCTTCAACCTCAATTCATGTCCTCTAGTTCTACCACCTTCCCGTCTCAGGAAAAGGTTCGTTTGCGGATTAATACCTTTCAAATATTTGAACGTCTGTATCATATCACCCCTGTTTCTCCTTTCCTCCAATGTATATATGTTCAGGTCAGCAAGCCTCTCCTCGTACAAATCCCATACCATTTTCGTAGCTTTTCTTTGCACCGCTTCCAGTCTTTTTACATCTTTAGCAAGATACGGCCTCCAAAACTGAACACAATACTTCAAGTGGGGCCTCACCAACCACTTGTAGAGGGGCATCAACACCTCCTTTCTTCTGCTGGTTATGCCCCTCTCTACGCAGCCTAGCATCCTTCTGGCCATGGCCGTCGCCTTGTCGCATTGTTTCTTCACCTTCAGATCCTTCGACACCAACACCCCAAGGTCTCTCTCCCGAGTCGAGTTTACTAATCTCTCCCCTCCTATCCGGTATCTCTCTTTTGGGTTTCCACACCCCAAGTGCATCACTCTACACTTCTTGGCATTAAATTTTAACTTCTCATCTAAACTATAGAAACCGTTTTTAATTAAATAAATACTTTTTTTAATTTTTCTATGTAATGCTCTGTGCATTCATTCATGTGTATTAAAACATGTCTATACTTCTATGAGCCCTTTATTATAATGGATTTAATAAATACATGTGAGTGCTCAGTGAAAAATCATTGTGCTATGGCTAGTCTACTGTACAATATATTTGTTCATATTCCATCATTGCACTTCAGCCCTCCCTCACTCCTATATTCATTTTGTAAAGCTAATGCCTATTATATAACAATAGTACTTAGCTTCGGGCTGGTGATATTTGCTGTGCTTGAATCTTCTGTTGAATACGCTGCAGTAGACCGCCACAGTATCATGCATACGTGACTACTTAAAACCTCTATGACTTCAATTTCTTAGTAAAGTCTTAGTCATGTCTTATAGTTCTCATAGTTCTCATTCTCATTCTCCGTTCTCGACACAGCGTGTGTTTCGCTTTAATGGCTTTCTCAAGAGAACATACTTCTATCATTTCCAATAACTTGTAAGTCTGATAGTTTCACTCGTTCATGCTCTTAAATGATAACAAGAATTAATGATCGTTTCTGTTGTTTATATTTTTCACACGAATCCACCCACAATGTTCAAGTAGATTAAACTCGCTATCATATTTGAAACTTCATGTTATAATCGTAATGATTTATAATAGTCTTTTTGGCTTACCTACGAGGAGGGACACCGACCACAATCGGGATTCAACTGTTTGGAAAACGCCAACGCATGCGCCCTGTTTAAATATGTCCCTTAGAAGATGTAACCTCACCATCACTCATGCAGCCATTCTATCTCATGGTTCAATCCACTAGGGGCAACCGTGTTCCATTGGAATATCATCCGCTGTTCATTATGTTTTAAGGCCCTGGCTATATTCCCTCCACGAATCTTTATTTGTTTTAACACTATATACTTTAAATCCAGTACAGTGTGCTTTTTATCAATCCAGTGTTCAACTAGAGGTGCCTCCTGCTTCTGTATTGTCAAATTGCTGACATGTTCTGCAATACGTTGTTTTATTTTTCTGGTGGTGTAACCAATGTACCATTTTAAGTAAGGACCTCTATTATATCTCCTCTCAACCATCTCTTCTGCCAAGCCAAAGAGCCCTAGTGGAGGAGTAGCCTAGTAGTTAGTGCAGTGGACTTTAATCTTAGGAAACTGTGTCCAATTCCCATTGCAGCTCCTTGTGACTGGGCAAGTCACTTACAGTAACACTCCATTGCCCCAGGTACACATAAGTACCTGTATATACCATGTTAATCACTTTGAATGTAGTTACAAAAAACACAGAAAGGCAGTATATCAAATCCCATCCTCCCTTTCCTCATAGGGAAGTTGTCCCATCCCCTTTATCATTTTCATTGTCCTTCTCTGTACCTTTTCTAATTCCATCATATCTTCTTTGCGATGCGGTGACTAGAATTGCACACAGTTTTCAAGGTGCAGTCGCACCTTGGAACGATACAAAGGCATTATAACATTCTCATTTTTGTTTTCTATCCCTTTCCTATTAATTCCTAACATTCTATTTGCTTTCTTAGCCGCTGCAGCACACTGAGCAGAGGGTATCAACATATCATTAATGATGAGACCTAGATCCTTTCCCTGGGCAGTGATTCATAATGTGGAACTTTGCATCACGTAGTTATAATTTGGGTTCCTCTTTCCACATGTATCACTTTGCACTTGCTCACATTAAACGCCATCTGCCATTTGGATGCCCAGTCTCCCAGTCTCATAAGGTCCTCTTGTAATTTTTACTCAATCATCTTAAGATTTAAAAAAGGAGAAGTCTTTACTTTTTAATGAAATGTCAAATGATGTTGCTCACCCTTAAGAAACTGAGGGGAAAATTCCACAATAACAGGCCAGCAACCAAAAAAGCACTGGCCCTAGTAGTTGCTATTTTGGTTACTGGACTGAAACAGGTCAACACCAAAACATCTAACTTTCAGCCCTGGAAGTTTTTGCTTTGTTTCATTATGACAGAAAAACATCCAAGTTTTGGGAATGCCCAAAGCCCGCTCCAGCACACCCTCTTGTGATTTGGATACACTGCAGAAAAAAAAAAATCTCAAATCTGATTTTTGAAAATCGTGATTTGGTTGTTTTTTGGAGAAATGTCACTTTAAGCCATTTTTGGGACGTTTTTCTAATTTCATAATGAGCCCCATTGTCTCACAACCATTCTGTAAGTAAGACGGATCCTCATTAATAAAATGTTTTAAACTGGCATTCCTCTCCCCTCCCCATTTAGTATCATGGTATCTTGCCCATCTCTGCCAAAGCCCTTGTCCGAATCCTGGAGTTGGACTGAGTGGGCCATGTACTGTATTTACAGTATACAGCCACATATTCCTTCCAAGACTAATGCAGCTATTGCTCAGGGGAAAGCAAAAAGCAGCTGGGAGAGGAACAAATGGCCACTCCCCTCCTACCAGATGATAGTTGACCTTTAACCCCGCCAGCAGTTCCAACAAAACAACCAACACACTTATGTCCTGTCCTTTAACATACATTGCAGAGCCACTGAGAGAATGGAATTTATGAGTCTGTAATTAGAAAAAAAATAACACTAGCATACTAAAGATGATCATTTAAAGTCCCATTTTCTGGGATTCAAGCCAAGGGACAAGCTAATGTATGTCCAGTAAGTGTGAGCGATGAAATACCGACAGGGTCTGGTGGGAGCTCTGAGTTCTTCCAAGCATACTCAGAAAGAGATAAAGGGAGATGGTTTGGAAGAGAAAGATATTGTTGAAGGATGAGTGAGTGGGAGGACAGGGAGAGAGCAAGTGAGAGGTCAGATAGTATTCATCTATTTTCCAGCATGCTGTCTTTGCTCAGGGACAGAAGGCCATAGATGGGCCAGGGACTAACCAGCAACACTAGCCTGGATTGTTCTGATGTAAACCTTGAGAAAAACATTTCTTCTGCACTCATGTCTATGAAAATAATTCTTATTATAAATACACTGAGAGTCAGGCTGAGACCAGGAGTGCCATGTGTAAAGCTGGAGCTGGAAATGATGTGTGCAAAGAGGACAGTGATGGGAAGCCTGGCAATATCTTGTGTAAAGCTGGGGCTGGCAGCCCTGGGTAGAAGGCAGGGGCTGAGAAAAATGGGTGTGAGGCTGGGTTTGGCAGTATATGTGTGACGCTGAAGCTGAAAATGAGTTGTGTGGGGCTGGAGACAGCAGTATTTGTGTGATGCTGAGGCTGGGAATGAGGTGTGTGAGCACAGTATCACATGAGAGGCCTGGATTGGAAATGATGTGTGTAAAGTTGGCAGTACTGTGTGTGAGCTGGGATTGGGAATATTGTGTGAGACCGGAGTTGGCAGAACCATGTGAAAGGCTTGGGTTGGGAATGACATGTGAGACTGGAGTTGGCAGTACCGAGTATGGGACAGGAGTTGGGAATGATGTCTGTGAAGATGGCAGTACTATATATGGACCTGGGGTTGGGAATGATGTGTGTGAAACCGGCGTTGGTAGTACTATGTGAAAGGCTTGGGTTGGAAATGATGTGTGAGACTGGAGTTGGCAGTACTGTGTGTGGGGCTGGAGTTGGGACTGATGTGTGTGAAATTGGAATTGGAAGTACTGTGTATGGAGCTTGGACTTATGTGTGACAGTGGAGTTAGCAGTACCATGTAAAAGGCTTGGGTTGGCAGGGCCAGTCTTAGCAAGTGCGGGGCCCTATGCAGACCAATTTGGTGGGGCCCCATCCTAGCCCCGCCCCACCCTAGCTCCGCCCCCACCCTAGCTCCACCCCATTGATAAGATTATTCCATTTTTAGAACATGTTTTTATTTATGAAATTTCAAATAAAGACAAATGAAGCTAAACTTGTACAAAAAAAACTGATTGAAATAATAAGCACAATGCTCTCATGAAACCTCCCCTCCCCAGAAATTATTCAGTTCAAGTCCACTACAATTAGTAGTTCCAATTCTCATAACAAAGGAGAATAAAGGAAAAATATTAAGAAAAGATCCAGTACTTTCAAATTCCCTTATTACTCTGTAACCCATCAAACCAGAGAGGCAAGTAGCCACATCAGTTACTAAAATAGTTTGAACTGATTGTACCTACTTTATATCAGATTTTGCTACTTCATGTTATGATTGGGGTCAGAACCCCTCTCAAACTTACCTCTTTCCTGGGGGTCAGCTTCTTAGCTGGCTTCTGTTTCTTTTGTCTGTCCTTTCTGAGCTGGCTCTGTCTCTCTGTGCTGGCAGCTTCCAGCAGCATGGCTCTAATTGTTTCACTATACTGCACCTGTGTGTGTGTTGCCTGAGTTGCTCTACCTCTCTTTGGGTGTACTGGCTTCAAGTGCTTCACAGTGTTGCATTGGTGTGGGTTGGGCCTCTCTGGGTCAGTGTGCTTTTGCCTAGGTCTAGGGAGTGTGACATCATCAGGGAGGGCCTTGATAAGGAAGTGGTGTTGTTTCCTTCAGAGCCTTTGCAACGGTTGTGTTTGCTTTAGGTAGGGTGGTGCAGTGTGCACTTCTGACTTTGTGTCTAGTTTCCCTGCTTGCTTTTGCTAAGGGCCAGGTTAGTGTTAGTGCAGTGTGCACTGGTGACTGTGTGTTTAGCTTTCTTGCTTTTCCCTCTTGGTTTTGGAATCATTGCTGTGTGTAGGGCTTTGGAAGCTCTGTTGCTGATAGAAGTACTTCAGGGTTTGGTGTTGTTAGGAACACTGCAGAGTTTGCTGTTAGAAGTACTTCTGGTGTTTGTGCTATTGGGAGCATTGCAGTCTTTGCTGTTGGTGTTTGGTGCTTTAGAAGCACTTTTGGCTTAGGTGTTAGCTTCACTGCTTTTTCCTTGTGGCTCCCCTGTCTTCCCTTTTAGTGCTAGGAGCTCTTCTGGTTGCTTGCCAGAGTAGTGCTTAGGAAGCACCTTGTTAGTTGTATCTAGCTTGCTAGAGCAGTGCTTAGGTAGCTGGTTAGTTCTGTGTTTAGCTTATTAGTGTAAAGCTCTGCTTGTAGCTTGGTGCTTAGTAGCACCTGTGTTAGCTTTGTGTTTAGTTCCCTGCTCTGTTAGTTTAGGGCTTAGGAAGTCCCTTTCTTGAGCAGGGATTAGGAGCTCCTGTTTAGTATAGGGCTTAGGAAGTCCTTTTGTCAGTTTACTGTTAGGAACACTCCTGCTGGTTTAGGACTTGGGAGCACGTAGATCCAGTCCTGGTCCCTGTGTCATCCGGTATCCAGTAAGTCCTGCCGGCTACTCGAACCCAGGAGCTCAACTTCTGGGGGGCTTAGTAGCTAAGTGCAGGTGAAGCTGTACGGACCAGTCCAGTGTGCTCCAGTCCAGTGTGTTCCGGTCCGGTGTGTTCCAGTCTGGTGCGCTCCAGTTCAGTGTGTTCCGGTCCGGTGTGTGTTCCAGTCCTGTGTCCTCCAGTCCGGGGGATTCCAGTCCATGTGTTCCGGTTCACTGGGCAGTGCCTGCAGTCCCTGCCGGTGTGCTTGCCCAGTGTTGGTTGGTGGGTTTTGCCTGCTGCTGTCGCTCCTCGGCAGCAGCCCAAGGGCTCACGTTTGCTCCAACCTGAGAACCTAACACTTCATGATTTCCATTCTCAGATTTTAGCTTAGTAATCTTTTCTTCCTGTGATTGCAGTCTAGCTTCCAAATGATTAATTCGAGGTGTTGTATCATTAATTACTGGAAGCAGTGTTTTAGCTAAAGCTGCTATTGCCATCCAAATTTTTATCAGGAGAAATATCTGCAGATCTACAGTATGTGAAAATAACCCAGATATGTTAGAAACAGCCTCTTCCAAGCCAGAAGATCTTACTTGCTCAGCTTCTCCAGCAACTAATGTTGTTGGGCCAAATTCCTCTCAGGGAGGCAGACATTTCCAACCCTTGCACCGTCCGCAAGTGTCGTTAGATGAGAGAGACACTTCTCCTGATCTCCTGCCTGCATGGAATCCGATTTCGATTTGGCATAAGTGCACAACTGTTGGCATCAGCAACGATGGCTCACCTCACATCCTCACCACCTCCGACCAGGCTCCAGCTTTTCCCGCTCAGTGACTCCCGCCCTCGCGTCTGGAAACAGGAAATACATCAGAAGGCGGGACATTGAGCGGGAAGCTGGAGCCTGGAGGTGAGCCGTCGCGCTGCAACTGTCTGTCATCGCCGTCGGGGGCGGGGCCATCGCTGCCTAGGCTGTCTCGCTGGCATCACTCAGTCGCCGGGGTCCGGGGACTTGAGAGCTGATGGTGGGCTCAGCGGGCCCAAGCCAGGGGTGGGCGCCACGCCGGTGGTGGCGGGAGCGGAGCGGCTGAGCCGCAGGAATGGGGATCATCTCAGGCAACTAATGCGAGCAGCGGCGGAGGTCAGAGCAGAGGCACGAGCGAGGCAGAGTTGAGGCGCACGGTGTGGGGCCCCCTTAGGCGCGGGGCCCTATGCGGCCACCTTGGTCGCCTCTGCCTAAGACCGGCCCTGTGGGTTGGGATTCATGTGTGAGACTGGAGTTGGCAGTACCGGGTATGGGGCTGAAGTTGGGAATGATTTGTATGAAGTTGGAGTTGGCAGTACCATGTGAAAGGCTTGGGTTGGGAATGATGTGTGAGACTGGAGTTGGCAGTACCAGGTGTGGAGAGCTGGTCTTACTGTGTGTAGAGCTAGGGTTGAGAATATGTGTAGGGTTGCCAACTGGATCCAGATTCATCCGACATGGTTGATCCAGTCCTGAGCTTACCCCAATGCATGCAGGGCTTCATAGCCTTGCTTTTCTTCAGGAATCCAAAGGGGAAATCAGAACCACAAGTCCCTGCATGCAATGGGGTAAGCCTAGGTCTTGATCAACCCTATCGGTCGAATCTGGATCCAGTTGGCATCCCTAGATGTGTGTAAAGTTGAAGTTGGCAATATTGGAGGTAGGACTAGAGTGGAAAAGTAGCCTAACGGTTAGTGCAGTGAGCTAAGATCCTGGGAAGCCAGGTTCAATTCCCTCTGCAACTCCTTGTGACCCTGGGCAAGTCACTTCACTCTCCTTTTCCACAGGTAGAAAAAAGTTTAGCTTGTGAGAATACTAGGGACAGAGAAAGTACCTGCATTTAATGTGTACAATCCTACAAGTCTCTAATAATACTATAGAAATGACAAATAATAGTAGTGTTGGGGCTAGGAATGATGTGTGTAAAGCTGGTGTGGCAGTACCATAGGGCTGGTTCACTAAAGTTCAAACTAAAAAGCATTAAATATTTTGTTGTGAGCCTCTACAATTGCAATTCACACATGCTATTTACTAAGAATTCTATGCAGAGTGAGTGATCACTGAAAAACAGTGGGTAAACTACTTAATGTACCAACTGCTTGTAAAAGCTTATCACACATAGTCCTAGAAAATTATGAATGAGCATAAACCCATCTGCTTGCAATACTATTTTCCAACTCATGCACTAATATGCCCTTGTACAGTGACTAGAGCAGCAGACTTGGAGGAGCTGAGGGAGACAGGTGCGTAGCTAGGTGGAGCCACAGGGGCCTGGGCCCCCCATATTTAGTCTGGGCCCCTGGTTTTGCTGGTGGGGGTTGGGGACCCCCATCTGCTGAAGCCTTCTTCAGTGCCAGTCTCCAGTGCACCGCGTTTGCTGATCTGTGCTTTCTTGAGGCCTGACGTCCTGCACATTCCTTTAAGTGAAACTGAGCATGCTCAGTTTCTCAGTTTCACTTAAAGGAACATGCAGGCACGGTGCATTCGCTGATCTGTGCTTTCTTCCTCCTGATGACCTGACATCCTGCATGTTCCTGTGTTTTACTTAAAGGAACATGCAGGACGTCAGGACTCAAGAAAGAACAGATCAGCGAATGCAGCGCGCCAGAGACCGGCACTGAAGAAGGCTTCGGCTGGCGGGGGTTGGGGACCCCCACCAGCAAAGGTACCTTGCGGAGGTGGTGGTAGCGGCAGGGGAGGGGCGGCGGCTGGGGGAGGTGGGCTAAAATGTGCTCCCCCTCACTTTGGGCTCTGAACCTCCCTCCCGCCGAGGTCTGGCTACGCCCCTGGAGGGAGACAGAGAGGAACATAGAGGAGGCCTATAGGGATGTTGTCAAGACGTTCCACCTCCAGTGTGGCAGCCCCTGTGCTGTCTTGGAGGATGGAGGTCTTAAGGACAGCATGACCCTGGTGAAGTGAGCAGGGCCTGGTTACAGGATTACTTCTTAACAGGGGATGCACTATCCTCTCGCACTGAGGATATATCTCCAGGAGCATCTGCCCAGGCAGGAAGGGTTGAGACAGCTGTTGTAGTTGGTGATTCAATCATTAGGCATGTAGATAGCTGGGTGGCTGATGGGCATGAGGATCACCTGGTCACTTGCCTGCTGGGTGCAAAGATGACGGACCTCACGCATCACCTAGATAGGATTTTACCAAATGTGCCAAGACAGCTGGGAAGGAGCCAGGTGTCTTGGTACATGTGGGTACCAGTGACATAGGAAATGTGGGAGGGAAGTTCTGGAAGCCAAATTTAGGCTCTTAGGTAGGAAGCTCCAGATCCTCCATGATAACATTTTCAGAAATGATCCCCATTCCACACGCAGGACCCAAGAGGCAGGCAGAGCTCCAAAGTCTCAATATGTGGTTGAGACGATGATGCAGGAATGAGGGATTTAAATTTGTTAGGAACTGGGCAACATTCTGGGAAAGGGGGAGCCTGTTCCAAAAGGATTGTCTCTACCCTAACCAGAATGGAACCAGGCTGCTGGCGCTAACATTTAAAAAGGAGATAGAGCAGCTTTTAAATTAAAATGGGGGGGGGGGGGGGGGGGGGGGGAAGCCGACAGTCACCCAGGAGCGCATGGTTCGGTGTGGAGTATCCTTGAAGGATACTATTGATTTGAAACAGGATCTTTAGGGAATCCCAATAGAGAGGTTTCAATAATAGTGAAAGAAAGCCAGGAGTGTTTTATGGGAGAACAGAGTAAAGGATGCAAATTATCCCCGTCACAAAAGCAGCTTATAGATGCAAGGAAATAATATAATTTGAAGTGCTTGTATATAAATGCTAGAAGCCTTAAAAATAAGTTAGGAGAATTGGAGTATATAGCACTAGAGGTAGATATAATAGGCATTTCAGAGATCTGGTAGAAGGAGGACAATCAATGGGACACTGTGTTAACAGAGTACAAACTATATTGCAGTGATAGAGTGGATTAAATTGGAAGTGTGTGTGTGGTGGGGGGGAGGGGGTTAATGTTTCATTATCATGTACACTAATGGGCTCATTTTCAAAAGAGAAGGATGCCTATCTTTTGACATAAATCGGAAGATGGATGTCCTTCTCACAGAAACGTCCAAATCGGTATAATCGAAAGCCAATTTTGGACGTACCCAACTGCACTCCATTGCAGGGATGGCCAAAGTTCAAGGGGGCATGTCGGAGGCATAACGAAGGTGGGGCTTGGGCGTGCCTAACGTCTTTGACCCATAATCGAAAAAAAGAAGGACATCCCTGACGAGCACTTGGACCTGTTTTTCTTACGACTAAGGCAGAAAAAGGTGCCTGAAATGACCAGATGACCACTGGAGAGAATTTGGGGATGACCTCCCGTTACTCCCCCAGTGGTCCCTAACCCCCTCCCACCCTCAAAAAACATCTGTAAAAATGTTTTGTGCCAGCCTCTATGCCAGCCTCAGATGTCATATTCAGGTCCATGACAGCAGTATGCAGGTCCCTGGAGCAGTTTTAGTGGGTGAGTGCACTTCAGACAGGCGGACCCAGCACCATCCCCCCACCCCCACCTGATACGTTTGTGGAGGAAACAGTGAGCCCTCCAAAACCCACCACAAACCCACTGTACCCACATCTAGGTGCCCCCCTTCACCCGTAAGTGCTATGGTAGTGGTGTACAGTTGGGGGTAGTGGGGTTTGGGGGCTCAGCACACAAGGTAAGGGAGCTATGTTCCTGGGAGCATTTTATGAAGTCCACTGCAGTGCCCCCTAGGGTGCCCGGTTGGTGTCCAGGCATGTCAGGGGGACCAGTGCACTACAAATCCTGGCTCCTCCAATGACCAAATGGCTTGCATTTGGTCGTTTCTTGAAAAAATATTATATCAGGTACATATTTGTTTAGTGCAGTTAAGATTTTTTTCTGTTTTATTGGGTTGTTAAATCCCTTAACATTAAGGGATATGATGTTGAACATTATTCTGTATTAGATATATAGATCAGATATGAGAGCATCCTGCATACGCCTTTAACCCTGTAGATTCTAGAAAACTTTAAGAGTGTTATAATCCTATAGTCAGGTACAATAACAAAAAACATAACCATGTGTAACCAGAAAACATGGTATGATTTAACCATGAGTTGTGAGAACCAGGATAGTCAGCAACATCTCACTGACTCCCATTGAGTATTACTACATGTGAAAATACTGAAATATATAAGATTGAAGAAGAGACAATTATTATATATCTCATACAACACAATAGGAAAGGTATGGAAAACAGGTGTGAGGATGTTATAATGCCGTTATATCGCTCCATGGTGCGACCGCACCTTGAGTATTGTGTTCAATTCTGGTCGCCGCATCTCAAGAAAGATGTAATGGAATTGGAAAAGGTGCCGCGAAGGGTGACGAAAATGATAGCGGGGATGGGACGACTTCCCTATGAAGAAAGACTAAGGAGGCTAGGGCTTTTCAGCTTGGAGAAGAGACAGCTGAGGGGAGACATGATAGAGGTATATAAAATAATGAGTGGAGTGGAACAGGTGGATGTGAAGCATCTGTTTATGCTTTCCAAAAATACTAGGACTAGGGGGCATGCGATAAAACTACAGTGTAGTAAATTTAAAACAAATCAGAGAAAAGTTTTCTTCACCCAACGCGTAATTAAACTCTGGAATTCATTGCCGGAGAACGTGGTGAAGGCGGTTAGCTTGGAAATAACATGTATAGAATGTTTGTACGTTTGGGAAGCTTGCCAGGTGCCCTTGGCCTGGACTGGCCGCTGTCATGGACAGGATGCTGGGCTCGATGGACCCTTGGTCTTTTCCCAGTGTGGCATTACTTATGTACTTAGAGTTTTTTGGGTTTTTTTTTAATGCAGAGCGGGCCCTGAACTTTGACAGAGTTATATGCAGGATTCAGAGTCCCTGACAGGATTCTAAACTTCTAAGTTAGTCAGTTGGGAGGGCTGACTTGACTGAGTAAGACATATGTTATGATAACCTAACAGTCAAGAGATAAAAGGAAGTATTTTTGTGAGAATTCACTAATTAATGAATGTGTGGGAAGAGAATGCTTGAATTAGTTTTTTGGGTTTTTTTTGGAAACCCGTGTGGTTTTATGCTTTAGGGAAGTATGTTTGAATGTGTATGAGGGAAAGTTACTTCTCTGAGCCCTGTATTTAAATGTGGAAGGTGGTGAAAGGAAAGACTCTGTAGAGATAAATACAATTAATTGACACTGCTCCAGCTGTCAAAAGTTGTTAGGTTTTAAAAAGAAAATACTGCCAGACTTTATATAAAAAATGCTATATACCAGCCCTCACAGGCTGTGATTTCCTGGTGTAAGATATTCAGAGGAATTGCTAATCACTTGCCAAAGTCTGATCAGTGAGGATTATAAATATCTGCTGGGCTTCTATAAGTCTAAGTAAGAAGGGAAGATTGAAGCAGAGCTTTCATGATTGAAATAATTGCCTAACATTATTGAATTTGTGGTGAGTAGTTTAGGGCTACCAGGAAAAGTAGCCAACTCCATGTTGGGAGCAATGTCAAAGGTGCTATGTACTGCTTAGTGGCTGATGACAGATATTTGCAATATTAGGGTAAAAAATTGGTTTATCTTAGATTTTTAGAAATGGGAATGTGAGGATCCCTGTTGTTATGTGGGGTGTTGTATGGGATGTTTTATGTTTTTCAGTCTCAACCCTTGAGGACGTGGATTGTGAAACATGGACCATGTCAGGTCTTGAGAGAGAATGGCAGACTGTAATAGCAACCAACGTTCAATTTGTTAAATGGATGGTGGAACACGCAGAGAGTCACCAGTCCTGTGCTGTGGTTTGTTCCTGGTGCATTTCTGCTTTGGACTGAGCAAGTTTTCCAGCTTCATGGCTGAGTGATATATTCTCTTCTTTGATCTTAACGTTTGATCCAGCAGCAGATTGGTTACTTTACCTATAGATGATTATTAAATTTTTTTACTGAGGGACTTTTCCAACAGACCTGTTTTAGTAGTTTTTGGATTTTGGTGTTTGGACGTTTTTGAATGTTATGAATATTGCTTATGGTAGGGATTGTGTAGGCTTGGGCTGTGTCTGTTATAGGGACAGTTTTTAGCATGTGTAGTGAGAGATGTTCTATTGTATAATTTTGATAATAAAAAGTATATGATTATTTGTATTTGCATAGTTATTTGATGTAAATGATTTTTGATTAATCATTATATTGACGTTGTTTGTACCCAGTTGTGTGTTTAATGCATATTCACTAGGGATATTCTGGAAACTTGACCTGTTGATGGGTCTAGGGGTAGCAGCCTCTAAGGGAGAAGCTACCACATACTGTAAGAAGTCTGCTCTTGTCAGTGGAAGTTGTGGTGCCCATATGGCCCATCTTCATTTTAGGTTGGCCAGCCAATACAACATTGAGGGTGAACTCTTCTGTGCTTGCTGCCACTCACAATTTTGAGAGGTTCCCATTACTCCATGGCTAGAGGGAGGCAGCTGGCAGTTGGAAGGTAAAATCTGCCAGTAAAAATATCTCCAGAGACTTTAAGTGGAAATTAAAACAATATCATTTACTGAATATATATACTTTAGTTGTTGTCATTCAAATTCCTAGTATACCTGAATCAAAATAAAATAAAATCTAAATAAATAAATAAATTCAGAAATGTATATCTATTAAATGAGGGTTGGCTCCAATACTATACTAATTTTAATTGGTCTAAAAGTGAAACAGGAGCCATTTTAAAGGACATTTTTTGAGCTAAGAACTTTGTTTTGGCACAAGAAGACATTTCAAATGGAGGAGTTTGATGAGGGGATTGATTTAGCCTCAGAGGATGCCAGACAGGCCTAGGAAAAACATTAGCAGTAGTAAAAGGGAGGCCTGTTGTTGGATTAGGTTTGCAGAAAGGGTATTTTCTGTTCAAAGATGCCTTTGGGACCAGTTCAAGAAAACATACTGGTAGCGTTAAGAACAGATTCTTGTAAGGAGATGTTCTTATAATAAGGCTTATCTCCTTAGGAAGGGACCCTCCATGGCTGTGAAAAGATATTCTTAACCAAGTAGAATGTTCTTGTAACAGGAGTTCATCTAAATAGTATAGTACAGTGCAGCAGAGTTAATTAAGACAGACTGAATACAGCAAAAGGCAATGAATTATAGTAAAGTTCTGCTGTTTTCATTTTTGTTTTAACCCCTTAAGAGTGTTAGAGAACTAAATGGCTAAGTATATGCTCAGAACAGAGCCCATAATAACAAAATCAGCTATATTTGCAGTCTGGCCTCCATCTGCTAATACATGTTACCAAATCAATAAGTGGCCCCCGTGAGCCTTTTAGAGACCAATGGCTTACAAGTTTGCAGTTTCTACTGTTAGAAGGAGATGAAGGTATTAAAATGACACCGACGCAGTCTGAGGGAGCGTGTTATTGGGGAGGAGGATTAAGGGAGCAAGTTGGTAAGATACAGTAACTCTGGCAGTTTGGATAAATGTTTTTTTTTTAATATTTAATTCATAATTGGATGCTACATTCTGTTGAGGTTACCTGGAAGTTAAGATATTTAACAATTAGATGTGCCAAAGCACTCACTAGAACAGACGAGCAGAGAGAGTGCCTTGTCTTAGGCATGGGCTGAACCTGCCCTAGTTTCTAGATGTTGGCGCTAGTCTTGGCTCAGTCTATCACTTTTCACATGGTGCTGTCTGATTACCATAGCATAGCCTTTAGTCATCAGCTCAAAAGCAAACCCCATCAGAGTCCCATGTGATGAATGTGCATGACACAGAACTTTCAGTCTGGATGGTCTCGTGGGGGTGGTGCTGTGACTTCATTGTGGAATCTCTACCCCTTATGAGTAAACAGTAAGACCAGAGGAGAATATTATGTGCTTTGTTTATGCTGTGTCTGAATGGAATTTTGTTAGAATATGTATTTTTTAAATCATGCAGTCTTCTGACATATAGGATGACTATCGGTGGGTTGCTGGTTACTGGGTTTGCTCACTTTTGATCTATTTTGTGTATAATTTGTCTACAATTATATTCTTGTTTCACTTTGGAATTTGTGGCTGGAATCTGTTTTCACAGTTTAAACAGAGAGATAGAAAAGAAATTGAATAAACGAAATGACCCTATACTTCTATGTCATAATGTCACCTGCCTGTCCTGTGAACAACACACAGTTCAATAATCCCTCTGATATGTAGTCGTGTGAGCCGAGGTTTACTGTGTGCAGCTCACAAAAAGGCAAAGTGAACATAAACAAACATCATCCTGAGAAAGATGTTACCGGATGAATACATTAAAGTTATAGAAAGTTATTATAAAGAGAATCAATTGGATTCACACAAATGCCAAATACCAATCTAGGTAGTCTATAATAACTTATTTATTAGAGTGCACATTTATAAATCTATGGCACTGAAGTAGCTATGTAACTATCGTATTTTTCAGACTATAAGACGCACTTTTTCCCCCCAAATTTGGGAGGAAAATGGGGGGTGCGTCTTATAGTCCGAAGGTAGCGAGTTCCCTCCCTCCTGCCCTCTCCCCGAGTTCGGGATCGCCCTCCCCCTGGCCCTGTCACCACTTCTCCCCTACTCCCCTACTCACCATTTTGAATCTCGCCGAGACCGTCAGGCAGCATACAGGAGGACGGAGAGCAGCGCGCTGGGCAAGAAAGAGGGGGCTCTTTCCTGCCCCGACGTCACTAGACCACCAGGGAACATCGCGTGACGTGAGTAGGGGAGAAGTGGTGACAGGGCCGGGGGGAGGGCGATCCCAAACTCAGACAAGACGCACCGGAGCACCTAGGTTTTAGAGGAGGGAAAAAGGAAAAATTTTTTTTTCCTATTTCCCTCCTCTAAAACCTAGGTGCGTCTTATGGTCCGGTGCGTCTTATAGTCCGAAAAATACGGTAATTAAAATTGGATAAAAACTTAAATATAATAAATACTATAATTATTTAAAAAAAAAAAACCCTACTGGATCCAGCTACTACACTCTAAAATATAGGAAATCAACAGAATCACTTACAATCACAGGTAGGTATTACATATTACACCACTTACATAAATTTCCCTAATACTTTTTCTTCTGGAGCAATTACAGTTCTTTTCTCTTTCTGATTTATTTCCTATAAGAATTACTTTAAAGGTAAATATCAACTACTATTATTTCAAACCGATTATATGTCCAAGAAATGTTTTAACTATTTTCTAAACTCAGGTCCTCAGTTCCTAAAAGTAAGTATGTATATACTTTGTAAATGCAAAGTGTCTCTCTCAGCTCAGAGTCCAGTTATCCTATTCTCCTGCAGTACTTAGCTGGATTCCTGTTTTCTTGACCTTGGGATCAATTCTTCTGTCTTTGTTGTCTTCACTTTGTCTTCTTCCTAAACTTATACTATAAAGAAAATAAAAGGAGAGAGTCTACCTCCCTTTAATGTAAGCCTGCCTGTTACTGGAACCTGAACTGGATTCTAATATAAGCAAAATAAATTAAAATAAAATCATCTGAATCTGATCTCCTAAGTCAACCTAATAAACATTCATTTTCTTTTCCCTAACTATAAAGAGAGCAGTTGCTGAATTCACAGTTCACCACTGACCATGTCATTCATTCACACACAGTCAGACTGAATTCACTTAGCTCTAAGAGGTTCAGTTAACTCTTTGCTTTTCACTCTTCCAAACGCAGATGATTGTTACACTCATAGTTTGTCAGTTATTCCTTCCTCACAAACCTCATACACCCAGACACACTAGGAAACAGGTCTTCCCTCATCTGGATCTTCCCTTGCTCTCCTTAACTGTCACCAGGCACAAAAACTAACAGGAGTAGTGCAGCCAATCAGGAATCTCTATTTGAGACCATATTTCCATACAGAGATTCCATTTTACATTTCTCATCAAAAATAATACCTTAAACCCTCATTTGTGGATTTAAACCATATGAGTCAGATCAGAGCCATACCCTGACGTTTACCCTCTAAAAAGTTTCACTTAAAATGACCCCCAAACACCTAAACTGGAACATTCCAAAAATGAACTAATCTGCATAGCATCTAAGCAAATATGGCCAGCCAACTTAATTACAGGCAATTCCTTTTAAACCTTAGTTTTAATACTTTTTAACTTCTCAGGTGTCAGTACAGGTCTCTTTTTACTGTACTGCACATGTGTCTCAGAGCCTCCCTCAGCTCCCAGATGCCAGGTACTAAATAAATAAATAAATAAATACATTCTTCCACTGGTTACAATAAGGCAGAAGTTCCCAGCCTTTTGGTGTACAAGGTTGTATGGACCCCCTTCCTATCCCCATCAGTCTCACTCTCCTCCTACAGCCTCTGCTGTCTAGGCAGTCTTGCACCCTTTCCCAGTCTCCTTCCACTGACCTCTTTCTTCAGTCCATCTCTGCAACTATCTCCCTTCCCCATCCTATTCAGTCTCTTCTCACCACTCTCTCTCCCTCCCCTTCAGTCTTTCAGTCTCTCTCACAAGCCCCTTCTCATGAGTATCTCCTGACATTTTGCCAAAACATAAGTCTCTTTCTGTTTCCTGTCCAGCCTTTCACCAGTCTTTTTCTTGCTCTTGCCATCAGTCTCCCTCACCCAGGCTGCACATACTGCAGCAATGATTATCTAATCCTACTGTAACTGAGATAACATTCAATCATCTCTCTGACCTCACGTGCAACTTTATTTTAATTAGTCACTTTATTTTCTAACTCCTCTTACTCTCTTACCTATCTATATGTTCCATCTTTGCTTATATCCTACGCTGTCTATTAAAATGTTCCATTATGTATTGTTTTGACATTGTAAGTAGGCCATAATTTGTATTGTTATTTGAATATTTTTACTGCTGTAATTGTCTATTGCTTATGTTTGATTTATTCTTACTGTACACTGCCTTGAGTGAATTCTTTCAAAAAGGCGATAAATAAATCTTAATAAATAAATTAAGAAAATTGAAAGGGAACTGCAAAAATTTGACAGGAAAGCAGAAGCAAAGAAAGAATAAAGAGGGAAGCAAGGGTGTCAAGATGGCGACACGCTAGTACTCTTGGTGCAGCTTCTCGGATGTTTGCTGAACTAAGTTTTCCCTTTTCGATATACTCCATACAAAGCGTAAGGGGATTGTTAGAGTGGTTTCCTCGGCTGCCGGAACGTCTTCCCCGCAGCAACAAACAATCGAGCGCTACACCACGAGACCGCCGGTCTTACAAACCAAGAGGGGCCCTGCTGTCGCTATGGGGGAAGACACCCTTAGTGACTTGGGGCTTAAAGTGTCACTCTCCCCTCCGGATTATCATCCACCGCTGCTCCCTGATGGTCGTCCTCCCAGGCGGGACCTGCCCGACCCGGAAGTGGAAGTGGGTATGGTCGTCGATTGAGGAACAGGAGAGACGAACCTTACAGGAGACCTGGAATTTGAAAAAATCCAGGCAGAGCAAGGAGCTCCAAAAATCAGACCTGCAGCGGTGACTCTGGAGAGCATTTGGGAAGCTCTCCAGAGAGTGGAAATGACGACTGCCAGATCCAGAAATGAAATTACAGCTTTAGTAAGTACTGTTGAAAATGTAAAACTTTCTCTTAATACCACAAAACAAGAAACTACGGAGCAATTAAATGTTGTTAAACAAGATTTTTCTCAGTTACAAGGGATATCAGCCTCGGTTATTAAAGATAATTCTACAATTCATCGTAGACTTGAACAGATAGAAAATTATAACCGTAGGCTGAACTTACAATTTTTGAATTTTCCTAAGGAGTTGGGGATTAACCCACAAGATGCCTTTAAGACATATCTTCTAGAAATATTAAACTTTACCCCAGAGACTATTCCTCCGTTGAATAAAATATTCTATATATAAACAAAAAAACTAGAGGAAGATCCCCAGCAAGCTTTACCATCAGGAAATAGAGAGGAAGAATTGAATATATCTGAGATACTAGAAACGACTTTAAATGTGGAATCAGAAAGAACAACTTTAATAGTGTCCTTTATTTTTCAACAAGATTTGGAAGCGGTAAAACGTATGTACTTTAAGAAGATGCAAGTTTTGTTTCGAGGGAAAAAAGTTTGGATGTATCTGGATATAACCAAACAAACGCAAGAAAGGAGAAAACTTTTTCTTTCTATGAGGACAGAAGTGGTTAAACTGGGAGCCTCTTTTTATTTGAATTACCCGTGCAAATGTGTTATCAAATATATTGGTTTAAAATATATCTTTTATCATCCGGAACAACTTAAAGCATTTATAAATATGAAAACAATTGGCTAATCGTTAACTCCCAATTTTGATGATATAATTTGAATTTAAAGACCGGATAGGCGTGTCAGGCATATTTCTTTGTGATTAATATTATTGTTATAAAATGTCTTCTTATTCCTTACATTCCCCCTCAAGTTTTGAGGTCTAAAGAAGAAAAAACCTTTTCCTATTTAGAAAATTATGTTTTCTTATATAACAATTTTCGATCTGTATTTCCTGTCAAGTGTAATAACTTGTTAATTAATGAAAATGAATAAATAAATAAATAAATAAAAAAGAGGGAAGCAAGCAAAAGGACAGAACTGGTGAGGCCAAGGCTAGGAGAAAGTAATGTATATAATCAGGCAATAAACACAAGTGCAAACAGGTGTGTTATCAGGTTAGCCTTAAACTTAGGGAAAGACAGCTTGAGATTTAACAGTATTAAGGATAAGAAGATTTTCAGAAAGCCACTGAGAAATATCTGGTGCAAAAGGATCCATATAGTAAATAATCATCTGCATAGAGGTAGACAGTCAATCCTAAGTCCTGGAGAAGAACTGCCAGAGGACACAAGAAGATATTGAAGAGTAAAGGCATGAGAACAGAACCCTGGGGGACAACAAATGAGAGCGGGCAAGGGCGTGAAGAAGACGACATAGTGGATCTACCTTTTAGAAAAGAAGTAAAGCATTTAAGGTCAGTCCCTGTGATAGAAATGTCTTGAAGACAACGAAGGAGAGTGTGATCAACCAGGTCAAAAGCTCCGATGAGATCTAGAAAAACCAAAATGGCAATCCTGCCTTTATCAAGAGCAGAATAGAAGTCACTAAGGAGACTCGCTATGATAGTCTCAGTGCTATGGCCAGTTCAAAACCTGGATTGTTGAGGATCTGTATCATTAACAAACCCAGAGAGTTGGTTAAAAATTACATTTTTTCTTAGCCTAGTGACAAAAGGCAGGTTTGAAATGGGTCAAAAGTTTGACAACACTTTAGAGTCAAGGGTAGACTTTATAATTATTTTATTTTTGCTATATTTGTACCCTGCGCTTTCCCACTCATGGTAGGCTCTATTTATTTATTTATTGCATTTGTATCCCACATTATCCCACCTCTTTGCAGGCTCAATGTGGCTTACAATATATAGTGGAAAGTGGAAATAAGAGGAGAGTTAATATTAGTGTAACAGAAGTATATTGGGTAATGGAAAGTATGATGAAGATATAATATGGGGCACTGTTAACAATGCTTACTAGATATATGTGGGGTTTTCATATGTTTTAGTCATTGTGGTATGTCTTGTCGAAAAGATGGGTCTTCAGCAGTTTTCGGAAGTTGGTCAGTTCATAGGTCGCTTTTAGGTTATGTGGCAATGCGTTCCAGAATTGCGTACTCATATAGGAAAAGGTTGATGCGTGCATTAGTTTATATTTTAGGCCTTTGCAATTTGGGAAGTGAAGATTAAGGAATGTGCGAGATGATCTTTTGGCATTCCTGGGTGGTTATATATATGCGGCTTACATATTGTATACAGGTACTTATTTGTACATGGGGCAATGGAGGGTTAAGTGATTTGCCCAGAGTCACAAGGAGCTGCCTGTGCCTGAAGTGGGAATTGAACTCAGTTTCTCAGGACCAAAGTCCACCACCCTAACCACTAAGCCACTCCTCCACTCGGATGAGCAATTGCATGCCTCTAATTGGCTGGGTAAACTTTCATGCTCAAGCTACTGTTAATCTTTGAGAAGACTAACGGAGAGAGACCATGGTGAGAGACCTTCAGCCAGAATGAGGAAATCAGGTCAAGTACATAAGTAGTCAAATGGACAGACTGGATCAATTTTGTCAATTGAGAGCGAGAGGAATGAAAGGAGAGAGGGAGGCAGTAAGAAGAAGGGACCTTGGAGGAAGCCTGAGTAGGAACCAGGGGAGATACTCGACTGGTAGGTAATGATGGAACTGTAGGGACAGAAAGGGAAAAGCGTATGGAGTTGACCTTTAGTGAGAAATGGTCAACAAATGCTGACACTGAGATAGCAGATAGGGAAAGTGCAAGTATCGGAGGGGAGGTCAACCGAGATACTACAGAGAAGAGCTTCTTAGATCTGTCAGCAGCATTGGTAATCAAGGCAGTAAAGTAGGACTGCTTTTCTCACTTCAGAGCTGAATAATAGAAAGGGTAGTCTGCCTATAACGTAACAGAGAAAGTGGAATATGTGAATTACACCAGCGGCGTTCAAATCGCTTAACCTGGTAGTGCAGAAGACACAAACCAGCATGAAACAAGGGCTGACAGGGATTCCAATGACTTGAACCAACACGCTCAGGAGCAAGTATATCCAAATAAGACTGCAGGAAGAGACACAAAGTGAGAGGGAAAACTAGAGAAAAGAGGAGGTCTTGAGTCAGGGTCTAGCTGATGGGGGCAAAGGCATAGGTGCCATAGTGTGAGGGAAGGAATGAAGTAAAAAGGAAATAAGACAATGGTCAGACCAGGGAACAGGCAGGGGTTGCAGAAAGAAAAGAAATCTCAGGAAAAGGGCTGGAACACACAGATAGAATGAGATCAAGAGTATGACCAGTACTGAGGGTGGGGAAAGAAACATGCTGAAAAGGTCAAGATCAGAGAGGAGAGAAAGAAAACATCCGTCCTGGGATTGTGGGTTGTCTATGTGAAAGTTAAAGTCCCCAAGGATCAACAGATTCTTATACGAGATAACAGCAGTAGAGAGGGATTGTACAAAGGAATTCCAGAGGACAAAATCATAAGCCAGTGGAAAATAGACAAGAAGAATATGAAAAGGCTCAGAAAGCTGAAGACCAAGGCCGTGCCTAGGGTCTCTGGCGCCCCCCTGCAGCCTATCAGTTGGCGCCCCCCCCCTGCAGACTATCAGTTGGCGGCGGCGGCGGCGCCCCCCCCCCCCCCCCCCCCCCGTGAAAATGATCGCTCACCACTTGCCACACTGACAGGAATTGTCAGCAATATTCTTAGAAACAAATTGCTATACATTGCAAAATAAGATAGCAGATGTAAATTCTCAAAGTGGACATATTCCAAACACTAAAATGAAAATAAAATGATTTTTTTCTACCTTTCTTGTCTGGTGACTTTCTTTTTCTGATCATGCTAGCCCAGTATCTGATTCTGCTGCTATCTGTCCTCTTAACTCCGTTTCCAGGGCTTCCTTTCCATTTATTTCTTTCCTTTCCTCCTTTCTTCTTCATTTCTGGTCCTCAGCTTCTGCCTATTTTCTTCATCCATGTGCAGTTTTTCTCCTCTCTTCCTTTTCCCTCATTTCATCTCCTTCATCTCTCTTCCCTCCCCTCTATGTCCAGCAATTTCTCCTCTCTCCCTGAGCCCTGCCCTCCCATCCATGCTCCTCTGTCCCCTGCCCCCTCCATTCATCCCTATCCAGCAATTCCCCTCTCTCCCTGAGCCCTGCCCTGCAATCCATATCCATCCATCCCCTCCATTCATCCCTATCCAGCAATTCCCCTCTCTCCCTGAGCCCTGCCCTCCCAATCCATGCCCATCCATGCTCCTCTGTCCCCTGCCCCATCCATTCATCCCTATCCAGCAATTCCCCTCTCTCCCTGAGCCCTGCTATCCCAATCCATGCCCATCCATGCTACTCTGTCACCTGCCCCCTCCATCCCTATCCAGCAATTCCCCTCTCTCCCTGAGCCCTGCCCTCCCAATCCATGCTCCTCTGTCCCCTGCCCCCTCCATTCATCCCTTTCCAGCAATTCCCCTCTCTCCCTGAGCCCTGCCCTCCCAATCCATGCTCCTGTGTCCCCTGCCCCCTCCATTCATCCCTATCCAGCAATTCCCCTCTCTCCCTGAGCCCTGCCCTCCCAATCCATGCCCATCCATGCTCCTCTGTCCCCTGCCCCCTCCATTCATCCCTTTCCAGCAATTCCCCTCTCTCCCTGAGTAACGTAGGAGTGAGGCTGGGTCAAATTCCTCTTTGCCTTTCTGTTTCATCAGCTCTTATTTTCCTTTCCTTACTCTCCCCTCCTTCGTTCCTCCGAGTCTAGCTTGTTCTCTTCCCATCCCCCCCCCCCCCCCACAGAAATTTCCTCCTTGCCTTGTCTTTCTTTTCCCCAGCTGGCCTGGTTGGTTCCACGTTCCAGTTCCCCCAACCTGCAGCCTCAAATGTAACTTTCTTTATTCCCCCCCCCCCCCCAACACACAGAAATTTCCTTGCCATGTTTTTCCTATCTTCCTCTTTGCCTTTCTGTTTCATCAGCTCTTATTTTCCTTTCCTTACTCTCCCCTCCTTCGTTCCTCCGAGTCTAGCTTGTTCTCTTCCCACCCCCCCCCCAGAAATTTCCTCCTTGCCTTGTATTTCTTTTCCCCAGCTGGCCTGGTTGGTTCCACGTTCCAGTTCCCCCAACTGCAGCCTCAATGTAACTTTTTCTTTATCAATATTACAATTAACAACAAGTGTAGGCCAGCCAGCCATAATGAAACGTTAAGGCGAAACCGTCCTTACCAATGCCAATGATGTCCTGACCTTGTCCACCACTCTCTCTAAAAAAACAAAACAAAATGAATGCCGATGCGGCGGACTTGCGGAGCGCTGCAGGAGCGGGCAGCAGCAGCAGCTAATCATCCAGTGATCCAGCAGTGGCGCCGGCTCTCCTCTCTCAGCAGTCAGTGCACTCAACGCGTCGTCGTCGTCCTTCGGAGTCGGACTGCCTGCGAGGCTCCAGGCGCGATGACGTCACGCCGTGCATCACGCTGGGGCGGTGCTAACAGCCTAAACAGACGAACGACGCAGCGCACGGGAAGGCAGAAGCCAGAGCGAACCAGCAGCGCATGCGCATATAGGCGCCAACGCGAGAGAGGTTTGTAATGTGTTTTTTAATTTTATTAAACACAACACTGACTCGGCAGGCGGTGGCGGCGGCGCCCTTGAACATGAGGCGCCCCCCTGCCGTGCTTACCCCGCTTACCGGGTTAGCACGGCCCTGCTGAAGACGCAGAAGCAGCATTTCTGGATAGGAAAGTGAGGGGGTGGATACCTTGGTAAGGTGGAGAGAGTTGACAGCAAGAATAGCAAAGACACCAATGCTATGGGAGTAATTGGGAGGAAGGCACTGAAGAAGGAAGGGCTCATCGCCCTAGTGAAGCCAGGTCTTAGTAAGGCAGAGAACCTGGCAGTGTGTAGTGGTAAGCAAGTCCTGAATAGCATAGGTTTTAGAACTAAGAAGAGCAGCAGAAAACGAGGAGGAGGCAGGCAAAGAGGAGGAAACCAAAGGAATAGGGGATATAGAACCAAAGATCGTATTGGACACAGCCAATTTCCCCCTTCCTCCCTAAGCTCCCCATTATATCAACCATACATGAACTCTATTCTAACGCAATAACACCTTGTATTTGTTCATACCGGAACTGGCGAACGCCATTACGGTACTTTAAGCCACACTGAGCCTGCAAATAGGTGGGAATATGTGGGATACAAATGTAACAAATAAATAATAAAGAAGGAGTGGCTGGAAGAAGGAAGTCAGAAAGGGGGGGGGAGCTGTACCAATGACGGGAAAGGATCACAAGCAATAAGGGTGACACTGGGGAAGAAAAGTAGAATGGGGAGGGCGATGCCCCCAATCAACCAGAATAGAACAGGGAGAATGAGGCATAGAAACAACCAGAGGACAAATGAATAAAAATAGGAAGAAACCAAGAGGCAAAACAATGGAAGATAGACCTATCGCTGCTGCTCACGGAGCTGCCCTCAGAGTCGCCACAAGGAGTATGTCCTGCTCCTTGGACGAGCTCCTTTGGTGCATGCCCGCAGCGTGGATGCTGCAGAGAGTGAAAATTTCAAGGGGCTACCAGGCGCCACTTCCGTGAGCATCAGCAAGGGGTAGAATCCAGATTCATGCAGACACGAGGGCAGTAAGCCAGCTGTAGCATCGAGCACCACTTCTGGGAGTGTCAGCAAGGGGGAGGAGCCAAGTTCATGCAGCCAGGAGGGCAGAAAGCCAGCAGCAGCATTGGGCGCCACTGCATCTGTCCTCCCTCTAGCTGTTAATTTTGTATTCATGGACCTACAAATGGATTTTTAAAGGGAAACTCCCTGAAATACTTTAGTAACCACAGGTTTTAATTGTGAATACATCAAAATGATCCCTGAAGGTTGGCCACCTCTCCCACCCTCTGCATTGATCTCTAGTAGGCATCCCCCTCTCCCATCAGTGATACGTTACAAGCCATATTTCCATACTGCCTTCTCCTCGAGTCCTATTTCCAAGTACATTTCCTTCCTGCTGTTTCCCATGATGCCTTCCTGACTGCCCTGCTCCACCTGTTGCCCTTTCCCTGATCTTCTCTAGCTTTCCACCATAATCTGTTGCCAGGTACTTTCCAACTCACCCTTGTCCCCCTCAGTGGGTGGGCATGCTAACCACACCCCTGCCTAGCATCTCTTCCTCCCCTCCCTTTCAGGCGATCAGGTCTCAACTCCACTCTCCCAATCCCTGCCTTTCCCTCCCCCTGGTACCTTTTAAAACCATCAATTCTTTGTCAGCATCAGCAGCAAGCCTCTCTCTGACCTGGTCCTGCCTATGCAGAAACAGAAATTTGCATCAGAAGGAGGTTTGGGGCCACTGCGAGCAGCAGATATGAGTCACTGTTAACTGCTAGTAAAGCATTGATGGCTTTAAAAGGTAATGGGGGGAGAGGGGGGATTGAGGGAGTGGAGTTGAGAGACCTGATTGCCTGTAGGAGAGGGTAGGGGGGAAATGCTGGGAGTCTTTAGCTGGCAAGGCTTGGGGAACCCTGTCAGCCACATCTGTGTTGCTACTGAGGGAGCCTGAGTCCAGAGTGGGTGGGCCTGTGCCCACCTGTCCCCTCTTGGCCTCTTCTTAAGTACATTGTCTTCCAGACTTCTTACATTTTCGCACTTTTTGTCCAACCCCCCCCCCCCCCCCCCCCCCCCCCCCACACACACACACACTCCTTCCCTGTCTACTTCTCTTCACCCTTGGCCTCTTCCTGCATGCCTTTTCTACTGTACTCTCCCTTCTTCCCTCTCCCATAGCTTCTTCCCAATTTCCTGCCTTCTACTCCCTGTGGACCTTCCCAAATGCTCTCTTTCCAACCTTCCTTCTCTAAAGA
Organism: Microcaecilia unicolor; assembly: GCF_901765095.1. NCBI lineage: Eukaryota > Metazoa > Chordata > Amphibia > Gymnophiona > Siphonopidae > Microcaecilia > Microcaecilia unicolor. Next base: position 311,905,214 of record NC_044033.1, on the reverse strand, counting down.
CCCTTCCCAAGTGCTTTTTCTCCTGCACTCCTTTCTCACTCTTGCCCTCCTCCTTTCCTCTCACCCTTGCCTCCCATGACCTTGCCACACAGCTTTTCTACTCAAGTTTCAGGTAAGCAGAGTGGCCATAGCACATGCAATAATACCTAGAGCTGATCTTATAACCTGTTTGCCTCCTCCTCTGCTCATATGGAGCAGCAGCTGGCTTCCTCCTTCCTCTTGGTGTGGCTTCAGGCTTCTGGTGGTTGTGATTAGTCACGCTCTTCCTGCCTGCTCTCAGTGCATCTTTGGTCTTCTGGTGGTGATGATCAGCTGCATTCCTCCCTGGTTCCTCTCCAAGCCAGTTCAGGCTCCTCTGTGCCTGGTCTGGGTTCCCTTAGGCTGTTCTTCCCCTTTTCAGGGTCAACCTGAGGTCAGGTAGTATAATAAGGCAGTAGCAGCCTTTCAACAGAGTTCCTCAGAGGTGAAAGTCTGCTCTTTTCTTTCTTGATTTCTTTGGATTTAGCTAACACATTTTCATTAGTAGCGCAAGCTAAGTTCCATTCAGTATTTCCCTGTCTCTGGAGGCTTACAATATAAGTTTGTGCCTGAGGATTAAGTGACTTTCTCAATAGCAAACTACAAAGACAAACATTAAATGGGTAGCTCAACTGCATAAGTATTTAGAAATAGAACTGAACAAAGACCAGACACCAATATTTTAAGTCATTTCAGAAGGGTTTGCATTTGAGACATGCATTTTCTGGACTGGTTCCAGGGACGGGGAGAGGGGGAGATGCCAATCGAGAGGGGCTGGTTCCAGAGGGGAGGCATGTTGATGGGGATGGGGATTGCTTGTTGGACAAATCTGATACTGGGCAGTGGCGTTCCTAGGGGGGCGGACACCCAGGGCAGCGCCCCGCCCCCCGGGTGCAGCGCCCCCCCCCCGATGCAGCGCGGACCCCCCCTGGCGAAATACCCCCCCCCGGGTGAATGCCACTGGGGGGGGTGCCGCAGCGCGCGCCTGCTGTGAGTTTACTAACTTTGCTCGTTCGCTGCAGCTCCCTCTGCCCCGGAACAGGAAGTAACCTGTTCGGGGGCAGAGGGAGCTGCAGCGAACGAGCAAAGTTGGTAAACTCGCAGCAGGCGCGCGCCGCGGCACCCCCCAGTGGCGTGCACCCGAGGCAGACCGCCCCCACCGCCCCCCCCCCCTTGGTATGCCACTGATACCGGGGGTGATTGGGAGCTATATGTGTAGGTTTGCAAAATAGCACCCATACAGGTGTTTGTGCTGCCACTTGGCTGCTATTTTACAACTTACATATGTAAAGTTGCAGCACACACAAGTTTAAACCCTGGTGCTGTCATCAACTATTTCATGAATGTTTAAGGTACTAAAATAGCTCCTCCCTCTGTACACAAATAGCAGCTTTAACCTACACGTTTCCCAAGTCATCTAAACATTTTTTTTCCTTGGGATGGGATATGCCAGTTTTAGATGAGAGCTAAATGTGTCACATTTTCTGCACAATTTCACTTCTACATCAATATCCACCCACACACAAACTATCTAAAATGGTGCTTTACATATTAAGAACATAACCATTACTATACTGGGAAAGTCCGAAGGTCCATCAAGCCCAGTATCCTGTTTCCAACAGTGGCCAATCCAGGTCACAAGTACCTGGCAAGTTCTCAGAACAGCAAAACAGATTTTATGCTGCTTATCCTAGAAATAAGCAGTGGATTTTCCCAAGTCCATCTTAATAATGGCTTATGGACTGTTAGGAAATTATCCATATGTTTTTTAAACCCTACTAAGCTAACTGCCTTTACCACATTCTCTGGCAACAAATTGCAGAGTTTAATTACACGTTGAGTGAAGAAATATTTCTCTGATTCATTTTAAACTTAGTCACTTCTTTGCGTGCCCCCTAGTCCTAGTATTTTTGGAAAGAGTAAACAAGCAATTCACATCTACCCGTTTCACTCCTGAGCCCACTCATTGTTTTATAAACCTCTATCATATCTCCTCTCAACCGTCTTTTCTCCAAGTTGAAGAGACCTAGCCACTTTAGCCTTTCCTCATAGAGAAGTCGTCCCATCCTCTATCATTTTCGTTGCCCTTCTCTGTACCTTTTCTAATTCCACTATCAGGCTCATTTTTGAAAGAGAAGAACGCCCATCTTTTGACATAAATTGGAAGATGGGCGTCCTTCTCACAGGGTTGCCCAAATCGGCATAATCGAAAGCCGATTTTGGGCGTCCTCAACTGCTTTACGTCACAGGGACGACCAAAGTTCACGGTGGTGTGTCAGAGGCATAGCGAAGGCGGGACTTGGGCGTGCCTAACACATGGGCGCCCTCGACCCATATTGGAAAAAAGGGCATCCCTGACGAGCACTTGGACGACTTTACCTGGTCCTGTTTTTCTTACGACCAAGCCACAAAAATGTCCCCGAACTGACCAGATGACCACCGGAGAGAATCGGGGATGACCTCCCTCCCCCAGTGGTCACTAACTCCCTCCCACCCTCAAAAAACATCTTTAAAAATATGTCGTGCCAGCCTAAAATGCCATACTCATGTCTATCGCAGCAGTATGCAGGTACCTGGAGCAGTTTTAGTGGGTGCAGTGCACTTCAGGCTGACGGACCCAGGCCCATCCCCCACACCTGTTACACTTGTGATGGTAAATGTGAGCCCTCCAAAACCCACCACAAACCCACTGTACCCACATCTAGGTGCCCCCCTTCACCCGTAAGGGCTATGGTAGTGGTGTACAGTTGTGGGTAGTGGGTTTTGGGGGCTCAGCACACATGGTAATGCAGCTATGTACCTGGGAGCAATTTCTAAAGTCCACTGCTTTGCCGCCTAGGGTGCCTGGTTGGTGTTCTGGCATGTCAGGGGGACCAGTGCACTACGAATGCTGGCTCCTCCCACGACCAAAGGGCTTGAATTTGGTCGTTTCTGAGATAGGCGTCCCTAGTTTCCATTATCACTGAAAATCAGAAATGACCAAGTCTAGGGACGACGATCTCTAAGGATGACCTGAATTTCAAGATTTAGGCATCCCCGACCGTATTATTGAAATGAAAGATGGACGTCCATCTTGTTTCAATAATATGGGTTCCCCCCCCCCCCCCCCCTTTGCCAGGACGTTTTGCAAGGACGTCCTCAGCAAAACTTGGGCGTCCCTTTCGATTATGCCCCTCCACATCTTTTTTGAGATGCAATGACCAGTTTTCCATTCCTTTTCTAATAATTTCTAACATTCTATTTGCTTTCTTCATTAAACAGATGGTTTCAACATATCATCAACAATGACACCTAGATCCTTTTCCTGGTTGGTGACTTCTAATGTGGAACCTGGCATCACGTAGCCATAGTTCGGATTCCTCTTTCTCACATGCATCACTTTGCACTTACATTAAACATTATCTGTATCTGCCATTTGGATGCCAGTCTCTCAGTTTCATTAGTAAATGAAGCAATAAATAAATGGTCACTTCTTAACATATCTTGGTAGAGGAAGGTGGAATCTCTCCAAATGGTACTAACACCACAGATTAATTATATCTTAGTCATGCTACCTGGTATTTCTCCTAAAGACTTTTACAAGCAGCTCATTAGGAAAGTAAGGGCTCCTTTTACAAAGCCACGATAGTGATTACCACACATCGAATGCATCAAAGCCCATGGGAATTGAATGGGCTTCATCACATTTGGCACGCCGCAGTGCGGCTTTATAAAACGAGCCCTAAGTAAATTTCTTTGGAAAGGGAAAACTGCATGAATAGCTATATGTATCCTTCAAGAAGCTAAAGAAAGAAGCAGCCTAAATTTGCCTAATTTTCACAAATACCATATTGCCTTGGCCAGATATGGAGCATATTGGCTATACAATTCTGATTCTTTACAATCTGAACTAGCTTGGCTTAAAATTGAACGGGCACTTTTATCCCTTCTACCTGTACATGTTTTACCTACTAGAGAACTTCCTGAATTGATACAGGATGGTCATAAATTGTGAAAACTTAGTGAAGCAATTCAGGAACTAGATAGAATAGTGGGCATATCATACTGGAATATGGAATGGATCTCATTTTGCTACAACCCCAAGCTAAAATTGTAATATTATTTCATGGCCTGTATGGTAAAAATTAGGTATCTGGACTTTACATCAAGTTATTGAAAATAATTGTTACCTTTTGAGAGTTCAAAGCAAGAATATTTGCTACCATGATCAGAATATTTCAGGTGGTTACAGTTAACCCCATATATCAGTTGTAGTGTTATGAAGTACAGGGAACTTCAAAAATCAACAACTTTGGATAATTGGAATCATAGTATTACAAATTTAGGGAAAGCCATTTAACAACATAAGAATAGCCATACTACAAATGGCAGATGAAATTTAATGTGGACAAATGCAAAGTGATGCACATTGGGAAGAATAATCCAAATCATAATTACCTAACGCTAGGGTCCACCTTGGGGGTCAGCACCAAAGAAAAAGATCTAGGTGTCAGTACCTCTACTACTACTACTACTACTACTTAACATTTCTAGAGCGCTACTAGGGTTACGCAGCGCTGTACAAATTAACAATTAAGGACGGTCCCTGCTCGGAAGAGCTTACAATCTAAAGGACGAAATGTCAAGTTGGGGTAGGTAAGTATTCCTGAGAAGAGGTGAAGTGGTTAGGTGCCGAAGGCGATATTGAAGAGGTGGGCTTTGAGCATTGATTTGAAGATGGGTAGGGAGGGGGCACGGCGTATGGGCTCAGGCAGTTTGTTCCAGGCGTGGGGTGAGGCGAGACAGAAGGGGCGGAGCCTGGAGTTGGAGGTGGTGGAGAAGGGTACTGAAAGGAGGGATTTGTCTTGAGAGCGGAGATTACGGGTAGGGACGTAAGGGGAGATGAGGGTAGAGAGGTACGGGGGGGCCGCAGATCGAGTGCATTTGTAGGTGAGTAAGAGAAGCTTGAACTGTATGCGGTATCCGATTGGGAGCCAGTGAAGTGACTTGAGGAGAGGGGTGACATGAGTATATCGGTTAAGGCGGAAGATAAGACGTGCGGCAGAGTTCTGGATGGACTGAAGGGGAGATAGATGGCTACGTGGGAGGCCGGTCAGGAGTAGGTTGCAGTAGTCAAGGCGAGAGGTAATGAGAGAGTGGATGAGAGTTCGGGTGGTGTGCTCGGAGAGGAAGGGGCGAATTTTGCTAATGTTGTAGAGGAAGAAGCGACAGGTCTTGGCTATCTGCTGGATGTGCGCAGAAAAGGAGAGGGAGGAGTCGAAGATGACACCAAGGTTGCGGGCAGATGAGACGGGGACGATGAGGGTGTTATCAACTGAGATAGAGAGTGAAGGGAGAGGGGAAGTGGGTTTGGGTGGGAAAACAATAAGTTCAGTCTTAGACATATTCAGTTTCAGGTGGCGGTTGGACATCCAGGCAGCAATGTCGGATAAGCAGGCCGAGACTTTGGCCTGGGTATCCGCAGTGATTTGTGGTGTGGAGAGATAAAGCTGGGTGTCGTCGGCATAAAGATGATAGTGGAAGCCATGAGAAGAAATCAGGGAGCCTAGGGAAGAGGTGTAGATTGAGAAAAGAAGGGGCCCAAGGACAGATCCCTGCGGAACTCCAACAGAGAGCGGGATAGGGGAGGAGGACGCACCATGAGAGTGTACTCTGAAGGTACGATGGGAGAGATAAGAGGAGAACCAGGAGAGGACAGAGCCCTGGAACCCAAGGGAGGACAGTGTGTCAAGAAGTAGGTTGTGATTGACAGTGTCAAAGGCGGCGGAGAGGTCGAGGAGGATGTCATTGGTACCCGCATGTACCAAGACAGCCTGCTTCTCCCCAGCACTAAAATCCTATTTAGGTATCGCATAAGGTTCGCCACCTTCACACCAGACAGGCAAGTGACCGAGTGATCATCACAAAGAACAGTGGTGGAATTTGTACTAGGTTTCTCTGGTTGTCAGCCTGATCTTAGGGCTCCTTTTTCTTAGCTGCAGTAAGCATTAGAGTGTGCTAACCGCAGCTTAAAAGGGCTTACTGTGGTGCATGCTGAGGCATCCCATGGTAAGTTCCGAATGTGTGCATGCAAACCATGTGCTAAAAAATGTTAACATTTTTCTGGGAGGGGCTTGTTTGGGAGGCAAAAATTGGCATTTCTGCGCTAATCAGTTACATACTTACATTGCTGCACACTACCTGATTAACACAGGATTAGTGTGTGAGCCTTACTGCCTACAAAATAGGTAGCAGTAATGGCATACTCACCAATTTTTGGTAATAGCCATGTGCTATAAAATGGCAACATTAGCGCATGGCTATTAATTTCAAAAATGGAAAACCAGCTGTTTTTTAGCAACAGTAAAAATGGCCTTAGCATGCAGGAAAGACCCACGTAAGAGTGCACTAAGGCCAGTTTCTACCACAGCTTTATAAAAGGACCCCTTAATAGCTACCGTTTGGTAGCCTCCCTTCTGGTGGACCCTTAAGGGTCTATAGACCCCAGGTTGGGAGCCACTGTCATAAGAGATAGGGCAATCTGGTCCTGGTTGTGCCCATTTGCATGCGTGGAATTCTAATTTTTCAGTCCAGGTTTACAAGTTGTAATCATGTTTTGGAATTGGTATGCAGCAATACAACTAACTGTTTCTATTCAGTTGACTGCCCCCAATGTCATTCAGATCAATGTGCAAGCTGGCTCCCTGATAAAATCTGGAAGATAGGAAGGAGATGGCTCCCTGAGGAAAGCTGTGGGGAAAAGGAGTAAGGTGAGAGACTGTGTTTGATGATTTGCAAAGGAGAATCAGGTGGGACGGAGTAAGGACAGAGGCTGTGTATGAAAAGAGAGTTATACCACTGATATGTGTCTTCCAGACAATTTTTTCCATACTCTCTATTTATCTTGACATCAGAATTTTCCCCATGCAGTTCCTTAATTTCAACATTCTGTTCCTTTCTGTAAGGGACCAAACTCATTCAGATACAAGACTTACTATTTAATGCAATGGTTCAAGAGCTTAATTTAGCTAAGACAGAGCCTTGAGATGACTCTCAGAACCTCTCTGCAGCAGGGAGGTGCCTCTATAAATAGTCTGCATCCATTCCTGTGTTCTCAGTCTACTTTATCTTGAGGAAGAAGGTGAGCAGGAGATCACAGCATCCTAGATATGCCCATGCCCCCTGTTCTTCATTCCAGGACCCTTGGGTGCCTCTGACCTTCCAGCCTTCTCTCTGGGACACCATCAGGAATCTAGCACTGGCTGGGCCATTGCAGAGATGCCAAGTTAACTAGATTCAGACTGGAGACTTTTGGCTAGTCCTGATTTTGAACTTACTCCTAAAGCAGTGTGGGATTTATAGTGCCTGATCCTGCCCACTGAAATCAGTGCTGCAGGTCCCATAATGCATAATCTCCAGTCTGCAACTGGGTAACTTGGCACCTCTATCGTTGCAGCATTGTGATGGGCAAATTTGTGCTAATTACAGTCAGAGTCATGTTAGCAGGTCTAAATTTCAGTATTCTAATCTGCTCCCTTCACTTCAGAAATCTTTCAAGCCTCAGGGTGTGATTGAGAAGAAGAATGACAAACTCTGTTGAACTTCTGGCAGGAGAAGATGAAGCACAGATTGGGCCACATTGTTAGTTTTCTGATCTAACTAGAAACAATGTTTCTTCCTATACCTCCAGGCCCCCTAATCCCTTTCCCCTAGGCTATCGTTTTACTCTGCCAATTCCCCTTCCCCACAATTTCTTAGTATATTCCTGAAAAAACTCATGGTTCACATTTCCCTAGTTTTAAAAGGACATCCTAAAGCAGTGTGATATTTGCAGTCCATGATTCCATCCATTTAAATCAGTGCTGCAAGTCCCATAATGCACCAGGATGAGGTTGGCAGAAATCCAGGAACAGCCAAAAAGTCTCCCTCCTGAAATGGGTAACTTGGTAGCTCTGCATTAGAAGGCCTAGTTAAGCTCCAGGATGAGAGAATAAAGAAGGGTATTCAAGACAATGACTGTTTGAACAAATAGAATAGCTTAAGTTGAAGCCTTGAGAATTAGTGTCATTGCTCACTGGTTCTTAACTTTCATTCAGCCATTTATCTGTGTACATGTTCTCATTGTACAATAAACTACAAACATTTTCAGTTTGAAAACGTACGTGAAAGCACTACCAAAATCCCCTATTTTGAAACCTCTGACACTATTAGATTGTAAGCTCTTTGAGCAGGGACTGTCTTTCTTCTATGTTTGTGCAGCGCTGCGTATGCCTTGTAGCGCTATAGAAATGCTAAATAGTAGTAGTAGTAGTAGTAGTGAATAGCTCACTCTCAGCCCCTTTCATGACTAAAGAATTTATAATTTGCATATACTGCTTTGGGTAAATCACTTCATAAAGGTAGTTAATAAATCTTCGAAAATAAGGTCTCTTGAGAAATCAGAACTACATCCATTGATTCAATGGGGTAAACCCAGAACTGGCTGGCTCAGCCTGTCCTGATGACATGGACTTATTTAGCCGTTTTAGCCAACAGAGCCCAGTATGCCTCCACATTTCACAGCAACTGGTCACTTCAAGAAAAAGGGACTCTACAGAAAACCCCCAGCCACATCAGCAGTGCATTGTTGCACCAGATACTGTTATGAATGCTAGATTTCTGAAGGGGCTGGAGACAGTGGAGAGCGATAAAGGTTCCACCTCTGTGTGTATGTTGTCATATGCAAACGTTGTCTCCTATTTCAGTGCCACTGACCAGGTCTACTACAGACAGATTGCAGGTCTCTCCTGCTCTCTGACACAGTCCTCCTGCTTACAGGGAAAGGGCTGCATATTTTCCTTATGAGAGTATCTGCAATGCTCACTACTGCCGGAAACAATTCATCCAAACCATGGAATGTTCTCATATGTTTCCAGCCTCCTGGGATGATGACATCACCATCGGGAGTCCGGCGACATGTCAGGGGGTTTCACAGGCAGCAGCTGCTGCTCTGATTGGCTGTCAAACCAGTTGAACAGAAATAGATCATTCCTGGAAAACAGTTTTCTTACTATCCCTAAGGTTCACTTATTACTATTTTTTATATATTATTTTTATATCACCCCCCCCCCCCCCAGCTCGAACAGTTCCAATCCCAGGTTTGGCAATTATTTTTGAAGTACTTTCTCCAAATGGGTTTCTGTTGCACATACCATGACAGGAATTTAACCTCACTTGTAAGTCATTGTCAGAGCATTTTGGGTATGAACTCAGATTTGCAAATGCTCACTTTAGCAATTGTATTGTGTGGTCATGGAGAACTTCCTTCTGGAGTTAGTAGGATTTAATCTGTACAGGCAACCTAGCAAGGTGTGTAATTTTGGGTTACTACCTTTGGGGTGTTTATTGAAGTGCATCAAATCTATGTGTACTTGCTGGGATTTAGTCCATATTGAAAATTCTGCTGTTCTATAGGCAAGGCAGTGGACTTGAGAAGACAATTAAAATGCAGAATGTATATTGCTCTGCAGACTTGATGGAAAAGTAAGTTGGAGGAGGGGTTTATTATGGCCTTGGCCTTCATGGCTCAGGTTTTCAGGATATCCCTAATAAATATGTGTTAATTTGTTGAAAATATAAAGCAAGAAAATATACAGTTAAAACTCTAATTAATTACTCTTTATTTTAACAAAATCAGTATCCTAAAACAGTGGTTCCCAAACCTGATTCTGGAGGCACCTCAGCCAGTCAGGTTGTCAGGATATCCAAATTAATATTCATGAGAGAGATTTGCATGCAGATCTCTCTTATGAAATTCATTGTGGATATCCTAAAACCTGACTGGCTGGGGTGCCTCCAGGACCAGGATTGGGAACCACTGTCCTGAAACATTACATAAGTACATAAGTATTGCCATACTAGGAAAGACCAAAGGTCCATCGAGCCCAGCATCCTGTTTCCAACACAGCGTTTAATTACACGTTGAGTGAAGAAACATTTTCTCCGATTCGTTTTAAATTTACTACATTGTAGCTTCATTGCTACAATACTAGTCCTAGTATTTTTGGAAAGCTTGAACAGACGCTTCACATCTACCCGTTCAACTCCACTCATTATTTTATAGACCTCTATCATATCTCCCCTCAGCCGCCTTTTCTCCAAGCTGAAGAGCCCTAGCCGCTTTAGCCTTTCCTCATAGGGAAGTCGTCCCATCCCCTTTATCATTTTCGTCGCCCTTCTCTGCACCTTTTCTAATTCTACTATATCTTTTTTGAGATGCGACAACCAGAATTGAACACAATATTCGAGGTGCGGTCGCACCATGGAGCGATACAAAGGCATTATAACATCCTCATTATTGTTTTCCATTCCTTTCCTAATAATACCTAACGTTCTATTTGCTTTCTTAGCCGCAGCAGCACACATCATATAAATCCCCACTAAGACCAAAAACATTCAGAACCTCCCCCCTGGGAATAACATACATTATCTTAATGAGCAAGTCATCATGCATTGTTACTAAACTAGTACATAATATTTAATATGAACTTTAGCTTATGTACCAATCATTTTGCCCTCTCCAATATCATAATGTTCAATTTTAAAATACAAAAAACAACAGAGTTCAAACAAGCCTTCCGTGATAGACCTGAGTTCCAAAGAGCCACAGGGCTGTTAAATCTTCACAAACAGTAAGCTCAGTGCAACATCTTCAGTGCACATATGTGTCTCATAAACCATTAATGTTCCATAAGCACTATCCAAAGCACAAGAAGCAGTACAAATGCTGCATGCCAATTTGAAGAATCAAACTTTCAAAGCACTCAAAGAATGCATTACGTTTAAGATTTGTACACTTGTTCATAAAATCATCCATGGAGACGCCCCAGCGTATATGTCAGACCTGATAGACTTACTGACAAGGAACGCCAAAAGATCAGCCCGCACATTCCTCAATCTTCATCTCCCAAGCTGCAAAGGTTTAAAATACAAACTTACACATGCAGCAAACTTCACCTACATGAGTGCCAAGCTATGGAATGCACTGCCGCACAACCTGAGAGGGATCTACGAACTAACAAACTTTCGAACATCACTGAAGACCCATCTTTTTAAAAAGGCATACCATATAGAATAACAATTATAAATGTATACATCTCCCACATCTTTACTCAGATCCATTTTTATAATATCTGCTTGCTTTAAACTCTAATACGTTATTCAACATCTCTATGTAACAATAAGTGATTACGTTCTAATCTATCACCACCAAGAACGATTTATTGTAAGCCACATTGAGCCTGCAAAGAGGTGGGATAATGTGGGATACAATTGCAATAAAATAAATAAAATACATAAATATTCAATGCTCCAGTCTATCGATAGAAGACCAAAGTTGTTGTTTCCAAAGCTCTTCAACAGTGGGACGCCCTTAGCAGAAAGGCTTGGCTTCCTGATCCTAATGTGGCAGACGAATTTGATCTCCTCAGGAAGCATATTTATTTATTTATTTATTTATTTATTTATTTGTTACATTTGTATCCCACATTTTCCCACCTATTTGTAGGCTCAATGTGGCTTACATAGTACCGGAGAGGTGTTTGCAGACTCCGGTGTAAACAAATACAAAGTGATATTGTGGTAAGATAAAGTTGATGTGGCACAGCCACATTAGGGAATCGTACAACGGAAGAGTTGTGTTATGTCCATTACGTACTTTAGTTTTGTTGCGTTGCAGAGATCAGGCATTTATGTTGGATTGGTAGGGTATGCCTTTTTTAAACAGGTTAGTTTTTATTTTTTTCCGGATGCTTAGGTGGTCGTGCGTGAAACATGGTCCATATTGAGACCAGGCATCTAAGGAAGAAGGTCTGGTCATGGCAAGACTGGATCCTGAACCTTCACCAGAAAAGGAACATAGAATGAAATTGTTGCCTTCTGAGAATCCCAGAAATGCTGTTACCACCAAGTTCAGGAAAAACAATAGAGGGCTACAGAGTAGCAGAAGGCTACTTTCTAACTCCTCTTACTCTCTTATCTATCTATATGCTAACTATCTCTCTGAACTCATGTGCAACTTTCTTTAAATTAGTCACCTTATTTTCTGACTCCTTTTGTTCTCTTACCTATCTATATGTTCCATCTTTCCTTATACCCTACACTGTCAATTAAAATGTTCTATTACATAGTGTGATGATATTGTAAGTAGTATACCATGCCATACTTTGTATTGTTATTTGAATATTTTTACTGCTGCAATTGTCTATTGCTCATGTTTGATTTATTTTTGCTGTACACTGCTTTGAGTGAATTCCTTCAAAAAGGTGGTAAATCCTAATAAATAATAAAAATAACAAAAACACCATCAGCAGGAGTAAGGAATAATTTTGCTGTTATATTCTGAGAGGGTATAATGTTGGAATTTGAAGTGCATGAAAATATCCAAAGTGGACCTAGAGTCTTAACTTTGATGAATTGTTATGATACTTGTTGCAACCACTTTACATTGATTTTATGGACAATATGCCTTTGACTTTTCATTATTATACTTTTGTACATCATCATCATTAGTGTGCCAATTAAAGGTTTTACACCATTTCTCAAAAAACACCTTCACTGTACCCTACCTGCCCTTCCAACTATCACCCCATCATCTCCCTCCCCCCCCCCCTTTCTTATATAACTACATAAATGTGCTGTTCACTATCATTGTCTTCACTTTCTTTCATCTCAGGCTATTCTTGATCCACTACAATCCAGCTTTTGCCCTCTACATGCAACAGAAATAGCTCTTGCCAAAGTTTCTAGTGACCTGTTCCTGGCCAGATTCAAGGACCTCTATTCAGTCCTCGTCCTTCTCTCAAAGTTCCATAGAAACCTATGGAACTTAGCCTCCCAAAGTGCTTTGAAAATATGCCTCTATGCCATCTCTCTCCCCTTTAATCTGTTCAAACTTATGCTGCATGACTTATCTTCCACCAGTGTCACTAAACCCACATAACCCCTCTCTTCAAATCACTTGATTGGCTTTCTTTCTATTTCCATATACAGTTCAAACTCATCTTACTGACTTACAAGTGCATTTATTCTGCAGCTCCTCAGTATCTTTCCACTCTTATCTCTCCCTACACCCCACCCCAGGAACTCCGTTCATCAGGTAAAACTCTCTAATCTGTGCCCTTCTTCTCCACTGCCAACTCCAGACTCCTTTAATTTTGCTGCATCGTTTGCCTGGAATAGACTTCCTGAGTCAATACATCATGCTCCATCTATGGCTGCATTCAAATATAGGCTAAAAGCTCACCTTATTGAGGCTGCTTTTAACTCTTAATCTCTATTCACCTGTTCAGTACCCACAATAAATAACTCCCTAATCCCTTAATCATCCTGTTTGTCTTGAATAGATGGTAAGTTCTGTGGGGGTTTTTAGAATGCAGGGTGGGGCGGGGTGGAGCAGGGTGAGAATTCCTGGCCCCTTCAGTCCACCCTTGGCCTCCCCTCCCTTTGAAATGTCTTCTGGCTGTGCACACTGTACACACTGTGTATAAAGATTGTATCTGAATCCCAAGAGACTATTTCTAATATACTCTACTTGTGAAATAACAGGCTTCAGTGTTGCACAATATTTTGTGTTAATAGTCTTCCTTTACTTTTATACCTTTGGTTGTATCTGTGAAGGCCCAAGCTCAACCTTCACAATGATATTATATTGCATGTTCCATTTTCTACTGCTACGGATACATTGAAATCCTCTGCTCAGTGTGCTATGGCGGTTAAGAAAGCAAATAGAATGTTGGGTATTATTAGGAAAGGAATGGAATGGAAAACAAAAAGTGAGGACGTTATAATGCCTTTGTATCAGTCCATGGTGCTATCACACCTTGAATATTGTGTTCAATTCTGGTCACCGCATCTAAAAAAAGATATAGTGGAATTAGAAAAGGTACAGAGATGGGTGACAAAAATGATAAAGAGGATGGGACGACTTCCATATGATATGATAGAGGGCTATAAAATAATGAGTGGAGTGGAACAGGTAGATGTGAATCGTTTGTGTACTCTTTCCAAAAATACTAGGACTAGGGGGCATGCGATGAAGCTACAAAGTAGTAAATTTAATATGAATCAGAGAAAGGTTTTCTTCACTCAACATATAATTAAATTCTGGAATTCATTGCCAGAGAATATGGTAAAGGCAGTTAGTTTAGCAGGGTTTAAAAAGGGTCTGGACGGTTTCCTATAAGAAAAGTCCATAAACCATTATTAAATTGACTTGGGGAAAATCCACTGCTTATTTCTGGGATAAGCAGCATAAAATGTATTTTCTGGGATCTTGCCATGTATTTGGGACCTGGATTGGCCACTGTTGGAAACAGGATGCTGAACTTGATGAACCTTTGGTCTGTCCCAGTGTGGCAATACTTATGTACTTATGCACACCTATTTCTGCTGGTTTTCAAACTGTGATTGATTGCTTTTTAATTTAGAGAAGGTAGAGGCCCCCGTAATATTGCCTGGGAAGCCTTTCCAAATGCCAATGTCATTAAGTTGAATAATGCTGAGATCCCTGTGAGAAGTGAAAAATATGGAGGGTTATTCTGGATGATCAACTCTCTTTGAAGTCTCATGTTAAGCATCTTGTTCATTTGGCACTTTTAAATAAATGCAAATGTTGTGTAGATTGAAACTCTTTTTGTTGGCTAATGATTTTTGTATGGTATTGTCATGATTTCCCATACTTTGATTATTCTAATTCAGTTCTAGTTGGTCTGTCAGATACTACATTTATAGGGCTGCAAATGGTACAAAATGCCACCACCAAGTTCATCTTTATTTATTTATTTATTTATTTATTTATTGCATTTGTATCCCACATTTTCCCACCTATTTGCAGGCTCAATGTGGCTTACATAGTTTTATTAACATTGTCATTCCAGGATATCAGATACAGTTAGTATTGTGCAGAGATTAAGTAGGCAAGAGAGAAGAAGGAAGGGAGTGATTAGGGTAGTTATAGAAGGTGGGCTTTCATAACTGAGTAGGTTGGTGAGGTGGATTAGTGAGGTTATCGGTTATCGGTTCTCATTGTAGGCTTTGTTGAAGAAGTATGTCCTCAGAGATTTGCGAAAGATGGTTATTTCATTGATTGCTTTCAGGTCTGTAGGTAGTGCATTCCATAACTGCATGCTCATGTAAGAGAAGGTACGGGTTGTCGTCCTTCGATCACATAACTCCTGATTTTATTGCATTATTGTCTATATATCTATATATATAATTCTCACCTCCAACGTTCTGTGCCAGGGACCGTGGCTCCGTGGTCTGCTAGGCACCATCAGTGACGTCCCACCTCACGCCCCTCCCACCGAGTTCAACACTCCGCCCCCTCCGCGTAACGGACCCTCCCGCGCACACACTAAATGCCCTCAAAGAAACACAACAAAACCGCTGACCAGACGGGACGAGGGAGCCAGCCTGCCTGAACGACGGAGGGAGCAATCATGCCTTGCCGCCCAGCTAACAAGAATACCGCTGCCCTCCCAAACCTGCCGCCCAGCTGACCCGAATACCGCCGCCCCAAACCGCCCTACCGCAATAACAAAAAAAAAACACGTGAAGAGATAGCCGCCCTCCCAGCGCATCAGCAGGGGACGTCGACCATAACGCAACCTTTAAGCAGGCTGCGCCCGAAGCTACAGCAAACTGCAGACTTCTCTGCACGAAGCTGACAGAAAAACTTGGCTAACAGCAGGTAAACTTGAGGGAGAGGAGGGGAGGGAGGGCCTGGAACTTGAAGGGGAGACATGGCAGACAAAGACACATGGAGAAGGGGGGGAGAGTACAGAACGGGAGGGAAGGGGAGAGGACAAATGTTGCACATGGATGGATGGAGGGCATGGGAAAAAGAGCACAATTGCTGGATTAAAAAAAGGAACAGGGGGGGGGACGACCCTGCACCTTGGACAGAAGAAAGGTGTCATGCACAGACACAGACACACACTCTCACACACACAGTCTTTCACTCTTTGTGTGTCACTGTGACACACACTCTCTCTCTCTCACACACACACACACTCTCACACACACACATACACTCTGTTTCACTGCCCACCCCTGTGCTCCTGCAAGGGCTTGCTGGAAGGAGAAGGATATGGAGACACACACACACCCACACACATACTCTGTCATACACTATCTCTGTGTCACACACATGCTGTCTCTCACACGCAACTAGTCTTTCACTCTCTGTGTCTCACTGTCACACACACTCTCTCACACACACACACCAACGTCCTAATGTGCCTGGGACCCTGGCTCCCTCGGCTTGGAGGTGGTCTGCTAGCACCCGTTTCCTTTCAAACAGAAACGGGCAAGGAGAGAGGGAGGGACCCTGAAGGTGGGAGGGAGGGGCACGAACCTGAAAGGCGGAGGGAGGGGGGGCCACGCTGGAACTGGGAGGGGAGAAGGAGGAGGAAAAGGAGGGGATGAAGGAGGAGGGAAGGGGGTGAGGGGCGTAACGAACAAGGGAGGGGGAGGGGGGCCCTGCCGCACACTCTCATTCTCACACACACACTGACACACAGACAGTCTCACTCTATGTCACACACCCGCACATTCACTCTGGCTCTCACTCTCACACACACTCTCTCAAACATACACACTCCCAGGAAAACCTTGCTAGCGCCCGTTTCATTTGTTCCAGAAACGGGCCTTTTTTACTAGTTATAGAATAAAGTACAGAATTTTGACATTGTTGTTTAAAGCTAGTCTTGCTTTCTCCCTACGGACCTTCTTGACCTACATGATCCTGTTTGCATCATACTTTACATTATTCCTGATGTTAAGGCTGGAAGGAAAGTGCTGGGTCATGAAAGAGCTTTTCCTGTTGTATCCACCCTGTGGAACACATGACCTGTGGAAGTACAGCAACTTAATAATTTTATGACTTTGGGCAAAAAGGTCAAGCTATTTTTATTTATGCAGCCTCACTTCTGTGACTGTGTTTCTTTATGTCTCAATGAATTTGAACTGAATTCCTGCACAATTCTCAATTATTTGTGAGGTGGTGGGGCAAGTGGCTATGGAAACAATTTTTGTTATTGGTGACTTGTTTTGGTTTTTAGATCTGAGATTTGTGATTTATTTTATTACTGTGTATGTAACTTTCAGGCTTATTTTTGAAAGTGATCGCCAGCTATCTTCCGACATAAATCGGGAGATGGCCGGCGATTTCGCAAAAGCGGCGAAATTGGTATAATCGAAAGCGGTGTTTTTGACACCATTGCCGCGCCAGCGAAAGTGCAAGGGGACGTGTCGGCGGCGAAGCAAAGGCGGGACATGGGCGGGCATGGGCGTGGCTACCAGATGGCCGGCTTTCGCGGATAATGGAAAACAAAAGCGGCGCAAATCCAAGAAGACAGGAGGAGCCTCCACGGAAAGTCAAAGCAAAACAGCAAAAGTAGAGGCTGACAAATGCGCAAACCAATAGGGAGATAATCTCAAAAAACAGTTTATTCAGAATATTCATATCAATATCAAGGACCCGACACGGTCTGTGTTTCGGCGCCAAGGCGCCTGCCTCAGGGGTCACAATCAACTTTCTCTGAGGAGAAGCTGATAGGCTTGGATTCCTTTATGTATGCAAGTTAATCCACAGAGAGAACAAAGGAACAGCCAACCGATCAGCAAACACCGATCAGCTTCTCCTCAAAGAAAGTTGATTGTGACCCCTGAGGCAGGCGCCTTGGCGCCGAAACACGGACCGTGTCGGGTCCTTGATATTGATATGAATATTCTGAATAAACTGTTTTTTGAGATTATCTCCCTATTGGTTTGCACATTTGTCAAACAAAAGCGGCGTTCATCAGTATTTCGCCGGGTTTAATTGGTCCTTTAATTTTCACGACCAAGCCTCAAAAAGGTGCCCCAATTGACCAGATGACCACCAGAGGGAATGGGGGATGACCTCCCCATACTCCCCCAGTGGTTACCAACCCCCTCCCACACTAAAAAAAATAAAAATAAAACACTTTTTTGCCAGCCTCAAATGTCATACCCAGCTCTCTGACAGCAGTATGCAGGTCACTGGAGCAGTTTTTAATGGGTGCAGTGCACTTCAGACAGGCAGACCCAGGTCCATCCCCCCCCCCCCCCCACACCTGTTACACTTGTGGTGCTAAGTGTTGAGCCCTACAACCCCCCACCCCAAACCCACTGTACCCACATGTAGGTGCCCCCCTTCGCCCATAAGGTAATGGTGTAGAGTTGTGGGGAGTGGGTTTTGGGGGGCTCAGCACCCAATGTAAGAGAGCTATGGACCTAGGAGCTATTTGTATATATTTTTTTAATTTTTAGAAGTGCCCCCTAGGGTACTCGGTTGGTGTCCTGGCATGTCAGGGGGACCAGTGCACTACAAATGCTGACTCCTCCCACGACCTAATGCCTTGGATTTCGCCGGGTTTGAGATGGTCGGCATTTTTTTCCATTATCGCTGAAAAACAAAACCGGCGATCTCAAACCCAGCAAACTCTGGCATTTGGCCGGGCTAAACCGTATTATTGAAAAAAAGATGGCCGGCCATCTTTCTCGAAAATACGGTTCCGGCCAGCTGTTGTGCCGCCGCCAAAATAGGTTGATTATGCCCCTCTTTGTAATCCGCCAAGAATGCAGGATTGTGCAGAATAGAAATTACAAAATAAATAAATATTCAAAGTCTCACAAGAACAGTGTGGTTGTTGAGACACCACACACTTCTGAGCTCTTATATACCATGAGCATGTGTGCAGTACAAGCAACTATATCACCACTACATTAAAAAAATAAATTGTGCTACTACCCAGTGCAGCTGATTGGCTCGCCAGACTCCTATAGTTCCATTTCTTAGAAGACAGATTTGAGAGAGCCTCTCCACTCTTGATTAAACTCCATTGGCTTCCAATAGAAGCTAGATCTGCCTTTAAGCAGTGCATTTTTATTTTTCAAATATTTCATGAATTGGCTCCAACTATCCTCATCTGTGTTGCACTTTATGAAGTTCAGATCAGTGATGCTTAATTTTCCCTCAATCAAGGGTGTTAGATTTAAAAGGATCTTGTTTTCGACCTTTTCATATCAAGCAGCCCTGAGATGGAATTTTTTCCTGGTATTAATAAGACATGAACCTAGCTATATGAGGTTTTGACAAAAGTTGGTCTTACCTTTTTAAGATATTTCTTAATTAATGTAATCGCTAAGATTTAAATGTCAATCCTAGCATTATACTGGTGGTTTTAAGGTTTGTATACTGTTTTGAACCAATATTGCTGAGTGATTGCAGTATATAACACCCGTATTGTATTGTACTCAGGATGACTGAGGCTGGGGGAGCTAAGGGAGTTGAATGAAGAAAAAGTAATTATTAAAAATGTACATCTTCATTCATTCATTCATTTTACTTTGTTTTCCTTTTTGCTTTATGGAGTCCTTTATTTTTCAAATTCCAAAGTTACAGTCATAACAGAGAGGCTAGGAGGGGCATAATCGAAAGGGACGTCCAAATTTTGTTGAGGACGTCCTCGCAAAACGTCCCAATGGAGGGGCGGGGAAACTTGTATTATCGAAAAAGATGGACGTCCATCTTTCGTTTCGATAATATGGTCGGGGACACCCAAATCTTGAAATTTTGGTCGTCCTTAGAGATGGTCTTCCCTAGACTTGGTCGTTTCTGATTTTCGGCGATAATGGAAACCAAGGACGCCCATCTCAGAAATGACCAAATGCAAGCCCTTTGGTCGAGGGAGGAGCCAGCATTTCTAGTGCACTGGTCCCCCTGACATGCCAGGACACCAAGCGGGCACCCTAGGGTGCACTGTAGTGGACTTCATAAATTGCTCCTAGGAACATAGCTCCCTTACCTTGTGTGCTGAGCCCCCCAAAACCCACTACCCACAACTGTACACCACTACCATAGCCCTTACAGGTGAAGGGGCACCTAGATGTGGATACAGTGGGTTTGTGGTGGGTTTTAGAGGACTCACTGTTTCCTCCACAGACGTAACAGGTAGCGGGGGATGTGCCTGGGTCCACCTGCCTGAAGTGCACTGCACCCACTAAAACTGTTCCAGGGACCTGCATACTGATGTCACAGACCTGAGTATGACATCTGAGGCTGGCACAGAGGCTGTCAAAAATATTTTGAAAGGTTTTTTAAGGGTGAGAGGGAGTTAGTGACCACTGGGGAATAAGGGGAGGTCATCCCCGATTCTATCCGGTGGTCATCTGGTCAGTTCGGGCACCTTTTTGTGGCTTGGTCGTAAGAAAAACAGGACCAGGTAAAGTCGTCCAAGTGCTCATCAGGGATGCCCTTTTTTCCATTATGGGTCGAGGACGCCCATTTGTTAGGTACGCCCAAGTCCCGCCTTCGCTACGCCTCCGACATGTCACCGTGAACTTTGGTCGTCCCCACGACGGAAAGCAGTTGAGGATGCCCAAAATTGGCTTTCGATTATGCTGATTTGGGCGACCCTGTGAGAAGGACGCCCATCTTCCGATTTGTGTCGGTTTATGCAGTGTCTTCTTTCCATTTGATATTTTTTTCTCACCATGTCCACCATCCTTCCTGTGTCCTTATGCATCCTGTCTACCATCTGTAGCCCTGTCCCTATCCTTCCTCCAGTTTCAGCATCTGCCCTCAAAGTGTTCTGATCCAGCCCTTAAATTCAGCAGTTTCGCCTCCATCCATACATGTTCAGCAACTCTCCATTCTCCCCTGCCCTCTCCTCCATCCACCCATATCCGGAAAATTTCCTCTCTCCCCTGCCCCCTCCATTCATCCATCCATGTCCAGCAATTTTCCTCTCTCCCATGCCCTCCCCTCCATCCATCCATGTCCAGCAACTCTCCATTCTCCCCTGTCCTCTCCTCCATCCATCCATATCCAGAAAATTTGCTCTCTCCCCTGCCCCCACCATCCATCCATGTCCAGCAATTCTCCTCTCTCCCCTGCCCTCCCCTCCATCCATCCATCCATGTCCAGCAACTCTCCATTCTCCTCTGCCCTCTTCAACCATCCATATCCAGCAAATTTCCTCTCCCCTGCCCTTCCCTCCATCCATCCATGTCCAGCGCTCTTCTCTCCCCCTGCCCTCCCCTCCCATCCATATCCAGTGATTCTCTCTGCCCTCCCTCAGCTCTCCGACAGCCCTCCTCTCCATTCTTTCCTGCCCCCCCACGCGCGTTTATTCCTTTTATTTTCAGTCGCAGTGACGGCAGTGAAGAAGAGCCCAGCGGGCTCACCTCCAGCTTCTCCCTTCCCTCACTCAGTGTCCCGCCTTCTGCGATGATGTATTTCCTGTTTCCATGAGGGCAGGACACTGTGTGAGGGAAGGGAGAAGCTGGAGGTGAGCCCGCTGTGTCTTCTTCACTGCCATCGCTGCGACTGAAAATAAAAGGGTTAAACGCAGCGGGGGGGGGGGGAAGGAACGGAGAGGAGGGCTGTCGGTCGGGGAGCTGAGGGCAGGAAGGAGGGACTGTCTGAGAGCTGCCTGCAGCATTGCACCAGCCCTGCGTTTGGGGGAGCAATGCCCCCCTCACCCCCAAACTACACCCATGAGGTAACCTCCATAAATGAATCTGTCCCTCCAGCAGAACAATTAGCCTATTATTTTGAACAGATAACAACTAAAATAAAACAAGAATTGAAAAACCCATCCATCTCATTAGAACAATTCCTTAATTTACAAAATCAATCACCCTTTTGCTCATCTATGAATAGACTTTGGTCGACATTTGAACCTATTACATTGGACCAAGTCAATCGTTTCCTTTGCAAATATACCAAATCACATTGCTTGCTTGACTCCTGTTCTAATTATCTCTTGAAACCAGTCCCTAAGGTTGTAATTGATCACCTACATTCAAGTCTAACTTTAATGTTATCTCAGAGTATATTCCCTACTTCCAATGGTAGCATAATCTTAACTCAGATCCTGAAAAATAGTCAAACTAGTATTAATATTGTTTCCAGCTACAGACCAGTGGCCTCAATATCTCTATTAGTCAAAGTTTTGGAGGAGCTAATCACTCATCAGTTAATGGAATATCTTCAGCATCATTCAATTCTACATAAATATCAATCGGGTTTCAGGCCCTCATATAGTATTGGAACCATTCTTACTACATTAGTAGCCAATCTTAGATGAGAATTAAGCTTAGGCAACAAAGTTTTAATTCTCCAATTCGACATGTCTAGTGCATTTGATACAGTAGATCATGACATCTATTATGGAATCTGTGGAATTGTCTTGAAATGGCTCTCTGGATTTTTAAAATCCAGGTCTTACAAAGTTAAGCAACTGGGTACTATCTCATCATCATGGGTTTCTTGTAGTGGAGTGCAACAGGGTTCTCCTCTGCCACCTATTTTGTTTCACATTATGAAGATCCCTTTAGGCCATTTGCTAGAATCAAACAGGTTTTCAGCATTCATATATACTGATGATGTTACAATTTATATCCCATTCATCAAAGAATTACATGAGATTGCAAACAAAATCAAAGTAGGTATCGATTTAAAATGAAATCCTGGGCCCTTAATTTCAAATTGAAAATTCTGATAAAATGAAATTTATGATAGTAACTAGCCCATATCACCCAATACCATCTCAAATTGTAAGACTGATAATGTTACTTATTGTTTGGATTCAACAATGAGAATCTTGGGGATCTTAATTGTATTTATTTATTTATTTATTTATTGCATTTGTATCCCACATTTTCCCACCTATTTGCAGACTCAATGTGGTTTACAATATTATATCATGGCAAGCGCCATTCAAGAGTAGATAAACAATTGGTTACATAAAAACAAGTGTAACATAATGGATATAATCAATTCAGTAAATCAGAAAATAGTCAGACTATCAAGTAAGTGGTGATGCGTTAGAATTCCTATTATTGATTATTATGGTAGGTCTTGTTAAAAAGAAAAGTCTTTAGTGATTTTTGAAAGTTGATTAGGTCGTGAATAGTTGATCAGTTTCTTTCTTTTGATTGCCAAATTTCCAAAGTAGTCTTTAATTCATTGTGGAAACTTAAAAGGTTAAGACCATTCTTTTCAAGGTTAGTCTTTCGCACTTTAGTTCAGTCATTAGTCAACTAAATTTGACTATTGCAATTCAATTTATGCAGGTTTTAAGCAGTGTCTCCCAAGAAAACTACATACTGCAGAAAACACGGCTGCCCGCCTTATATATAGATCACCGTGTTACGTTAAAGCATCTCCACTTCTTAAGGATCTACATTGGTTACCTATCAATGAAAGAATTTCATTTAAGCTTTGTGTTCTAGTTAATCAGATTCTTTATTCTATCTTGCCATCTTATATGATAGATCTCATTGAGTTGTCACCATGGAATACCACCTCATCATCTAAAGACTATCTCATATTACATTTCTCAAGTTGTAAAAACGTAACCTACAAAACTATCCATAATGCTAATTTTTCTTACCAAACTCTGGAATTCATTTCCCAAGTATATCAGACACTCAGTTGATTATATATCATTTAGAAGTTTACTTAAAGCCCACTGCTTTAGATCTGTGTTCAGTTAATATAAAAAGATTTTTTTAAGAATTGTATTCTTTCTTGTATTAATATTTAATTGTCTTTTAATGCTTCTTCTTAATTTGTTATGTAAGCTGCATTGAACCTGAGCTTTCTTGGGAAAATGAGGGATATAAATGTCATAATAAATAAATAAAATATAAGAACAATGTGGATTTAGAAATCCCTAGCCTGTTTGATTTAATCCATATGAAGCTGATTTGTTTTAATATAAAGCTTTCACCAACATTTTACATTCCTCCTGAAGCAGGCGTATTCCAAAACTTGGCCATGTCGGGTTTTATGTCTGTTAAATGAATTTTAATAAATCTGTTTCATTTTTAAATTCCAAAGTGGGCCCACACTGGAGGGCTCTTTTACCACACAAATCTTGGAAATCACTGTTCCATCTGGCAGGATCCACACACATGTTGCAGAGCAAGTACTGAATACAATGTCCCATTGTTATTGTTATCATCTCTATCCCTAGAAGGGAAACTAATCAGTTATTCAGAGCTGCATCTCATGAGGGCGTGCTGTGTTCGAGGTGTCTGTACAGTTTCTTCCATAAAATCCTTCGCCACTTCAAGTGATAATCGCCTGACATTGAGAAATTAAATTTGATTGGTATTAAAAACACGCCTCTTGTAATCCCATGTGGTAGCCCTGAAGTATCCTCTGATGGAGTGCATCTCTTCACCTTAACAGCTGCTAGAAATGCCTTTCCCTTTCCCAGTGGAAGGGCAGAGAGAACTATGACTGCAGGACTGTGGGAAAACACTGTCTTAATCTCCCTGTGGATGGAGGCAAAGATTGCTGTTGGTTTTGCTGCTAAATTCTCACTCTGACAGCCCGCACTGTTTCCTCTCTGAGTTAACCAAAGCACAGTACTTATTATTTATTTATTTGTTAGGATTTATTTACCGCCTTTTTGAAGGAATTCACTCAAGGCAGTGTACAGTAAGAATAAGTCAAACATAAGCAATAGACAATTACAGCAGTAAAAATATTCAAACAAAAAGAATGAAGCATATGAGCTATCAAACATTTCTCCATGGGGCTTTACTGTTCCTTACTTTCTTTCCTTCATGTGTTGATCTCTTTCTTCATTTGTCTCTTCATTGGAGACATATCCAGTGGTTAGACCAGTGAGATGAACATCGGGGAAGTCAAGATTCAAATACCAGCTAAACTTGGGATTGTGAGCAAATCATATTGTCCTGCATTGCCTCAAGTACAAAGCCCTCTAGGGCAGGGAAATACTTATTTTACCTGAAATTTTAACTTGAGCTACCAATCAAAAGGTGTGAACTAAATTAATATATATATATATTTTTTTTTAGTTACATTTGTACCCTGCGCTTTCCCACTCATGGCAGGCAATGGAGGGTTAAGTGACTTGCCCAGAGTCACAAGGAGCTGTCTGTGCTGGGAATTGAACTCAGTTCCTCAGAACCAAAGCCCACCACCCTAACCACTAGGCCACTCCTCTGCCGCAAGGTGTATGAAGGACAGAAATAACTAGAGCATTCCTCGGAGTTATAATGACGGACATCTTTGTTACAAGCTTATGAGTGGATCTCTTTGCCCTGATTCATAACAGGAGGTTTCCTCTGCTCCAGGATCTCTGCAGAACAGAGGCTGAAGTGGCGATAGTAGACATGGGATGGGAGAAGGATAATTATTGCCACCAAAGCAGCTCTGCAGCAGTTAGTCTCCGGCTGCCGGATTCAGTATAGGTCATCCAAAGATGGTGGTGCGATTTTGGGCATGCATCACATATCTGTGCATAAATTAATTAGAGACAATGACAATCAATTATTGGGGTTAACAAGCACTTAATTGGCAATAATTAGGAGTTACACCCGAATCTGCCCTATATTCTGTAATATGCATGCCTAAATTTCATGGGGCACAACTCCAAAGGCTGTGTGGTCATGGGAGGGGCATGGGCGGTTCACAGACATTCCCAGAAATGAGGTGCGATGTTATAAATACCTTGCATTTCCAGTCTAACTGTCATTAGTTGGGTGCCAGCATTTACATCAGCCTTTGGAGGCGTAAATGCTCGCGCTCAAAGTTAGGCAGAAAATGCGCACTAATCTAGTATTCTGTAAAGACTGTTCCATGCAGAGCATCCTTTATAGCAGGGGCGTATCTGTGTGGGGCCACAGGGGCCTGGACCCCCCTACCGCTGCCAACCCGTCACCGATCTTTGCTGGCGGGGGACCCCAACCCCCACCAGCCGAGGTCCTCTCTTCCGTTGCAGCAGGCTGCAAGTTGCAAAGCTTCCTGTTCTTCTGAGTCTGACGTCCTGCACGTACGTTGTACGTGCAGAACGTCAGACTCAGAAGAACAGGAAGCTTTGCAACTTGCAGCCTGCAACGGAAGAGAGGATCTCGGCTGGTGGGGGATTCGGGTTCCCCGCCAGGGGTGGGGAGAGTCGTTGGTGGCGGGGGGGTCTGGCAATGGTGGCGGGGGGGGGGGTCAGTGGTGGCGGCGGGGAGGGGGGCTAAAATGTGCCCCCTCCCTCTGGCTCTGGCCCCCCCTACCGCCGGAGTCCAGATACGCCTCTGCTTTATAGGATGCTAGCTTAGTGCCAATAATCCCAGAGCCATTTATTGGATATCCCCCAGAATGTCTTTGGTCAAGAAAACCTTTTGACAACTGGTCACGTGTCACATACGGAGGAGATTGAGGGCATTTTTTTTCCTTCCAGCTTTCCCCCTCTTTATCCTCCTTTAGCAATGATACAGCCTTTTGACAATAAAACCTGAAAGCCTTCTAAAACAGGAGGAATATCAAAAAAGCAAGTTTACTCTTTTGATGTAAGGGAATTTTGCTGTAAATGTTATATACTAACCTGTTAACCACAACAGGATCTGAGGCATGCAAAGAGTTAAGGCTTCACAGGCCCTGAAACTTCATGCCCAGAGACTTAGCCTTCTATGACCTGTTCATGTTTCAGACTTTCCTTCTTGGGATAGCAGTGCTGTGGCAAATCAAGAATTTCCCTTCTTAGGCATTTAACACAATCCCTTAATCCCAACCTGACTCAGCTCAAGAATGTGAAGTCCAGTATAGGACTCTGGGAACCTCCCTGTCTCAGCTTCCTGGTGTACCTCACATTGGTGAGACTGTACAGCTGTGAGCAGTGAGGTGAAGTGGGGGGGGGGGGGGCTCTGTGCAGAATACGACAGCAGGAATGAAATCATCTAAATAAACCAGGAGTCCTCCTGGTGATACAGTGTCCAAGAATTAAATTGAGAAACGAGAGACGTGCATTCATTGCTCTGGACTGGTGTGGTGTCATTAAGTGGAATTTTACTGTGTGTCCCAGGACATCTCACTTTGTAAGGAGTGTTGGTCTGTCTGTATCACTGCTCTCTGATGTTAAGATCATATATGCCAATGGTTCCTAAACCTGGTCCTGGAGGCAACCCGGTCAGTCAGGTTTTCAGGATATCCACAATGAGTCCCTCTCATGAATATTCATTGCGGATATCATATCCTGAAAACCTGACTGGCTGAGGTGCCTCCAGGACCAGGTTTGGGAACCACTGAAATATACTAATGTAGACAGGGTCCCAAATGGGGTTTAGTTGCCACACCATAAGGGCTACCCTTTAGTGGAAAAGTGGGCTCTGGCGGCTGGTGGTTGGGGGTTGGGGAATGTAAAGTGTCCCAAGGCCTCCATCACAAAACGTAACTTTAATTACAAAACCTCAGTCCCATCCGTGGATTCCATATAATTAAAAAAGCAACTTTATTTTGGTGAAAACCTCAATTTTAAAGTGCACAAGAGAAAAGAACCCACCAAAGTACCAAAAGGCAAATTAATTCTCAACAACTATGTCCTCAGCATAAGTGTGTACTGAAGGCTGCCATGTTCCTGCCAGGGTTGTGTGCATCGGAATAGACAAGGACACAGCATTTTTCAGCACCTGTGTCCTGAGGCCCTGCACTTCCTTGCTTAGCTACCAGTTGGTTCCAACTCTTCTGCCCACCACTGATTAGAAGAGGGGAATGCCCAGGCTACCCACTGCCATTTGCCACCCCCTGAATCTCGGCACTCCAAGCGAAGTACCAGCCCTGCATCAGCTTTGACATTTCTATAGCTGTAGTAGGTCACTCAGTGAGATATGCTGCTCTCCAGTTCCTCAGACCCAGAGTAACAGAACCAGGGCTTTTTTTGAGGGGGTACTTGGGGGTACTGAGTACCGGCACCTTTTCCATTGTCTGTTAAAATTGACCCATGGTTCCCAAGTTTTAATGAAAGAGCTCAGGCTCCAGGGGCGTAGCCAGACAGCAGATTTTGGGTGGGCCTAGGCAAGAAGTGGGTGGGCACCAAGTGTTCTCCACCCCACCAAAAACATATCTCAGCTGGTGGAAAATGCTTCTCTCCACCTTGGCAGTCTGCAGCAGGCAGGCGCTGAAAACTGAGAATGTGCAGGTGCCGGTATCGTGGAGAGTAGCATTTTCATTACCATCAGGGGGAAGTCTTCAGCTAGCAGAGATTGGGATCCCCACCAGCTACTGCTAAATGTGTATTACTGTTGGGTGGGCCTCAGCCCTATGTGGGTGGGCCCTGGCCCACCCCAGCCCACCTGTAGCTACGCCAGGCTCTACACACCAATTCTGCCTTGTCATAGATTCTGTGACTGGTTGCAGGGGGTCTGACTATTGTGGGGTGGGTCCCTCAGTGATCACCCCACCTCTGAAGTGCGGCCTAGCATTTGAGTACCAGCACCTTTTTTGCTAGAAAAAATAAACTGAACAGAACCTTTTATAGTTCCCTCCAAAAACACAGGACGGATGCCCCACTGATAGTGATTGATCTTTTAGCTTATCCTCTACTATGTTACTTTAATCACAGATAATTTAGGAGCAGGGGCTCCAGAAATCTCCTTATTGTAAAAATAGAGGAAAATGTTTGGGGTCCTGCTATATAAATTTGCCATTTAAAATCCATTTTTCAGTGAACCTGGTTAACTGCAAAGTGAGGATGGGTCTTTTCTATGCTGAGATTATCAGTTACCTGTATACTTTTGACTAAGGGTGACCAGTCATGCAGCCCCAGAATACAGATCATCCTTTTGGCAAAAACCACAATAAGCATTATATTAAAAGACTGACCTGCCTATGTCTCCCCTCTCCTCCTCTCCTCCCTGGCAGTGACAGGATGCTGGAAGCATGGAGAAATATAAGTGGAAATCCTGTCCCCTACCCTACCTGAAATCCTGAAGCTTGCAGGTAAGGTTGTGAGAACACAAATTGTACATTTAACTACTAGAGATGGGCATCCTTAGAATTTGTATGTTTCATTTTCCATGTTGTGTACAGTATTGCTTGTTTTAGTTTGGTTTGGTAAGACTTCATCTTCATTTTGGGAACAATCTGTCTGGTATTTCAAACTAACTGGCCAGGAATGGCTCCCGGCCGGTTAAATAACCTAAAGCTGGCTAAGCGCTAATATTTGTGCGAGATAGCCGGCTATCATGGCTATTACCACTTAGCAGCTAGGCCGGTCAACGGCTATGTTGCGTGACCTAGCCAGTTAGTGTCAATATTCATTGACTGACCAGCTAAGTTTAGTAGCCAGATAGACCTGCATAAATAGCAGGTCTGTTTTTGACTGATATAACTTAGCTGGTCAGCCAATGAATATCGGCTTAACTAGTTATGTTTTAGTGACTAAAAACATTCCAAAAATTCAATGGCAGTTGCTGAATACAGCCCTGGCATTGAATTTCCGGGTTCACCCTTACCACAGGTCTCAACATCAGCCCTACTGTCATTATGAATGTACCCTCTTTGCACATAGTGTGTGCATGCACTATTTGCAAAGAAGGTCCATTATTTGCAAATAATGTGCCCTATTATCGATAAATGAATAAACACAAAGGGGCCGATATTCAGACCGCGGCAATTAGCCAGGCTGCCTCCTGCAGTCGGCGTGGAACCTGGAAATTCAAAGCCAAGCCATATCCGGTGCCTGTCATTGAATTTCCAGGGTTTTTGTTTTATTTTTTTGGCAGCTATATTCATCACCTGCCCGGCTATTTATGCGGGTCTATCTGGGTGCTAAACTTAGCCAGCCAGCCAGCCAATGAATATTAGTGCCAACCGGCCATGTCTCGTGACATAGCCGGTGACCGGGCTAGCCACTAAGTGCTGATATTCAGCCAAGATAGCTAGTGAACATTAAGCCAGCTTAAGGCTATATAACCAGCCAGGAGCCATTCCTGGCCATTTAAATAGCGCTATAGGGTGGAAGATGTATTTCTGCTCATTTTTAATTTATTAATGACATGCAAGTACATGGGATATGTTGTTGACATTTCCAATGTTTTTACTAGGGATAGGCTGTCATTTGCAACTACTAACTCCTAGGGTGAGCAATTTTATGAAAACCCATTCCCACTGGTAAAGCACTATTTGATCCAACATATCTTTGAAAATTACACTCTTAGAGTTAGATAATTCAGCCGGCAGTGCTTAGCCTTTAGCTGAAAGCTGCTGGCATTATTTATTTTATTTTTTTATTTTTGTACCTTGCACTTTCCCACTCATGGCAGGCTCAATGCAGCTTACATGGGGCAATGGAGGGTTAAGTGACTTGCCCAGAGTCACAAGGAGCTGCCTGTGCCGGGAATCAAACTCAGTTCCTCAGGACCAAAATCCACCACCCTAACCACTAGGCCACTCCTCCACTCCATGGCTCCCCGACATTTAATTCTGGTTCAATGTCCAGGCATCGGCATTTCCAGGTTTACGGATCCATCTAAAGCATAGCTGATTAAGTATGATATTCAGCAGTTAACCGGCCATGGAACATTGCATAAAGATAGGGCTGATTTTTATGTGGTCCTATTTATGCAGTTACCTTGGCTGGTTAAGTGCTGAATATCAGCACTTAACTGGCCAAGGGCTGACTCCACCCCCAAAATAGCCGGTTTTGAGATAGGCACTAACCGGACATTTACAGCAGCACTAACCAGTTAAGTTCTACTAAAAATGACCATTTAGCCCTGAATATGCGATTTAACCAGCCAGGAGCTATTTCTAGCAAGTCACTTAACCCTCCATTGCCCCTGGTACAAAATAAGCACCTGAATATATGTAAACCGCTTTGAATGTATTTGCAAAAACCTCAGAAAGGCAGTATATCAAGTTACATTTCCCTTAAAATCACTTTGAATACCAACCCGTTAATTTATAGGGCTATGTTGTCTTTCCAGAATAAGTTGATGTTGATTCATGGCAACCCTCTGGATTGCTGCCCTGAACTGTCCTCAGTCTTCTGTCAGGCAGCTAATTATTCATCCATAGTTGTTATTGTATCAGTCTTTTGCATTTTGTGTTGACCTTCAATCTTGACCAGCATGATGCTATTCTCCAATAATCTTTGTCTTCGCATGATGTGTTCAAAGTATGAAAGTTGAAGTCTTGTCATTTGAGCTTCCTAAGGTTTGATCTCCTCCAGCACAGATTGATTTGTTCTTTGGGCAGTCCACGATATATAATCACTATTCTTCTCCAGCACATAATTTGAAGAGATTGTTTTTCTTCCTGTCTTACTTTTTCACTCTCTAACTTTGACATCCATATGACATTATTGAAAATATCTTGGCTTGGGCAAGTCAGATCTTTGTATGCAAAGTACATCTCTGCTCTTCAAGATCTTGCCTAGGTCCTTCATAGTCATTTTGCTGAGAGAGATACATTGCTGTTTTTCTTAACTGCTTGTTGCTTTATTATTGATCTAAACAGGTTGAAATGTCTACTATTTCTGTTACTTCTACATCCAGAATGAAATTAATCCCTTCAATACTCAAAGTGATTTAAGCAAGCGGGAGAAGCTCCAGCCTGCTTACATTTCTATTAGCCACCCAAATGTCGATATTCAGTGGCACTTAACTGGGTAGTGCCACTGAGTATCGGCTTTGACCACCCATAAATTGGGTAGGTCAGGGGTGTTACAGAGGGAGGCACTGGGGAGGAGCTGGCAGTTATTTATTTATTTTTATTTATGTTACATTTGTATCCCACATTTTCCCACCCATTTGTAGGCTCAATGTGGCTTACATAATTCCAGAGAGGTAGTTGCGGACTCCGGGGTAAGCAATTACAAAGTGTGAAATATAGTAAAATAGATCAGGTATGGACTGTCCCAAGCAGATTGCAAGGGGTGGGATCCTGCAGCGGGTGATTAGGTGTTGTTCGTTTTTGATGACTAGCCAGCTTATTTTCGAAAGAGATCAACACAAATCGGGAGATGGCCGGCGATCTCCTGAACCTAGCCAAATCGGTATAATCGAAAGCTGATTTTGGCCGGTGCCAACTGCTTTCTGTCACGGAGCCAGCCAAACTTCAAGGCAGGGTACAGAAGGCGGGGTGGGGTGGGGCGGGGGCGTGGTTACGAGATGGCCAGCTTTGCCCGATAATAGAAAAAAGATGGCCAGCTCTGATGAGCATTTCGCCGGATGCACTTGGTCCATTTATTTTTAGGACCAAGTCTCAAAAAAGTGCCCCAATTGACCAGATGACCACCGGAGGGAATCGGGGATCACCTCCTCTTACTCCCCCAGTGGTCACCAACCCCCTCCCACCCAAAAAAAATTAAAATAAAACATTTTTTTGCCAGCCTCAAATGTCATACCCAGGTCCATGGAGCACTTTTAGTGGGTGCAGTGCACTTCAGGCAGGTGGACCATGGCCCATCCTCCTCTACCGGTTACACTTGTGGTGGTAAATGTTGAGCCCTCCAAAAAAGCCCAAAACCCACTGTACCCACATGTAGGTGCCCCCCTTCACCCCTTAGGGCTATGGTAGTGGTATTGAGTTGTGGGGAGTGGGGTTTGGGGGGATTTGGGGGGCTCAGCACACAAGGAAAGGGAGGTATGCACCTGGGAGCAATTTTTGAAGTCCACTGCAATGCTCCCTAGGGTGCCTGGTTGGTGTCCTGGCATGTCAGAGGGGCCAGTGCACTACAAATGCTGGCTCCTCCCACGACCAAAAGGCTTGCATTTCGCCGGGTTTGAGATGGCCGGGCCCGGTTTCCATTATGGCCAAAAACCAAAGCCGGCCATCTCTAAACCCAGCGATCTCAACATTTGACCTAAATGTTGAGATTTAGCCGGCGCCAACCGTATTATCGAAAGAAAAGATGGCCGGCCATCTTTTTCGATAATACGGTTGGCTCCGCCCCTTTATGGCACCAGCCACATAGATGACCAGCCATCTATTTGGCCGGCGCCATTCGATTATGCCCCTCCATGTTGGATCAGTGTGTCAGACAGGTGTAGTGAAGAGGGGAGAAATGGACAACTGATGAAAAGAGCAGAAGGCAGGAAAACAGGAAAGAGAAACTGGGACCAGCATGATAGGAAAATAAAATGTCCAGACTACAAAGGTAGAAAATGTTTTATTTTGAATTTATTAACTGGAATGTGTTAGCTTTGGGAAATGTGCAGTGCAAATGACTTTGTATTATCGTCATGCATTTGTTTTTATTTCTTCAGTGTTGCGATACATGCTGAGTTTGATTTCTTGGGACTCTCAGTTCCATTTTTGTCTTCATATTTCTATTTCTATTTGTAATTTGTGATCCCTTGCCCTGTATTTGATGAGGGTCTGTCTGTGTTTTGGATATGGCTGAAATGTGGTACTCTGTATGCAGTTTCTGTGTAGGATTTGATAGCAGTTCCACTTGTTCTATTTTGCCTGTAGTTGGTTTATTGGTGTTTTAGGGCCCAGCTGTTTGAATCATAGGAATATGCTGTTGTCATATGACATGTTTTTTTTCAGGTTTCATATTTCACAATGTGCCTGGAAGTGGAGAGATTTATGTTGCCACTCCTTAGATGAATGAGAATCAGAATGTTTTTTTGTATGGTGACTTCCAAGGGGAACTTTTGTAGTTCCGATCTGCATCTGTTGGATTTTTGTGGATGCATGAACTATAGATGCCCTTTTAACATTGCACAACACTATTGTAACTCTACCAAAATGTAAATTGTAAGCCACTTTGAACCGAAACTTGTTTTTGGATAGTAGTGGAATACAAGAATGCATAAATAAATAAATACATAAATAAATATGTACATTCAGCTGCTATACTGTGTCAGACCAAAGGTCCATGAGAGTCATGAATGCAGTGTGTCATATATGTGAGCAATGATCTTCAGGTGTGTTCAAATGAAAAAGGTTGAGCCTCAGCGGCATGCAGATCATTCCAATTGTATACCCTTGATGCACCATTAGTAGGATTTAATGATTTTGTGTATTTCTACATAGGTTTTTTGTCCAAAGTGTATTTCAGAAATATTATGACAGATACAGAGCCAGTAATCTGTCAGATTGGGGGGGGGGGGGGGGGGGCTATAACCCTTATTGCCTGGGGGCCCAGATCTCAGTCAATCTGCCCCTGTGCAGAAGCACAGCCCACTTCCACCTGCCCCTTGCAGCTGCCTGAGTAAAATCACTGCCACAACCTCTCACGGCAGCTTGCAGTACTTGTGTCATATGGCAGCTATGCAGGTGCTAGCAATATTCAGTGCTGGTACCCATATGGCTAAATGACCAAATAGCACCATATAAATAGCAGCCTAACTTTGGTTGTTTAGGTATGCAGGTGCCGGCGCTGAATATCGGCCAACATCTGCAGAGCTTCTGGGTAGCAGCTAAAGTTGTTGGATGTGCACCTCTTCCTTCCCCCTCCTCCCTGAGTAGACCCCCTTCCTGAACCCTTCCCCCAAAATCAGCCCCCCTCTGAGGCAAGGCCCCCTCCCCCCTCCCTGAGATCACACACACATGCCCTGGAACCTACCTACATCCCTGGTTAGAGGGCAATGGAAACCAGGATTTTCCGTGCTAGTTGAAACTAAATCTGCAGCCAAAATTCACAGCACAGTTTAAGCCAAACTCAAAGCTGAAATCAAAACCATCGGATCTCCCAACCAAAAGCTGGCTGCATGGCCTCCCCCCACCCCCAGGGCTCCCCTGACAGAAAGCAGACCTCTGATTCCCCCCCCCCCCCCCCGAGAAAAAGCATTGCCACCCTGTCCCAGCCTCTATAGGCTGTCTCCGAGCCTTTCTTAGAAGCCCTGGTGGTCTGGTGGCCTAGTTGGGGCAGGAGCAATCCCCAGTTGCTGCTGTCTGTGCCAGCTCTGAATTCAAAATGGCTGCCTTGTGAGTGGTCAGCGTGTTGACTGGTGGGGGGCAGCATTTTTGGCTAAAACCGAAACATGGCTGAATCTGAATTTCAGGCCAGTTTCAGCAACAAAGCCAAAACCGAAATTCAGTCAGCCTCTATTCCCCCTCACTCCTGCCCGTAGCTGTTCCATGCACTAAAATGCTGCAAGCGCTAACAGTAGACTCTCAGTACTACTGCTAGAGGTGAGCCTTCCAGTCTAATCCCCAGAACTTCCACATCTTCTATCATTCATTATAAATAGTAGAAAATTATACCATTACAAACATTCTTCTACAAAAAGAAGGATTTTTTTTTGTTACCAATCATGCTGTATGGGTGTCGCATGATAGAATAAACCACTGAAAGCTACAAATGTGCTACTGTTTAATAGATGAGTTTTAACTGCGGATTATTTCACCCCCTGAGGGAGGCTGTCAGCAGTTGCGTTAACAGTAAGTGCTATGTTAGGTTGGTTCTAAAATATACTTTTAATACATTTTTACACTCTTTATAAATCATGTTATCCCCTATCTCTGTTTTTAACATTTAATTATGAGATTATGGAGATTTGTACAAGTGCTTTTTAAGTATTTATATAGACAGAATACAGTACGTGGTTTAAATGCTTACATGTAATGTTAATGATTACTTTTTCCAGTGGGTTTTTCTTCTGTACCACACCCATACACTGTGATTGGTAGGAAAATTTTTCCTTTTGTATTGCACAAGAATGTTGACAGTGCTATAATTTACTACTATTTATAATAGATGCTGGGAGATTTGGAAGTTCTGGGAATTAGATATGTGTTCTTTGCATCCCACATAGATTCCATTGCAGTAGACTAGGTGACATGGAGGGGCATAATCGAACAGAAACGCCTATCTCCATGGGCGTTTATCTCCGAGAACGGGTCCGTGAAGGGGCGGACCCAAGCGTATTTTCGAAACAATTAGACGTCCATGTTTTATTCGCCAAGTTGTGAGCTGGGCGTTTTTGCTTTTCAGCGATAATGGACAATGAAATCGCCCAGCTCAAAAACGAATAAATCCAAGGCATTTGTTCGTGGGAGGGGCCAGGAGTCGTAGTGCACTGGTCCCCCTAACATGCCAGGACACCAACCAGGCACCCTAGGGGGCACTTTTACAAAAACAGAACAAAAGGTAAAAGAGCTCCCAGGTGCATAGCACCCTTCCCTTGTGTGTAGAGCCCCCCAAATCCCCCTCAAAACCCACTGCCCACAAGTCTACACCATTACTATAGCCCTAAGGAGTGAAGGGGGGCACCTACATGTGGGTACAGTGGGTTCGGGGGGGGTTGGACGACTAAGCATTAAGCAGCACAATTGTAACAGGTAGGGGGGGGATGGGCCTGGGTCCACCTGCCTGAAGTCCACTGCACCCCCTAACAACTGCTCCAGGGACCTGCATACTGCTGCCAGGGAGGTGGGTATGACATTTGAGGGTCAAAATAAAAAGTTGTGAAACATCATTTTTTGTGGTGGGAGGGGGTTTATGACCACTGGGGGAGTCAGGGGAGGTCATCCCCGATTCCCTCCAGTGGTCATCTGGTCATTTAGGGCACTTTTTGGGGCCTTATTCGTGAAAAAACAGGGTCCAGGAAAAGTGCCCTAAATTCTAGCTAAAAACGCATACTTTTGTCCCATTATCTGTGAAATGCGCCCATCTCTGTTCGGCAGATAACCACGCCCCAGTTCCGCCTTCGCCACACCTCTGACACGCCCCCATCAACTTTGTCCGCATCCGCGACGGAGTGCAGTTGAAAACGTCCAAAATCGGCTTTCGATTATACCGCTTTAATCGTTTTTGTGAGATAAACGCCCATCTCCCGATTTAGGTCGGAACTTGGGCGTTTTTCTCGTTCGATTATAAGCTGGTTAGTACCATTGATTGTACTAGGTTACAGAATATTTCCCTCGGGAAGAAGGGTTTTACTCGTTTGTGTTCCCACATTGAGTGGAACATTTTCTTTGTTGTGGTTTTCGCTTGACTTTCTAGCGTTAGGTTTCGGTCGATTGTAACTCCGAGAATTTTCAGGTTGTCTGAAACAGGAAGGGTGTAATCAGGAGTGTTTATATTGGTGGGTTTGTTCCTGTTGTATTGAGATGAGAGGATGAGACAATGTGTTTTTTCTGCGTTGAGTTTTAGTTGAAATTCATCCGCCCATAAGTTCATGATTTGCAGGCTGAGTTTGATTTTGTTGGTGATTTCTGTTAGATCGTGTTTGTATGGGATGTATATTATGACATCATCTGTGTAGATGTAAGGGTTGAGACCATGGCTGGATAAGGATTTGGCTAGTGGGATCATCATTAGGTTTAAAAGGGTCGGTGATAGTGGTGATCCTTGTGGTAATTTTCTTCACCGGCTTGCCGCTGCCTTGCATTGGGTATCATTGGCTGTCCCAGGATGGATGGACCAGTCTCCATATCTCCTCGGTGAAGCTCTTCTGGACAGGATCACAGGATCACATACCTACTAACCTCTCTTAACAAAATCAAAGGAACAAAACCTTGACTCCCTGTGTATGCAACTTGGTCAGTGTCTTCTTAGGCGGTAAGGCCGTGTAATACTAGCTATCAAGGAAAACAATGATAATTTTGTGTCCCTGTTCTAATTTCCCATTTACTTTACATAGGGCATCACTCTCGCTCCCATTTGTGCACACTGAGCAAACTCAAGCAAACAGTACTCAGCTTCACCAGTTCAGTACTCAAACCTTCTTCAGGTTTTCTTCAAAACCTATTCAGGTTCTATGTTGGATGTTCAGCGCTGCGTGCGTCTGGTAGCACTATAAAAATGTTAATAATAATAATAATAATTGTACCAGAATTTGTTCACTAGTTAAGTTCCAACAGCAAGAATATCAATCCAGCAAACACTGTGAGCAGCCTAATCACACTAGCACTGCACAGAACATTCCAAGCTGCTTCATCTGTGTCTCATTCACTCCTGTTAGCAATGAACATTCTAAAGCTGCTTTCAGTTTAAAATACCATTTTCTCAAGGAAAACGCTGAAAATCCTTATTCTCAGATTTTTCCTAAGATTACTCCCCCCCCCCCCCCCCCCCCAGGGACAACTTTAAAGGCTCTTCTTCAAACTCAGCCCTTCAGAAACTCCTTACTCCCATAAACCAAAGAATAAAAGATTTTTCTAAATAATTCTTTGTTTAATTCTACTAGGTAATATGGGGATCCTTTTACAAAGGTGCGCTGAAAAATTGGTTGCGGTAGTGTAGGCACAGGTTTTGAACGCACACCGATCCATTTTTTTTAACGTGCCTGTAAAAAAGGCCTTTTTAAAAATTTTTGCCAAAAATGACGTGCGGCAAAATCAAAATTGCAGCGCGTCCATTTTGGGTCTGAGACCTTACTGCCAGCCATTGACCTAGCGGTGAAGACTCATGTGGTAACCGGGCGGTAATGACCTACGTGCACCAAAAATTAAATTACCGCAAGAGCCACGCGGTAGTCGGGTGGTAACTCCATTTTGGCGCATGATGGGCACACATAGACGCTGACGCGGCTTACTAAATGGGCCTCATGGTTTATTTTAAAATTACACACTTTTCTGACCTTCTCCAAAGACCTTCCATAAACTAAAGCTGACTTTAACCTTCAACATTTTTCTCCCTACCTTAAAACATGAATTTTCCTCACTCTTAAACAAAACCTGTTTCTATTAGGCACTAGAATGATCTAAAATCCTAAAAATAATGACCTCTGACCTAATTCTGCCCTAGTTCTGTCCAAAATTCAGGCTGCACTCACACACGCCTCTGTCTCTCCAAGTCTCTCTTCAACTGCCCAATGGCTGTTTCTCTCCTGATGACATCATACACTCTACACAGCCTCAGCACTTGAGGTTCTATCCATGCTGCAGATGCTACAAAGGTCTCAGCACTGCTTACAAACATTGCAGAACTTAAGCTTCCATTGTTAAAAGTTACAGGGTTTAAAAAACAGCATTCTTTAAAATATTTCTCCCATTCACACCAGAGCTCTGGCACACACACAACCAGACATACCACTACACTTTCCCCCATATTCCCCAAGTTCCTGTTCATGACTCCAGCAGCCAAAGTCACCAAAAATGTATATAATTTGCTTGTTCCCACCACCTATTCTGACCTCATCCTCCCCCAGACTGCTCTTACACAGTCAAGGAATTAACAAACTCCATAATCAGAAGGACTCGCTGGGATATAAGAAGATAGTTTATTTCAATCTTACCAATAGCAGTACAGGCAAATCAGGCAGTCATATGATGGAGCAGCATTACATGACACGTCTGTCACCCGCCTTCTCTTGTAGTCTTCCTTCTGTTGTCTGATCTAATACCCTTCTGACTCCCATTTTTATACTATTCTCACCCTATTCATTTCAATGGACCCCAGCTTTGTCACCAGGGTTCTTGGACCTTATCAGTTGATCAAAATGACTTCACATATTCGCAAGCTCTAACTATAAACAAGATATGCTCAGAGCGCATCTTATTAGATGACTTTGCATGTTCCCCAAACTCTCCCTTAGCCCCCTTCTTTGGATGTTCTCACCCAAGGTGCAGCTGACCCAGTACTATCTCTACATAACCATGGCAATCTTGCTCATGACGTCTTGTAGGTGCCAGTCTCAGGGAGCAAAGCCCCCCTCCCTTGCCAGCTCAGCACTTGCTACAGTGAAATGTAACTGTGTCAAAGGTGATCACTGATTCTTACAAGCTCTCTCTCTTTTGTATCAGAGATGATTTTGATTTTAAGAAGCCTAGCTCTTATTATGAGCCATTGGCCTGTATTTTACTGAGAGCAAGGCTAGCAAGGCTAACATATTTCTTCATAATCCAGCTCACTGTTAAGTTCAAACCTCCCTATAGCTTCATATTCTCAGCCACTTACAGCTACAGTCAGCAGCTTAGCCAGCCCTTTACCTCCCCAATCAGCAATCTGCCCAGCAATTCTTCAGCCAGCTCACCACAGCATTTCACTCACCACAGCATTTCACTCACCTCCCAGCAGTCAGCTCCAGTCCAGCATCTGCTCCCAGCTGACCGCCCCTGAGCTCTTAAGACAATCAGGGGTCTTTTAAAAATTCAGCTTTGGCTAAGCCGCAACTGCATGCTGTCTGCGCTTTCCTTGCACCTGGGACTCCGGGCAAGGTCTACCCGTGCATGCACACACAGTGCTGCACACACTCCAGCCCCCCTCCTTGTTGCTGGGCGCCATTTTCTGCTGCATTTTTGTGCCACAACTCATCTGGGGCTTTTCCCTGTCCCCTCCTTGCTGCCAGGCACTGCAGGTCAATCAGGCTTCTCTCCCTCTGATGCTTTCACTCCATGGAGGTCCAGGCCACCAGTGGCCCAACCTTGCTCTTCTCCTCCCCCCTTAGAGATCTCTCTCCCTTAATGTACATGCAGGCATTGTACTGTTTTTCTTGTCACCTTTTCTGAACTCTCAGTCAAAATGTTCGTCCCACATTGTCATCATTTCTGGCTACCACAAAAACTTCAAATGGAAGAAGTTATATGAGAAAGTTCCAGAACACCAGGAAAGTTCAGAACACAAAAAATGCTATGTCATGTGGCACATGCTAGAATCTGATCTGAAAATTGGTCAAAA
Organism: Microcaecilia unicolor; assembly: GCF_901765095.1. Lineage (NCBI taxonomy): Eukaryota > Metazoa > Chordata > Amphibia > Gymnophiona > Siphonopidae > Microcaecilia > Microcaecilia unicolor. The sequence continues at coordinate 311,864,829 of NC_044033.1, read as the reverse complement.
CATTGAGCATCATTTGCAGAAAGGTATAGATAGTGAAGCATATTTGTAGAAACATATACTTCAGAATTTAGAGGAGACAGTCATTTAATTGGAGATCAAAATAATGGAAATTTTCTTGGCATTCTGGAGTTGTTAAATCTCTATGATTCTCTTCTCGAGCATCACCTCAAAGTGAAAGAATCAAAAAAAGCTCATTCCCAGATGCAAGTTTGCTATCAGCTGACATACAGAATGAGTTCATAGAGTGTTGTACTGATCATGTTAGAAACAAATTATTAATGGAAAGAGATTGAGCAAAATATTCTATCGTTGTTGATGCCACTCCTGATTCCACTCACATAGAACAAACTAGTTTCATCTTAAAATATGTTTTTTGAAAGGAGGAAACTGGATTATATGAAATTGAAGAGAGATTTCTTGAGTTTGTAGACGGCAATAAAAAGTCTAGTCAAGACAATGCCAATGTAATTTTTGAGGTTGTCCGAAAACACAGAATTCTAATTTCCGAGTGTCACGGGCAAGGGTATGACAATGGTAGCAATATGAGTGAAGCATACAATGGTGCTAAAGTTCACAAATTAAGAATAAATCAGTTGACTGAGTTTTCACCCTGTGCTTGCCACAGTCTAAATTTATATGGAGTCCATGCAGCAGAAAGCAGGTTGTGACATTTTTCGGAGTTATATTCTCAAAGTTATATTCTATATTTGGCTCAAGTCCCCAAAAATGGGAAATACTTATCAAAAACATCATTGGGTCTTTGCATAGAATGTCTGACATCCATTGGTCTGCAAAGGTTGAAAGCATACATTTTATAGCTGCACATCTGCCAGGTATTTTGAACGCACTTGAAGAAATGGAAAGTCTAAACATTACAGCTGACACAGATTTGAAATTGACAGGCTGCAGACATATTTGAAATCATTTCATTGTGTCCTTATGTGCTCTCTCTGGTTTAAGATTTTGACAGAAATAGATTACCACAAGAAAGTGTTGCATGCAAGAAATGTTTGTTAGAAATTGAAATAAAAAAACATTTAGAATGTAGAATCAAATTTGACAGTCATTAGAGAATATTGGAGTGCCATTGTGAAAAAAAGTAAACTGGTTGCTGAAAATGTGGGTTTTGACATGGAATCATAGGTGCCAGCTCTGTGGCTGCTGTGGATGCCTGAGTAGGGTTACCATAAATCCAGATTTCCTCGGACATGTCCTCTTTTCAGGGGACTGTCGGGGATCCAGACTTTTTTTTCCAGCCAGCCAATTTGTCCAGGTTTCTGGGCTGGTGGGCTGGCTGGCTGGTGGGTTTGATGAGCATGATGGCAGGCTAGAGCTGTCCAAATCACGATCTGTTCCCCCCCCCCCCCCGAATCGCTTCTTTACTCACCACCTTCGCATGCCACCTTCCCGTCTTCTACTGTGGTGCACCTGTCCCTTATGCCTTTGTATTGGAAGGAGGCAGTGGCCCCTCTCTCCACAGCGTCATCACCACCTTCCCACCTTCCCTTGCGGCTCCCCTTTTCACAGCAAAGGACGCAGTTAGCCTGCAACTGATCTGAGCACTTCAGTGCTCTTGGTTTCCACTTTCCACTGCTACGTGCTGGAAAAGAGCTCTGAGAGGGCTCACAATCTTACTATAGAAGATATGTGTGCATTGCAATTAGCTGCCAAGATTCATTGTCGGCTGTGAAGTGTCTCCTGTTTCCTCACCAGGAGGAAACAAGAGAAGCAGCAGAAAACAGCAAAGGGCGCCCATGTGCTGGCAATATAAATGACTACAGACTCTAGCTAAACATTTATTATCCCCAAAATTATAGGAACATAGTGTATTGTTTCAGTTTTATTTACTTAGAGACTTTAGCTTTCTTTTTTTTTACCCTTGCTAACTTCTGTCATTGGCATTGTACTGTGCTGAATATATTGTAAAGTGCTTAATTGTTTGAATGGGACGGCATGTTTTGTTTGGAGGTAGGGGTACTGGAGGAGAAGTACCATAAATTAGGCCATAACTGTTATTGTCTTTGATATAATATTAAGTTCTGTTAAAGAGTAGAAAGGGGCTTAGCGCAAAGATGATGAGGATGGCAGAAATCCAGGACTGCCTGCTCACTCTAAGAGTTGTTCATATTAAAGTTAGTCCTTGTTCAATTGGTGCTGCCTGTTTGTGATACTCTGTTATAATAGTGTAATCTCACTTCCAATAGTGAAGAGATTACCCTACTATACCCTAAAAATACCTCAGGTAGTTCTTACTAAAATGCAGGTGGAAATACAAATATTCAAACTAACCTCTCCTTCCTAGTTCTATAAATAGGAGGGGAAAATGTCTATCGAAAGTAACTCAAATAAGCAAGTGTATTATCTTTAAGTTAAATTTGATTTATTATAACATTCTTTTCAACACAGAACTTTATCTATATCTGTATTATTCACTTGTCTTACAGATTACAATGACACATTCTCTGTGAGCTCACACAGTTTTCAGTAACTTCATTCAGGTAAGTATTCTTTCAATAACAACACTTTTTAAAAACAGGATCAACATTCATATATCAATCTAAATTATTTTAATTTCTAGAATTTGATGCTTTGTGTTTTGTTTTACAGGTTCTTCAACTATGCCAAGCAGGTAAGTGTTTAACTTTCTTTAAATTTTAATCTTCTATATGTCTCAGTTCTCTTATTTCTTGCTATTTTGAATAAAGAACTTAGCTGTTTTTCAGCTTTCTTGGGTATCTTCTTTTCTCGGTCTTTCTTTTACATTAGGTATCGGTACCTTATTTTTATTGAACAGGAATCTGGTCCAGTGGTACCTACTACTCTACCTATAAAACTCAAAGGAATAAAACCTAATCCCTATCTATTTTTATACTCAGGTACAGAATTGGTTTTGATCTTCTACCACTGCTTATACTAGCTACCCCATAAAAAATTTATAATTCAGAATCCCTAAACTAGCCCACCCTCATTTAATTTTCCAAGAAAAACTTCCAATTTTAATACCAGCAATCTTATGGCTCACCAAAATACTGAGCCAATATTTTTCCCCTTTTTACTATGTCAGTTATATTTTTAAAATTTCAGTCTTCTGATATTAAAGATATAAATCAGAGCCCTTTGGAAATTAGCAGAACAAATGTGAGCTCAGATTTAATTTATTCAAAAGGAATATATTTTCTCTCTCAGAAGGATTTTTCTTTAGCAAACTCCTGTCTAATAACAAAACTTACTGACAATATAGAACTACTCATCCAATCTCTTTTCTCCCTGTGTTGGGTCATAAAAATTTACAGCCACACCAATTTAGTCTATGTTCTTTTCTTAAGACAACAAGTTAAATTATTTGAAAGGTTAATTTTTTTTTTATTATTTAGAACTTCCAACTTCAACTCTCATTCACACAACTTGAAGCCCAAAATAAACCAGCATGACTTCTTAAAATTAACTACTTCAGTATCAAACAGACTCACTCTTTTTCTCAATTTCAATTGCAATTTTCTCCGTTTTAAAACAGATTTTTTTAACTTTTCTGGTCAGACACTATCAACACAGGTCCGTCCTGCAGCTACTCACCTCCCCAACCGACTAAAAGAATAGTTTAGAATCTTAACCTGTTACTGTTATCTCGAGCAGAGTCACGAGCTCCGCCACAATATTTCTCCAAACAACCCAAAAATGCAGCTTTATACTACAATAATCATTTTTTTAAACATACATGTTTTAAAACATCATTTAATATATACTTTTCATGCCTTTCCCTCTGTATCCATTATTTTCTTTTATCTTCGGCATGCACCCATTGCATGGCTCTGCCACAAGCCGGCATCTGGCTCGTACTCTCTTCTCTCCTCCCCGCTCTCCTTCAGGCACATGCGTAGTGCCAACATCCCAGACCAGTCTGACAAAAAAAACAAACAAACAAACAAACCACAGTCTTTAGGAAAGAGACCGACAGGAACACTTTGCTGCATTATTCAAGTTTTCATGATGCTTCATTGAGGAGAGGTGTTCCCGGCGGTCAATTCCTTAGATTTCAGTGGTTATGCTCTGTAGAATATAAAATACAATTGCGACATATGATGGAATGATTTTTACAGAGGGAGTACCCCTTGGGGGTGCTTAAAAAAGCATATAAAAGGGCATTATTCGCTCATAGATCCTGGTTATTAATTAAACAGAAAACTATTAATAACTCCTTAGCTTGTGTGCTCCCTTATTCCTATCAAGCTCCAAGGATAGGACATATTATTCACAAGTGCTGGCATGTTCTTGCTGTGCACCCAGTGTTCATCGAACACCCTAAGGTTGCATACAGAAGTAAAGCCAACGTGGAAGAAATCCTTATGAGACCGATACCTGCATTCTCTCTAGGTTTGCATTCCCCTTGCGGGAAGTGCGTTTATTGTAAACACTCTTTGACCACCAGTTGTTTGTCCATTCCAGGCACCACCAAGAAGTTTTATTTAAAGAGCAAGACCACATGTAGCAGTGGTCAAGTGGTGTACTGTATCATGTGCCCTTGTTCTTTGTGTTACATAGGCCACACCAAATGCCAATTAAAGCAAAGATTGGCGGAGCACATACGTAATCTTAGACATCAGAAAAAAGAGGCTCCTTTGGTCTCCCATTGGATGTTTAAGAATCATTCAATTGAAGATCTTAAATGTGTGGTTCTGTCTCAGGTTACTTTGAATAGGGGCAGTGATGTGAGTGGAAGTACTGTTATTGATCGAGCAAGCGATTTATTTTTTCTTGGAGTACGGTGGCCCCAAATGGACTTAACTTGGAGGTAGAATGGGGTTAGAGTGTATTTCCCTTTAATTGTAGGGTGGATCATCCTTGAGTTCAGGTACTTAACTCCGGAAGTAGAATATGCGGGCATGAAGCCTGAGGAATGGAGATCCGGGACTCTGACTGGAAATAATATGACAATTCAATACATGTATATAAAGGTTACATATAAATAATTCATGAATCCATCTGTGTTATAAATAAAAACTTTTAAGAATATATAACCATATATAAATAAATGGAACAATCATTGAAATAAATACATATAAACACACGACAAGAAATATCCAAATTCTAAAAGCAGCAAAGGTTACATGTAAAAAAAGATTATCAATAAAACAGAATTCCAATAAAAATAGAATTACCAATAAAAAGGTGTTGTATGCCACATAGATAGATAGATAGATAGATAGATAGATAGATAGATAGATAGATAGATAGATAGATCGCCCCTGCTCTATTCCACTCTCTCTCTCTTTGTGTACTACTTTTTTTCAAAAAATTGATAAAAAGTAGTACACAAAGAGAGAGAGAGAGTGGAAAAGAGCAGGGGAGGTCCAGGGACATGGAAAAGAGCAGAGGAGAGCCAGAGAGAGATGGGGAGAGAAAGAGGGGCCATGGAAAAGAGCAGGGGAGAGCCAGAGAGAAGATGCTGGATGGAAGAGGGGTACAGAGAGAGAGAGAGAGGTGAGTGGAAAGATGGGGAGAGAAAGAGGGGACATGGGCAGGAGAGAGAAAGAAGCTGCTGGGGAGAAACTGGGGGAGACCTTAGCTGTCAGATGGAGAAATGCTGAATGAAAGGAGGGAGAAAGAGGGAAAATGCTTGAAGGAGGGGGCAGAAAGAGGGAAGACGCTGGATGGAAGGGTAGGGAGGGAAAGAGGACAGACACTGGAAGGATGAGGAGAGAGAGGACATGCTAAATGGAAAAGGGCCGAGAGAGAGAGAACTGTCTAGAAGGAAGAGGAGATAGAGGGAGACAATGGATGGAAGGAGAGGGAGCCAGTGGATGGAAGGATTGGGAGAGGGTAATGGGTGGAAAGATGGAGAGAAAGAGGGAAGGTGCTGGACATGGATGGATGGAGGGGAGGGAAGACTGGAAGGAGATGCACATGGATGGAGGGGAGGGAAGAGAGGAGAAATGTTGGACAGGGATGGAGGGAAGGAAAGACAAAGGAAGGAGATGCACATGGATAGAGGGGAAGGGAGCGAGGAGAAATGCTGGACATGGATGGAGGAGAGTGAAGTAGATGCACATGGATGGAGGGGAGTGAGGAGAAATGCTGGATATGGATGGAAGGGAAACTGCTGAATTTAAGGGCTGGATCGGAACACTGAGGTCTGATGCTGAAACTGAAGGAAGGATAGGGACAGGGCTACAGATGGTAGACAGGACGCATAAGGACACAGGATGGTGGACATGGTGAGAGGAAAAATATCAAATGGAAAGAAGACACTGCATAAAATAGAAGACACTGAGACCAAAGTGAATAGAAAAACTAAATGCTCAGACAGCAAAGGTAACATCTGCCTATGGGGAAGGGAAGTGTAGCAGACAGACCCTGGCAAAAGGAAGAGAGATTCAGATAACTTTATTAGCATGACTATTTTACGTATGTTGTCAAAGTAAAACCTACAGCAGTTAAAGTAAAAAATGACAGACAAGTACAGGGAGAGAAATAAAAGTGACTAGGAAGGGGTGAAGGAATTTAAAGTGTTTACTGGCTAGGAGAGAGAAATGTTGGAAGAGGCAGAGAGGATCTGCGGGATCCATCCTCTCTCTTGTTCCCTGTAAAAGGCAGAGAAGCTGGGTAGTCGGGACAGAGACTGATAGTGGGGCTGTGGGAGAGGAATAGACACAGGCTGTGAGGGTGAGAGGAACTCGGGGGCAGCATAGGCTGTGTGGGAGAAGGTTGCTGGCAGAAGGAGACATGCTCTTGGAGAAAGGAAGAAGAGCAGATAGGGAAAACACAAGCTGCAGACAGAAGAGAAGCTGAAAGAGATGGAGAGTAGCTGTATGGGACTGGGAAAAGAGTGGCTGAGGGAAAGGGTGGGGGTCATGGTGGACAGAACAGACATGAAGGTGAGAAAAGACTGAGAAGTGGAGAAGGGAGTAAGACTGGAAGAAAGTGAGATGAGAGAAGCTTTAGAGAGAAACCATGGAGAAATAAATATATATGGAGGAAAGAGAATGATGATGATGACAAGGGAGGAAGACTAGAAAAGAATCCTAGAAGGAACTTGAGGACAGAGAGAAAACCAAGATCAAGTAGAGACAGAGGACTGAATTTAAACTACAGACACAAAAGTTGGAAAATTGTTTAAGTTTTTAGTAAAGATTTCTGTGCCAGCTGGGCTGGATCAAGGATAAGCAATAGTTATATTTTGCCCTTCTCCAGCCCTGTAGTCATTGGAATTAATATGTTATTTTACTGGAAGGACATGGGGGAGCAGGAGGAAATTGTGTCAGTATTTGATGCCATAGACTGAAAAATATATTTAAAACTGCTTCTCATTGGCAGCTCTGAAATGCAGAGACCTATGATTGAGTGTCAAATTGAAAGGGGAATAGAGTGTAACACCATCTGCCTTTTTTTCATAAAAATAAAACAGTCATTTCCTTGTTACATCTTGTGGGAAACAGTGGTGTTAACTAAGTGGGTTTATTATGCTGCATTATCCCATGCTGAAGAGGTTACAAGAGAGATGGATGGAGTTTGGAAGGAGATAAGGGGTTCTTGCAGGGGCGGATTGACCATTTGGGCAACTGGACAGTGGCCGAGGGCCCAGGGCAGTGGGGAGCCCAGTACTTCCACATGCCCAAAATGGTGACATCCCTCTCTCCCCTCCGTCCCCAGGTTCAGGACACTCCTTCTCTCTCCCTCCCATGCTTCCGTCTCTGAACCCCCACCCCGACTCAAAGCATCTTTGTTTTCCATGCAGGGACAGCGGGAGCTACGTTGGCCATCTGCCGCTGACACTGGAACTTCTGTCTGCTTCGGCCTGCCAACCTTCTGACATTAGTTCCTTCTTCCGTAAGGACATGCTGCAGCAAAAAGAAGTTCCAGCGGCAGATGGCCATGTAGCTGCCAGTGGCGGTGCCCCTGCATGGAGAAAAGGAGGCTTTGAGGTACGAGGTTACTCAATACTCAACAGTTTATGTGTCCTAACTCGTCTTAACTAGTTGCAAATACAGTGCTATGGTATTATTAAACCAAAGTCTAGATTTATGCTTAGTCTATCATAAACCTGTTAAAATCCTGGAAATTAAATGAAATATCAATTGCCCTATTCACATGCAAACAAAGGCTGAATATTGTTCCATATTATTATGTCCTGCAATACGTGTGCATGCACTTGGTCCTCTAGAAATGACAGTTCAACAACTGCAGTACAAGGAGATGTATTCTCCAGTGGAATTCCCTTTCATCTCTACGTATTCATTTCAAATATTTTTAAACCTTCTTTACTGGTTAACAGAGCTTCTGAAGTTTCTATTTCTAATTATATATTGGCACAATCTAAGATTAATAGCTCCTCCTTTGATGTCTTCATGCATCTGCGAGAAGTGCAGCAGAAAATCTTAAGCATATTGCATGGATCACTAAGCCACTGGGAAGTCAAGAGTTGATGGGGGACTCCGGGACTATTTTTGAGAAAGGGTGGGGGGAGAGAGGTTTTGTGTTTTGAGTCACAGACCTTTGGTAGGGGCGAGTCTTTGGGCCCTGTGGTCCAACAAAGATTTGGGATGGGATGGGAGGTCCCATTGATACTTATTGCCTGGGGGCCCAGATCCCTGTCAGTCCACCACTGGGTTCTTGGTTTGGTTTTCCTCTTGGCTCAGCTGCTAAGCCCTGGCTTTCCATTCTCACTCTCAGCACAACTCTGCTACAGGCTAGCTTTGGGGGTGTGTGACCTGTGTGGCTGTGCTATAGTGGTGTGCCACTCCCATATCCTTTCCCGTCATGTTAGCCAAGGAAAGAGGGGAGTGGGGGGATAATGGTGCTGGGAAGAGAATGTAGGAGAAAGAAGGAGAGAGTAAGAGGGATGTTGTGGTGGGGTCACCACTAATAAAGGAGGGGGTATTGTACCAAAACTGTTACCACCAAATGAGGTGGAGTGGGGGGATAATGGTGCTGGGAAGAGAATGTAGGAGAAAGAAGGAGAGAGTAAGAGGGATGTTGTGGTGGGGTCACCACTAATAAAGGAGGGGGTATTGTACCAAAACTGTTACCACCAAATGAGGTGCCAATTTCCATTTTTGCAGAAGGCACTAGCATCAGTGCTAACTCAGCTCCTCAAGCCAACAACTAGAGCTTTAGCAGGTGGGCCGGCACACAGTGGGTTAGAAAAGGTGCAGAGAAGGGCGACGAAAATGATAAAGGGGATGGGATGACTTCCCTATGAGGAAAGGCTAAAGCGGCTATGGCTCTTCAACTTGGAGAAAAAGCGGCTGAGGGGAGATATGATAGAGGTCTATAAAATAATGAGTGGAGTTGAACAGGAAGATGTGAAGCGTCTGTTCACGCTTTCCAAAAATACTAGGACTAGGGGGCATGCGATGAAGCTACAATGTAGTAAATTTAAAACGAATCGTAGAAAATGTTTCTTCACTCAAAGTGTAATTAAACTCTGGAATTTGTTGCCAGAGAATGTGGTAAAGGCAGTTAGCTTAGCGGAGTTTTAAAAAGGTTTGGACGGCTTCCTAAAGGAAAAGTCCATAGACCATTATTAAATGGACTGGGGAAAATCCACTATTTCTGGGATAAGCAGTATAAAATGTTTTGTACTTTTTTGGGATCTTGCCAGGTATGTGTGACCTGGATTGGCCACTGTTGGAAACAGGATGCTGGGCTCGATGGACCTTTGGTCTTTCCCAGTACGGCAATACTTATGTACTTATCTTTGGGTTCACTGATTTCTTGCTCAGCACGTAATCTTTGAGATTTTCAGTCTGAGGGCAGGAAGCACCATTTGCAAATGTGGCCCTAGGGGCTGTGGAGCAACTAATTGCTGAGCTGCCAAGGTTTGTGCATGCAGGTGGTGGAGCATCTGATAGGTTTTTATGGATGTGGAACTGCTATTGTATTTCAGTCTGTAAATTCCAGATGTGAATAGTGTCTGGGAAGGGGGAGTATGATCCTTGCCCGGAAGAGTAGGGATAAAAAATTTTAAATGTGCATGAATCTGCTTAGGAGGTATGAGGGATAGGTGAACCAAGCCTGCAGGGGAGGGGCACTGACCAAGCTGGAGTGAGAGGGACCCTAATAGGGGGAGGAATTAGTAAGGGGCAAGGCAAGTCAGGTCAAGAGGAAGTAGAGAACAGAGAAATATAGAATGGAGTGGTGTAGGTACGGGGGAATGAGGATATTAAGCACCCTACCCCAAAACAAAAGTCAATCTGAGAAAGAAGTAAGGGAAAAACTGAATGAGAGGAGGAAGAAGATATTAAGTCAGGGAGGGGTTGAGAAAGAAGTAGGGATGGTGTGAGTGAAAGTAAAATGTATGGTGTGCACAGGTAAGGAAGAGGGACTATTGAGGACAGCTGGGGGGGGGAGAGTATGGGTAGTATGTGGGCCAAAGGGGACTGGAAGGCATAGCGTGAGTGTGGTGTAGATGGGTTGGGAGTAGAATGGTAAACTGTGGTGACAAGTTAGGGTTGGGGAGGAAGAGAGAATGGAGGGACTTGCAGCGCTACCCCTTTACATGGACTTTGTAATCTGTACTGAGTTGAACACCCCCAATCATTTTGAAAAGTTGGCTCCTATGCACGGAATTTCCACAAATTAGAATTAGGAAAAGAAAAAGAAAACAAAGGCCGATGAACCAGACCAATCAAATATATCAGGGGTAAATGAAAATGATTGTGAAGAATGGTTCAAAACATTTCTTATGTTTTGATTGATTATGCTACTGGAAATGTAACAATGTGGTATGAAGCGTGTGTGAAACTTCATGAATATTCAGCTTCCTTTGGATGTGTCTCCTCTTATCTGATGAATAAATAGAAGAAAAGGCTACAACCTTTTTCTCCAAATACAGTGTTGATGTTTCCTCTTCAATACTGGTTGAAGAAATAAAACACTTAGCAATTCACACAGCCAATATTGAAAACAACCCAATAGAGCTGCCTGAACTATTGAACAAGTTAACCTGTTTTAATCTGTCTTCACTGTTTCCAAATGTCTGTGTTGCTTTATTCATATTTTGTACTCTACCAGTGTCTGTGACTCAAGCCGAACCATTCAGCACTTTGAAAAGAATAAAAAGCGTGCTTCGATCAACAATGTGGCAGCACAGACTCAACAGTTTAGGATTGCATGCCATTGAGGCTGAATTAGAAACACATATTAACTCTGACACTGTCAGAGAAACATTTGCCAACAAAAAAGCTCGTAAAGTATTCCTCCACAGCCCATCTTCACATAATTATTTAAGTAGTTTAAGTAATCGGTATAATTATTACAACAGATTAAATTATAAATATTATCCGAACTTTACTTTTTACTGTCACTGGTGGTGCAGCAGGGAGGGGGGGGGGCCTTTAAGATTGTTTGCCCCAGGCCTGGCTTTGTCTCTCAGCAGCCCTGTTGCAGAAATAGCAGTGGCGCACATAGAGAGATCCTACGCATCGTCCTGTTATTTTTACTGCTGCCGCTGCCACCCAGTGGTGTAGCAAGGGCGGGGCGGTGGGGGCGGTCCACCCCGGGTACACGCTGCTAGAGGGGTGCAGAGAGCAGCTGCGCGCCTGTCAGCTCCGCTGGTTCCCTGCTCCCACTGCCCCGGAACAGGTTACTTCCTGTTCCGGGGCAGAGGGAGCCAGTGGAGCCGACAGCTGCACAGCTGCTCTCTGCAGCTAAGAATGCACCCGGGGGGGTGTGTTGATGTGCCAGGGAGGGGTGTCATTGCACCGGGGGGGGGGGTGTCGTGCTGCACCCTGGGGGGACAGACACAGCTGCACCCGGGGGAGGGGGTGCGCAGCAGCGATCCGCCCCGGGTGGCAGCCGACCTAGGAACACCACTGCTGCCACCACAGACCTGGGAAGGCAGTGAGACTGGCTGCAATGCTAGCGGGAGAGAGGGAAAGATCAGGCAGTTGCAGCTTAACCTCCCCAATCCTCTTCTACAGAGCACCTATGCATGCTGAGTCTCTTATGAGATTTATACGTTAATAAAGGCGTCCTTTTACTAAGCTGCAGAAAGCACTAGTGTGGCCTTCCTGCAGCTTAAAATGGCTTCCCATGGGATGCACTCAGGTGTCCTGTTGTAAGTTCCAAATGTGTGTGTGTGCTACCCAAGTGCTAAAAAGTATTTTAAAATTTCTGTTGGAGGGGGTGTGTTTGGGGCATAGGCATTTCTGTGCTAATCAGTTAGTGCAATGCAATACTGTGCACTAGCTGGTTAGCACAGGATTACTACATGAGCCCTTCATGTGGATAATGGTGAGCCGATTGATGTGGTGTATCTAGATTTTCAGAAAGCTTTTGATAAAGTTCCTCATGAGAGACTCCTGAGAAAATTAAACAGTCATGGGATAGGAGGCAATGTTCTATTGTGGATTAGGAATTGGTTATTGTTGGACAGAAAACAGAGAGTAGGGTTAAATGGTCATTTCTCTCATTGAAGGAGGGTGAACAGTGGAGTGCTGCAGGGATCAGTACTGGGACTGGTGCTATTTAACATATTTATAAATGATCTGGAAAACAGAACGACGAGTGAGGTGATTAAATTTGCAGGTGACACAAAACTATTCAAGGTTGTTAAAACACACACAGACTGTGAAATATCGCAGGAAGACCTTAGGAAATAGGAAGACTGGGCATATAAATGACAGATGAAATTTAATGTGGACAAATGTAAGGTGATGCAAATTAGAAACAATAATCCAAATCATAGTTACCTGATGCTAGGATCCACCTTAGGGATCAGCACTCAAGAAAAAGATCTGAGTGTTGTTGCAGATAATATGCTGAAATCTTCTGCTCAGTGTGCGGCGGCAGCCAAAATAGCAAGCAGGATGCTAGGAATTATTAGGAAAGGGATGGTGAATAAGACTGAAAATGCTATAATGCCTCTGTATCACTCCATGGTGCATCTGCACCTTGAGTATTGCATTCGTTTCTGGTCTCCGTAGCTCAAAAAATATATAGTGGAATTAGAAAAGGTTCAAAGAAGAGCGACGAAAATGATAAAGGGGATGGAACTCTTCTCATATAAGGAAAGGCTAAAGAAGTTAGGGCTGTTCAGCTTGGAAAAAAAAACAGATGAGGGAAGATATGATTGAAGTCTACAAAATCCTGAGTGGTGTAGAACAAGTAGAAGGAAATCAATTTTTTACTCATTCCAAAAGTACAAAGACTAGGGGACACTCAAGGAAGTTGCATGGAAATTTTTTTTTTTTACTTTTGTACCCTGTGCTTTCCCACTCAGGGCAGGCTCAATGTGATAGGCAATGGAGGGTTAAGTAACTTGCCCAGAGTCACAAGGAGCTGCCTATGCAGGGAATCGAACTCAGTTCCTCAGGACCAAAGTTCACCACCCTAACCACTAGGCCACTCCTCCACTTTTAAAACAAATAGGAGGAAATATTTTTCCACTCAGTGAATAGTTAAGCTCTGAATCCTTTGCCAGAGGATGTAGTAACAGCGGTTAGCATATCTGGGTTTGCAAAAATGTTTGGGCAAGTTCCTGGAGGAAAAATCTATAGTCTGCTATTGAGACAGACATGGGGAAGCAACTGTTTGCCCTGGGATTTGTAGCACGGAATGTTGCCATGATTTGGGTTTCTGCCAGGAAATTGTGACCTGGCTTGGCCACTGTTGGAAAAAGGTTACTGGGCTAGATGGACCATTGGTCTGACCTAGTATGACTACTCTTATGTTCTTATGCTCTGTGGTAAAAATGGCCTTAGCACATGGGAAAGACTCACGTGAGGGCACACTAAAGCCACTTTTTATCGCAGCTTTGTCAAATGATCCCAAAATGTTTTTAATAACTCATAATTATTTATTTACCTTTAGAACTTCCTTTTGTTCTCATCCTGGCCCTTGACTCTTCTAATTCACCTTTGCCCCCCTCTAGCACCATCTGTTTGTACTAGGATTAATAAAAGATCATAGACGATATATCCCCTTTCTGTGGTACAATCAAAGTGGTTTATATGTTTTTTTTAAAGACATACAGATACTTCCTCTGTCCCTAGTGGGCTCAGAATCTGTTTTTGTACTTGGGGCAATCAGTGCTGGTGTTAGACATTCAGGGGCCCCAGGCAGAAACTGGGGAGGAGGCCCAAAAACTGGTCTTCATCCTATGCCTACTTTACCTTGAGGCAGGTTTGGGAGCTCCCTGTGGCATGGGGGTCCAGGGCAATTGCCCTGTTTGCCACCCTCTAATGCTGGCCCTGGGGGCAATGGTGGGTTATGTGACTTGTCAAGGGTCACAAGGAGTTGTAGTAGGAATCATACCCAGTTCCTCTGGTTCTCAGCACACTCCACTAACCATTAGGCTACTCCTTCTTGTGATGTGATGTGATATGGCATTTGTATCCCGCTAGCTCACACCAACTAGTGGTTCAAAGCGGGTAACAGAAGTTCTAAAACTTTATCAAAAACAGATTAAGCATAAAATATTCTAAATAGATCTCTACGAAAAGAACTATAAGAAGATACTACACCTAGATCTACAGGTAGAAAGAGCCAGAACTGTACTGCTTGATAACTGAAAGAATTTTCTAAGATTTTCTTATGAGCCAATAGTGATAAATCAGAGCTGGAGTTACTCTATCAAATGTTTTTCAAATGAAATATGAGTTTAGCAGCCGTATTTTGAAGAATCTGAAGCTTAGTATGCAATTTAACCTCTAAGAGAGGAATATAAACTGTTACAATAATCCAGATGGGATAAAACAAACACTTGTACCAGAACAGAGAAGAGTTTATTATCAAAATAGTAACATACATTACACAACTGACTAAACTTAACCCCCCCCCCCCCCCCCCCCCCCCACTGTTTTAACAATATGATTAACTTGGGGATCAAAAGAGAGTGAAGAATCCAAAATAAAACCCAGTACCTTGGGTGTTCACTCAACTTTTAAGGAAAGGTCCTTGGAAATAATTAGTATATTTGGGATAGAATTGGTAGCACTGTCTATCCAAAGTAATTTAGGGCCCCTTTTAGTAAGCAGCGGTAAGCCCGGTTGACCGCTCGCTAAACAGGGAAATACTGCCAGGCTACCACAGTAGCCTAGCAGTAATTCCCACCCCTAGTGCGCCATCATAACTAGCGCTACAAACATATATATTTTTTGTAGCGCCGGAGTGTACCTGGTGGTAATTGGGCAGTGCCGTACGCTGCCTGGTTACCACCAGGTTGGCGTGGGAGCCCTTACCGCCATCTCAATGGGTGGCGGTAAGGGCTTCCCCCCCAAAAAAATGGCCACAAGGTAAGTGCTTTAATTGCAGCACGGCCATTTCCTGCAGGAAAGAAAGACTTCCCATTTACCCGCTGCAGTAAAAGGGGACCTCAGCACGCATGAAAAAAACATGCCAATGCCAACGCAGACCCCCTTTTGCCACAGCTTGGTAAAAGGGGGCCTTAGTTTTGACCTTTAAATCTAGTGGATGGGATGAAGAGTGCTTTCTTTCTTGGAAGATCTAGCATGTACTTGGTGTATTTGATTCAGATTTCTTATTTTTACAGTAATATATCACACATATGATATATCATAGCAATGTTATTGCAATGTTCTAATTTATTATTTATTTGGATTTTGCTCACACCTATATATAGTAACATAGTAAGTGACGGCAGATAAAGACCTGTACGGTCCATCCAGTCTGCTGAGGAGGAAGGAGGTGTTTTAGAGAGCTCTGCTGACTTCCAGTGGAAAGGGAGTGAGACCTAGCTCCCTCCCCAAAGATGAGGAGGGTCCCTGGGGAGAAGGCCTCAGGAAAGTCCCAGGCTATGGGGCCTCCTGGGGCCCGGGACCAGAAGGCCGAAAGGAGTGGCTCTCTCCCTGGTTTGACTACCGGGAGAAGGGAAAGGAGTCCAGTGGACCGAAGGGAGAAGCAGCCCAGTGGAGGCCACCAGAGCATTTCCCCCTCCATGGCCCAGCTTGCGGAAGGTAAGCGAGAAGACAGTGGAGGGGGGAGGAAGATAGTACAGGCCCCAGAAGGTCGCTTCCAAGGAATGGAGAAGGAAGAGGCGATGGAAGTTTGCCAGAAGCCTTTGCTGGAGGCAGCTGAGAGTGAGAGTGAGGAGAGTGGATCGTCAGATGAGGAGTTCCTTGAAGTGAGCTATGACCCTGATGATCCAGCAAGTAGTGTGGTAAATATTGTAAGACGAATTAAGCTGGTGGAAAAAGAAGTAGTGGAGCTAGGAAAACGTCTGAAAATGGCAAGAACTATGTGTAAATTTGCCCCAGCGGAGCACAGACAAATGTATGTTAAAGAGGAAGCCCGGATATCAAAGTTGTTGGGGAAAAAAGAACACTTGTTGAACTGTTTAAAAAAGGGCTCTGTGAATCCTTTGAGGGAGCTCTATGTTAACCGAGAAAGGATGGCTTCAATACCACAGTCTGGGGGTTCAGGAACACTACAGTTGCAGCAAGCTTCAGTGTCTTCAGCAGCATTAGACTCAAAAGAGTTGTCTGGGTTCAGAGGTGACCCCACTTTAAAATACATGAGACAGTTGGCAACACAGTCTAGAGCACTTACCCAGCAGCCAGAGGATAAGGAGGCAGCGGCAGGACATGGCTCTGAGGTGGGGGCTGGAGTAGAGATCCTACCTGTGGAGGGGAGGACAGAACTCAGTAACTTTTCAAAACTCCAGATAATGGAGGCAGCAGAGGGAGACGCAGGTAGCAGCCTGTTTTCTACAGAGGTGGTGGTCGAAGTCTCAGAGGGCTTACCTGCAGTTGTGCAAACAGCAGAGACAGTTGCCGTGAAGGAGGCCCTGTTGGAAAAGGGTCAGCAGAGGCAGACTCCGGTATTTTTGGCCGGGTCTGCAATGACTGAAGTGGAAACCGAAGCAGCATGGCATCTGGAGAAGCCCCGCCCACGAAGTCCGGGAGCAGGGGATGTCTTCCCTGAGCATGGAGTAGCTGGCGGTTTACAGGAGAGGGGTCGGAGAGAGAGGAATAGGAGCGGGCAGCAGCTGGGAGCTCATTTGACCAGCTGTCCATTACAAGAGGTGAAATCGGGGGGTGCTAACAGCCAGCCTGTGGCGGAATCAGGAACAGACAAGCCATGCCCCCGGGAAGCGCCAGCCATTGGGAGAACGCAGGAGGGACTGCACCAGAAGCAAGGGGGAAGTAACCCGATTGTTGAGAGACTTTCGTTGACTACAGAAGTGGACATGGCAAGTCTAACAGATGTGCAGCGGGTGGTGGAGCAGACCTGCCAGCAGGACGGCTGGGAGCGAGGAGCCAAGGGGAGCGGCGGAGTTCCGGAGGCTTCGCCCCTGGTGCCGGAGGTTGGAGGGAGTTCGGGGGCAGAGCGAGCAGGGAGTCTGGTATCGCCAGCTGCAGACCTGACTGGGCAGGTGCCAGAGTATCGCCAGGAGACAGAGGAGAGGAGGCGATTAGCCCAGAGGCTGGAGCCTGCAGTGGCAGGGACGAGCAGGGACGTTCCAGGAAGTGGTGATGGGCAGGACAATCAGTTGGAGGCAGCCCAAGCCGCAGAACTGACTATGGACGTTGCTGGATGTTTGTCTGAGAGGGAAGGGGACGGGGGACAACGGGAGGGGGAGGGGGCGGTGGATATTGAGGAAGGGAGAGGGATGAGGGGAGGGGCAGAGGGACAGAAGGGGGGGGAGGCAGAGGGAAGGGCTGGAACAAGTGTGGAGGGGGGGCGGTGGGGGCTGGGGTCCAAGTCCTTTGCGGCAGTAGTCCAGGGAGGGGGAAGGAGGGAGGGGGGGAGATCGGGTGGTTTTGAGGGCCCAGGGAGGGGTTGGGGGGGAGCGGGGACAGGGGGTGGACAGCTGCCTAAGCGGCGAAATGTGGTACAGCTCAAATGGATAGGGGAGGGGGCAATGCCCTCCAGGGATCGGGTCTTGAGGCTGGTGATGGGGATGGGGTTTATACCCGAGGACTTTTACGCGTGTATACACCCCATCAACATCCCAGAATATGACTTGAGCTTCATGACCCAGAGGGAGATGGAAATATTCTGGGAAAGGTACGAGGGGGTGAGGGGAAAGGGGGAGTGGCGGGACCTCAGGGCCATTCCAGTCAGCAAGCCGGACCTGGTGCAGATCACCCTGCTCGTCAGAAATGAGTCTATCTCTGGGGCAGATTTAGCCTACTGGCTACAGAGGTACGCGGAGCTGAGATCCCCACTTACAAAGTTACCGGATCCAAGCAGGGTTTGGGCAGGAGGTTGGGGAGCCCTGGTCAAATTGAGACAGGAGAGCCATGTGGTCCAGCACATTCCTTCGGCTGCCTTTATCGGTCGTGACAGGATACTGTGCTTTTACAAGGGGCAGCCGCGGCAGTGCTTCAGATGTGGTTCGTTTAGGCACTTCAGCATGTCATGCCCAGTGGTAAAGTGTGGAAGATGCGGGGATCAGCATGCCACAGAGGACTGCACTGCGATCAGGTGCAACCTCTGCGGCGGGTTAGGCCATGCATATCGGAACTGCCCTAGGGCGGCCCATAACGAGTGGGATATGTGGGGGAAGGGACGGGGAGGGGGGGTAATGGAGGAGGGGATAGGGCAGGGGGTGATAGGCAGGGAGGGGCAAGGGGGGGAGAAGGAGGGGATGCAAGAGGGGGGGCGGCAGGGGGCTGGGTCAGGAGTGGAGCAGGGGGGAGAGGGGGAGTGGGTACAAGTGCCACAGAGGAAAGGGAAGTTTCGGAGGGGGGGGAAAGTAGGGGTGGGCAGGGAGGGGTCGCTGCAGGGGAAGAGGGGGAGGAACAGATTTCAGGTGTTGGAGGAGGAGGAGGAGGATAGGGAGGTTGGGATGGAGGAGGAAGAACAGGGGGAAGGAGAAGAGGTGGAGTTAATGGAGGAAGAGGGGGCGGCAGGGGGGATTGGAGAGGGCAAACGGAAATATGAGGAAGCACTGGAGGAGGGTACTGGTGGTAAGAAGAAGGGCGGGAAGGCTCTGGGGGGAGGGGGAGGGGTGAGGGAGGAGGAAGAGGGAAGGGAGGGAGGGAGGGAGGGGAAAGGGGAGTAAGAGGAAAGCTGAGGGGGCCGGGCAGGTGGTGAAGGCCCAAGTGCAGGCTTGGGGGGACAGAGTGGAGCTAGAGGAGGATCTGGAGGACTTGGAGGACTTGGGGGAGGTGGAGGACTCGGAGGAGGAGGTAGGGGGCGGGGGTGAAGAGGGGAGAGGGAGGGATCAGGGGGTGGGTCCGGATAGAGCAAAGAAGAAAGGAAGGAAGAAAGGGGGAGGGGGGGGGGTAAGGTGCAGACAGGACGGCTGCGGGGGGGGGGAGGGGGATCTGGCAGGGGATGATGTAGACCGCATAGCAGAGGACCTGCTTCAGGGTAAGAAGGGGGTATCCCAGGAGATAAGGAAAGAAGTTGGGAGTGAGCAGACCCGTGACTCGCAATGAGGATGGCAGGCTTAGTGTTGACATTTGCCACGCTGAATGTGGCCAGCATCGCCTCTCCGAAGAAGCAGGGTTTAGCGTATGACTGGTTCGCGAGGGTCCAAGCAGATTGCTTCCTGCTCCAGGAGACTCGGCTGCGGTCCATTGAGGTGATCAGGCGGGCAAGGCGGGCCTGGAAGTGGGGTCCCTCGGTGTGGGGGTTGGCGGGGGAGAGGTATGGTGGGGTGGGGATCTTATTTAAGTCCCACCGGGTGAATATTCAGCGAGTGGTGGAGCTGGGGGTGGGGAGATGTCTTGTTGTGGATGCGATTTGGGAGGATAGAGCACTGAGGGTGGTGAATGTGTATGGGCCCCAAAGCAAGAAGGAAAGGGTGCTCCTCTTTGGGAAGATCAAGCCCTACCTATACACTTCGCGCCAAGTAGTCTGGGGGGGAGATTTTAACACCATATTGCGGAAAAAGGATAGTGGGGGACGATCGGTACAGGTGGGCTATGACGGGGTGAGGCTGGCAGGGATCATGCGGGAGGCGGAGCTGGTAGACGCGCATGTGGCCTTCTGTGAGGAACAGGAGGGGTTCACGTTCTTTCGAGGGCAGTGTAAAAGTAGAATCGATAGATTCCTGGTAAAGAAGGGGGTTTGTCTGGGGGGTCCACGAACCGTGGACGTGGACTTTTCAGACCACCACATGGTCCTCCTTCAGGTGGGGGGGGGCGGCAGCGCAGAGGCCAGGGAGGGGGTTATGGCGACTAAATTTAAAGTGGTTAGGTAGCGAGCAGGTGCGGGAGGAGTACCGCCGGTTTTTGGAAGATCAGGTGTCAGTGCAGGGGGCATTTCAGTCATTGGGGGAGTGGTGGGATACAGTGAAAAGACGAACGCGGGGATTCTTTCTCAGACAGGCGAGAAGGGAGGGGAGGGAAAGGACAAAGTTGGGCATGGCAATAAAGAAAAAGAGGGACACATTGATTTCACAAGGGGGGAGGGAGGAAGAAATACATGATCTCCAAGCACTCCTGGAGCAGGTACAGTACAACCGCTACACCTCCTTGGTGTATGAGCGGGACTTCGGGAAAATGTGTAGCCCGGACCCCTTCGCATGCTGCCGGGAGCGGAGGGCGCGCAGGGTGATGGAGGGGGTGCGGGATGCACAGGGGGTCCTGCAGGACACCAAGGAGGGGATTCTGGGGGCAGTGAGGGACCACTTTGCGGCGTTCCTTTCAGCCCAGCAGATTGATATGGAGCAGATGGAGTGTTATGTGGAAGGAACCCCGGGGATAGGTCACGGGGGACCCCAGCTTCAGGCCCTCTTCAACCCGTGGACAGAACAGGAGGTGGAGGAAGCCATCGGGGCGCTCCACAGGAAGACCTCGCCGGGGCCGGATGGGCTAACAACTGAGTTCTACCAGGCCTTTAAGGAGCAGCTGGTGCCGATCCTGGTGAGGGTATGGGGGGCAGCCCAGTTGGAGGGTTCCTTGCCTAGTTCCTTGACAGAGGCGGCTCTTATCCTACTAAGTAAGGGGAAGGACCCGGCGATGCTGGCCAACTGGCGGCCTATAGCACTGCTTAATACGGATCGAAAAATCTTTGCGCGAATGCTATTCCAGAGAATGAGGCAGGTGTCTGGGGATTTGCTAGCAGCCTCGCAAGCATGTGGGGTTAAAGGGAGAGGGGTCTTGGAAGCTGCAGCGTGGGTGCGGGAGGGGGTAGAACACAGTAGAGTGGGAGGGCATGGTAGGCTGTTGGTAACACTCGACCAGGAAAAAGCGTTTGATAGAGTGCAGTGGGGTGTCCTATGGAGCATTCTGGAGCGCTATGGGTTTCCGAAGGGTTGGATAGAGCAATTACAGCTACTCTATCGGCATGCGGGGTGTTTTCCCCTGGTTAACGGGTGGAGAGGGCAGGGGTTTGAGGTAGGGGCAGGGGTCCGACAGGGGTGCCCACTCAGCCCGCTGTTGTATGCATACGCCATCGACCCTTTTATAAGACGGCTGGAGAAGGGGGGGGCGGAGGGGCTGGAAGGGGTGGAGGTGGGGGACAATAACCAGTTAAGGGTCGTGGCGTATGCAGATGATGTTACAGTGTGGGTAGCGGACCAGAGGGAGGGAGGTAGATTGCAGAACCTGATCCAGGAATACTCGCAGGCAACAGCGTCGCAGGTCAATTTTCAAAAGTCCAATAGCCTGTGGGTTGGGGATCAGGGGCTGCAATTTGAGTTGGGAGGTAGGTTTCCTACAGCTGTGGAACGTATACGGGTCTTGGGAATATACTTCGAGAAGGGGGATTATAGGCTCTACAACTGGGATAGGTGTCTCCAAGAAGTGAAGGGGAGGGTGGATAGATGGAAGGGGTGGAAAATGACCATGGGGGAGCGGGTACAGCTCATCAAGGCACACTTAGTTCCTTTGTTTCTGTTCGTCAGTTACATCTGCCTGCTGCCGGAGAGCCGGTACACGGCCTTGTATGGGGTGTTCTTCCGGCTGCTCTGGGGCAACAGGACGAATCCGGTAAAACGGAATGTTACCTATCTGCCTAGGAGGGAGGGGGGGGTGGGCATGATAAACCCAGTCCTGTTTTTCAGCGCTTTGTTCCTGCAGTTCAATCTGGGGAGGGCGGTAGGGCGGGAGCCACCGGGGTGGGCTAGGAGGGTCCTGCAGTGGTGGCCGAGATATTGGGACCTATGGCGGGAGGGGGGGAGGGTAGTGGCACTGCGAAGGGGGGCTCCGGGGGGGGTGAGTTATTGCAAGACCCTAGTGAAATTGGTGAGGGTGTGGGGGCTGACGGTGGGGGAGGTGAAGGCAGGACAACGGGGGGTCTGGATGGACAGAGTACGGGCGCAGGTGTTCTCAGCTCCTCTGGCGCTGAGGGACGCGCCGGCCCCACGGATGCAGCAGGGGTTACGGTTGATTGCTTCGAACCGCATCCCGGTGAAGTATAAAGACCTGGCGTGGCTGTCCTTTCACGGTAGACTGTACGTCCGAGGAAATTTGAAATATCGCAATGTGCGGGATAGAGGGTGCCCACGGGAGGAATGTGCTGGAACTGAAGAGACGATGGAGCATTTCCTGGTGAGGTGCCCATTTACAGTCCAGGTCTCTGACCGGGTTTCCTCGTTGCTGCAGATCCCCAGTTTCCGCAACTACAGCTATGCGGACTGGGTGTATGGCCCAGAGGGTGGAGAGGGACGCGGGGATCCGGTAACACGCTTTCTGATTTCGGTGATATTGCGGTACTGCCTCTGGATGGCGCGCTGCAGGGTGTCCCTGTACCAGGAGGTCCGGCCGGCGGAGGTAGTCAGCTGGGATGTGGTAAGGGCGGTGCAGGAAGCGGCGAAGTGGGAAAGGGTGGAAAAAGGGGTGGGGGTGGCTTCGAGGTGGTGGAGACACGTGAGGCTTAAGCCGCCATGAGGGGACATGCTTCCCAGGGGATTGTGTGCCAGTTGTCTGAAGGGGTTGTGGGGGGTCGGGGGGGGGGGTTGATCCATTGTATTATTGAGGAGGGGGTGTACATAGATAGGCAGACCATGTCTAGCTAGGAGCCTGGGGTTTGATTTGCATGTCCGGTTTTTTTCTTTGGTCTTTCTAATAAACAGTTTCCACTGTACTATTGAGGAGGGGGAGGGGGTGTACATAGATAGGAGGACCGTGTATAGCTAGGGGCTTGTTTTTGATTTGTATGTTATTTGTTTTTAGTTTTTTCCAATAAAAAGAGTTTTCCAGTCTGCCCAACAAGATAAACTCAGTTTACTTGATATTATTATTATTAACATTTGTATAGCGCTACCAGACGCACGCAGCGCTATGCAATACTTTATATATATACCTGAGTTTGACTTATCCTTGCCATTCTCAGGGCACAGACTATATAAGTCTGCCCAGCACTCTTCTTGTACTAAAAGTTCTGAAGCTAACGTCAAAGCCCCTTAAAATTTACACTAAAGTCTATCCCTATCTATTCAGTCATGATCAGGGCGTAGACCGTAGACGTCTGCCCAGCACCAGTTTCACTTCCCAATTACCAGCATCACCACCCAATCTCCGCTAAGATTCCGTAGATCCATTCCTTCTAAACAGGATTCCTTTGTGTTTATCCCACGCAGAGGCGTAGCCAGACAACAGATTTTGGATGGGCCTAGGCAAGAAATGGGTGGGCACCAAGTGTTCCCTTCACCCACCCCCCACCACCAAAAAAAAAAAAAAAACTCAGCTGGTGAAAAAACGCTCCTTTCCACCTTGGCAGTCTGTAGCAAGCATGCGCTAAAAGCTGAGCATGCGCAGGTGCCGGTATTGTGGACAGTAGCTTTTTCGTTACCATCAGGGGGAAGTCTTCAGCTGGCGGAGCTTGGGATCCCCACCGGCTACCACTAAACGTGTGCTAATGTTGGGTGGGCCTGAGCCCTAAGTGGGTGGGCCCCGGCCCACCTGTGGCTACACCACTGATCCCACGCATGTTTGAATTCCATTACCGTTTTCATCTCCACCACCTCCCGTGGGAGGGCATTCCACATATCCACCACCCTCTCAGTGAAAAAGTACTTCCTGACATTACTCCTGAGTCTGCCCCCCTTCAACCTCAATTCGTCCTCTAGTTCTATCATCTTCCCATCTCTAGAAAAGGTTTGTTTGCAGATTAATACCTATGAAATATTTGAACATCTGTATCATGTCACCCCTGTTTCTTCTTTCCTCCAAGGTATACATGTTCAGGTCGGCAAGTCTCTCCTTGTATGGTTTGCAACGCAAATCCTATACCATTTTTGTAGCTTTTCTTTGCACTGCTTCCAGTCTTTTTACATCTTTAGCAAGATACAGCCTCCAACACTGAACACAATACTCCAAGTGGGGCCTCACCAACGACTTGTAGAGGGGCATCAACACCTCCTTTTTTCTACTAGTTATACCCCTTTCTATGCAGCCTAGCATCCACAGCCGTCACATTGTTTCTTCTTTTTTTTCACCTTTTTTTACAAGTAGCTCAAGGTGAGTTACAGTCGGGTTCACTAGAGGATTCACAATCTAATTTTGTACCTAAGGCAATGGAGGGTTAAGTGATTTGCCCAAGATCACAAGAACAGCAGCAGGATTTGAACTGCCTACCTCTGGATGTCAAGACTGGTGCTCTAACCACTACACCACACCTTCACTGTGTGTTTATTAGATATTCCATCACTGTTATGCTTGCATTGCATTATGCCTCTGTTATTTAAATTTCAGTGCTGTTAAATGTGTATATTTTTTTATCCTGTTTCATAGTAGTCTTATTATTAGGTTTCAATTTGCTGTTTTCAAATTTTCCTCTTTCATTGTATTCATTTTTATACTTATACATTTTACTATTGTTATGCTATTAAACTGTACCTACTGTACACCACCTTGGGTGAATCTCTTCATAATGGTGGTTAATAAATCCCTATATATATAGTTAAATGTGATTTCTTCGTTAGATCAATGCTATACGGCTTAGATAGCTGTAAGGTCCTGGCGAATACTGGAGTCCTTGTAGGTTGTGGGACTAGAGTGTTTGTTAGTGTTCAAAATATCCAAGCAACAAAGAGAGAACAAAAATCAGTGTATTTTTGGTTTAGCTTTGGGAATGTTGATGTCAGTTTGGGACTCTGTATGCATAGTATCCTTTCTATCTTTATACTTTGCAGTGCCATCGGAAATGCATTTCTGTTTGTATTTCTTTAGGATTGCATTGCAATCAGAATCTTGCTTTTTGGGGTTTCCAGTTCAGTGTTTGCATATTTGTGTTATGGTTACTTTAGCCTGTATTTGGTGAGGGTCTGTCAGTGTTTTGTGTGACCATGGTGAGGGATTCTAGTATTTCATTTTCTATTGCCCTATACCTACTGTTTCTGTTAATGCTGGTTATAGTTACAGAACTGGATCTTTTGGGTTTATACCCAGGCTGAATTCCTTCCTTTACAGATATCAGACTTCACTGCCATATAGGGATAAATAAAAACACTCATTGCTTCATGCCATATTTGTCATAGCTGTTTGATACTTTTTAGACTGAGTGCTTCTCTTTCTTGAGATGTTTGATATGACATGACAAAGTAAAAATGTAAAGATAATTGTGCACTGAAAGGTGATTCAGGTTTTTTTGGGGGCTGTGTAATTTGAAGGGGGGAGGGAATCTGAAAAAAATAATAAAATGGGCCCACCCCCAAAAGTTTGCCAGGGCCCCATAACTGGTGAAAGCAGCCCTGCTCTTAACCCTTAAGGAATATGTTCCATTCTACAATATTCTATGAGTGTAGTTCCATGTAACTCAACTCAAAATTATGTCTTATATAAATCCAATAGTTCTGTCCATTTTGAATGAGATGTAATAGACAGATTAGAACTCGCATGTATGTGGGGCCTTTTTAATAAGCCGCGTACGCGCATCCTACGCACGTCAATTTTGACCTACCGCCCGGCTACCGCGTGGCCTGGGTGGCAATTTCATTTTCTATGTGCACCCACTACACGACCAGGAAGATTTCTGGCATGCGGCACTAACCGGGCAGTAATCAGCATTGTACACATGCTGACAATTACCACCTGGTTAATGTGTGAGACTTTACCACTAGGTCAATGGGTGGCAGTAAGGTCTCAGGCCCAAAATGGACGCATACTATTTTTTATTTTGCCGCATGTCCATTTTCAGCTAAAAAAAAGGCCTTTTTTTTGCAGGTGCACTGAAAAATGGACCTGCGCTCATCCAATACACGTGTCTACACCAGCGTCGGCCACTTTTTGGCGCACCTTAGTAAAAGGACCCCAAAGAAAATTCTTTCAATAAATCTGAAATTTATTCAGGTGTATAACTGAAAGTGGTCTGCCATGACTGCAATCCATAGCTCAATATCTACTCATTACCAATTCAGTGAACTGCAGAGAATTTGAAACCACACAATGCAGTATCCTCTGCCGTACATACTTCAAATTACTTTCAGCATAGCATATGTTATCTTTTCTTGAATTCATATATTTCTTTTGTTATAGTTCAGGGGCAGCAGAGGATTTATTTCAGCTGAAGGTGCCAAACAACCTAATCTCCAGCCTCACCCCTAAACTCCCCAGTTGTTGATGCTATGTTGGACAAAATATTGGTGGGGCCATGTCCCCTGTGGCTCATTCCATTCTGGGACCTATATATTTTTTAGCGTGATCAAAATTTTTCAAACTTTTTATAATGGGAGGAAAAGATCTCAGGAAATCTTCTCTCAGTGAAACACCTCCCCCTTTTATCTTACTACTGCATTGTTTCAAAACTTCTTATATGACGTGAAGAGAGAATTAAGCCCAGTCGTCTAGATGGTACTGCTGCAATTTGATATCTTAGCAGCATTTGACACAGTTGATCATAAGTTAATGTTGTGTGAAACTTAGTGAAATAAGACATCTGGAGCTGTTTTGAACTGGTTTAAAGATTTCCTAATAGGAGTTACTGTCCATGTCCCTTCTCCCTTCCCGTCCACCCTTATGGTCCTTATCCCCTCCCTCCCTCCCTCTCTCTCTCTCTCCTAAGCACAGCTCTCAAAGTGCAGCATCTGTTCCTCCAGTGTGCCTCAGGTCAGCAGTTCCAAGGGAAAGGGGGCAACAGGAAACACAGCCTGGTGGCAAAAGATGCAGCTACACAAGCCCCAACATTCCTCCTTAATTTTCTGTGTGCCCTACTCCTTCCCCAGATTGTTTTATTTTTATTTATTTTTATTTTACTTGTAGCATTTGTATCCCACATTTTCCCACCAATTTGCAGGCTCAATGTGGCTTACATTTGCCGTAGTGGCGGTTGCCATTTCCGGTTGACAGAATTACAAATGGTATTGCATAAGGTGCGTACATACATGGTAAAGAATAATACATTATGGTATTGCATAAAGGTTCCTGAGTGATAGATTTGATTGTAACCTATGTTAGGTCATCAATTATAGAGAAATCATTTTCGACATTAGGAATTAAAGTGGTAGTGCTTGTTCATTAATAGCAATGAGGTTAGTCAGTCAAGTGATAAGAGTTCGGTTCTGTCTTGTTGACATCAAAATCCACTTCACTCAGTTTAACTTCATCTGTTTCCCCCTCTCCTCTGCAGACTGCATCCAGTAAGTGCCTATTTTTCTATCTTTTGCAATAAAACCTGGCTAAATTCTGCGATCAGTGCTGAACCCAGATATTCAATGCGGTGCCATTTCCAGTGACCGGCGTTGATTATCCAGGGGGGTTTAACCGGCCAAGTCAATATTCAGCACTGGCCAGTTAAGTTTATAGCGGCCAAGGATAGGCCTGCTACTTGGGCAGCCTGATTTGGCCGCCAAACTTAGCTGGCGATGCGCTGAATATTCAAGACTAGCTGGTTATATCGCGTGATATAACCAGTTAGCTGCTATAGGCTAGATTCTATATATGGCGCATGAAAATTCCACACCTAAATTTTATAGAATCGGCTTAAATTTCCACATGGTGTATAGAATAATGCCGAGTGCCTCTCCACACGTCCAAATGTAGTCGCAGCCATTTTTGCCATGTTTTACTTGGCATAAATCCCGATGTCTAAATTAGACGCATAGATTTTAGAAACACCCACACCTCACCCATGGCCATGCCCCCTTTCAACTATATGACATAGAATTTAGGTGCATCACGTTACAGAATATGCTTAGCATGTAAATCTTAATGCCAATTAATACTGATTGCTTATTAACTTCTAATTAACAGCCCTGATTAACTAGTTAACCAATTAAGTTATGTGCATTGTTATATTATATGCTTCGATTTCTGCATGGATATCAAGGCACTATATATAGAATCCCTAGGTATGCGCTAAGTGGTAATATTCAGCAGAGATAAATGGTTATATTAAGAGCTATTTAACTGGCCAGAAGCTGTTCCTGGCTGGTTAAATAGCGTTGAATATCAGCCAGTGTCTTCAATGGAGATTGGCACCAGCTTAAACTGAATGATTAGCAGTGCATGGATGCTGTGAGATCATTGATAACTTATCTTATAAGAACTTGTCCAAATCTTTTTTAAAAACTACTACACTGACCGCTTTTACGACATTCTCTGGCATTAACCCCAGAGCTTAATTACACAAAAAGTGAAGAAATATTTTCTTTCATCTTATCATTTTGATCACCCTTGGGCCATCTCTGAATCTTTTCTAATTCCGCTATATCTTTTTTGAGGGTCAGTATTTTTGATATAACAGCTCCATGCTAAATAATTAAACTTAAACAAGTTTTGTTGAGTATAATAAATGTTTGGCAAAGTTTTTTTTTTTTCATTTTTTTCTGGTATGTAGCCTAGGAATATAAATTGCATTCTTTTTTTTCTTGGGGCAACTGCCTAACCAGCATTCTAAGTGAAAGAACCTCCTTATCCCTGAGCAGAGTTTTCAACAGGCCTTCATTTTGGGGTGTCTTGGGGAGGGGGGGGGAGCACCATCTTATCCTTCACCTCAGGTAGTAGACTGCTTTGAACAGCCCATGAGCAGTGGATTATCCCCTAGATTATCAGATAGATTATCCCCTATTAGTCAGTGTGGGTCCTGGACGATATTCAGTGTCAGGTCCCATATAGCTAAGCGGGTTAATTTAGGATGGTTTTTGAGCTGTTAAATTATCCTGCTTAGCTATGCAGGTTCCAACACTGAATATTGCCGGCACTTTTTTTCTTTTTTTTTTTTATAACATAGTAACATAGTAGATGACGGCAGAAAAAGACCTGCACAGTCCATCCAGTCTGCCCAACAAGATAAACTCATATGTGTATCCTTACCTTGATTTGTACCTGCCTTTTTCAGGGCATAGACCGTACAAGTCTGCCCAGCAGTATTTCCCGCCTCCCAACCACCAGCCCCGCCTCCCATCACCGGCTCTGGCACAGACCGTATAAGTCTGCCCTCCTCTATCCTCACCTCCCAACCACCAACCCCTCTTCCCCCACTTGCTCCACCACCCAATTTCGGCTAAGCTGCTGAGGATCCAATCCTACTGCACAGGATTCCTATATGCATATCCCACGCATGTTTGAATTCCGTTACCTTTTTCATCTCCACCACCTCCCGCGGGAGGGCATTCCAAGTGTCCACCACCCTCTCCGTGAAAAAATACTTCCTGACATCTTTCCTGAGTCTGCTCCCCTTCAATCTCATTTCATGTCCTCTCGTTCTACCGCCTTCTCATCTCCGGAAAAGATTCGTTTGCGGATTAATACCTTTCAAATATTTGAACGTCTGTATCATATCACCCCTGTTCCTCCTTTCCTCCAGGGTAAACATGTTCAGGTCAGCAAGTCTCTCTTCATATGTCTTGGAATGCAAATCCCATACCATTCTCGTAGCTTTTCTTTGCACCGCTTCCATTTTTTTAACATCCTTCGCAAGGTACGGCCTCCAAAACTGAACACAATACTCCAGGTGGGGCCTCACCAACGACTTGTACAGGGGCATCAACACTTCCTTTCTTCTGCTGATCACACCTCTCTCTATACAGCCTAGCAACCTTCTCGCTACGGCTGCCCCATAGCTGGTTAAGTGCTGAATATTGCACTTAACCGGCTATGCATTAGCCAGCTCCAGGGATCTAGGGGGAACTTCAATGCCGAAACCCAGACATGACCCGGCATTGAGTCAATACCAGCAGCTGAATATCGGGCCCTTTATTTGCTGCTTCTGGTTCCAGGAAAAAAAACTGTTGCTGTAGCATTTAATTTTTAAAGGGAAGACTGTAACAGAATCAGGAAATGTTTCAAAAGCTAAAAGGAACAGTTGCAAAGGTTAAAAGTTTACAAGAGGTGTGGACACTGACTAAATGTATTTCATACATTAGAAAAGGTCAAAGAAAGACCAAATGAATGATGTCATGGTTAAAGGGGAAATGACAGAGGCTATGAGAACTAAAAGGACAAAGTTTAAAAAATGGAAAGCAGAACCAAATGTTGAAAATGAAAAAGAGCATACACACTGGCAAATTGTGTGTGTGGGAGGGGTAAGGGGGGGCTAATACCAGGACTGGCAAAGTCTGATCTTTATGACGTGGAGTCATCTGTTAATCTTATCAAAGGCTGACTGTACTTCCAGGCTCAAAACTCTGATATATCTTGTGTACATGTTGTGACTGCTACTGAGATCTAAAAGGCTGGGGATCACCGTCATTCATCATTCAAGTGACTTTGAATACTTGAAAGTTCTATTAAAAGGGTAATAAACAATATAAAGCAATGCTTGTTACTCTTTCTAGAGCCACGACCACAATTGCATGGTCACAGAAGTGTGCAGCTCCTCGGATGCATGGGCCAATGACATTTTTAAGGAAGGCCTGCCCAGGTTGTGACTCCAAATACGGGTTGGTGTCACAACCAACAGTTTGGGAAGCCCTGATATAGAATATAACCAGTTCATATTCAACCCACTGCAGGTAGAATTAGCTCCAGATTTTCAGTGCCGGACCATGTCTGAGCATCAGCACTTTATATCCGGGGCTAATTCAAAGTATGTTGGCCGCTAGAGCTCATGCGGTCCCAACCAATATTCAGCCAGGACCGGCATAAGACAAAAAGTGAGGATTTGAATGATGAAAAGAATGGTTTGGTTTCGAATGTTGATAAAACCGAAGTAATGATTGTGGAGAGAAGTGCGCATGAAATGTGGCGTGAATGTGTAAATTTAGGGGATACATACTGTAATGCCTCTGTAGTAATCCCTCTGGGTTGGTGGCAGGCTCTTTGGCATCTCTGTTCAGCTACAACCAGGGTTCTTAGCAATCCAGCCCCTCCCTCCAGCAGTCCACAAAAAAGATTTTCAAGGCAACACAGCTTTTAGTTCCAGACTGTTTATTCACCCTCCCCCCCCCCCCAAACTCAGTTCAAACATATAATGTCCCCTTCAATCCCAAAAGAAAGAAAAAAGAATCATAGCACATAAACTCTTTGTTTCAACCCCAATTCACCACTCCCCCCAAAATTCAAACCTCCTGGTTTTCAGTTTCAAAGTCTTTTGCTCCTAAGTGGTTGTAGGATGGCAGTACACCACCCCCTACACAGCTACTTGACTCCTGTGACCACCCACCGCCTTCAACCCCTGCAACCTTGCACCAGAGTGTAATTACAGTCCATATCCATCTGCTCCTCCAAACCTGGTAATCCTGAGCTCTCACCCTCACCAGCCTCCACACACTCCATTAACTCTGCCTCACTCTCAGCTTGTTGGTTAGATCTCCCTCTACCCTCCCAGGTGGTGGAAGGTATCTTGTACTGATTTCTGACCCAGGGAATTTGAGATTTTTCATCACTGCTCCCCCTCCTGGCCATGGATAGCCATAGCAGCTGCTCCTTCCAGTCTTTCCCTCCACTCCCCCTATGTGAAATCCCTGGCAGGTTTTTGAACACACCTTCCTGCTTCCCTCTCCCAATACCTTCTGGGTCATGTAGTTTAACCCCGCATTTTATCCCACCCTGACTGGATTCGCCAGCCTCATCACAATACATTGCTGTGCAAAAAGAAATTAGGTTATTAGGAGGGGCATAATCGAAAGTGGGTGCCCATCTCCGTGGGCGGCCATGCGAAGGGGCGGGACAAACCGTATTTTCGAAAAAGATGGGTGCCCATCTTTTTTTCAATAATACGGGTTGTGCGGGGCAAATGCCTAGGATTTGGGCGTTTTTGAGCTGGGCGCTATCGGTTTTCAACGATAATGAAAACCGAAGGCGCCCAGCTCAAAAATGAACAAATTCAAGGCATTGGGTCATGGGAGGGGCCAGGATTCATAGTGCACTGGTCCCCCTCACATGCCAGAACACCAACTGGGCACCCTAGGAGGCACTTTTACAAATAAAAAAAAAAAAAAAAATTAAAATAGCTCCCAGGTGCATAGCACCCTTCCCTTGTGTGCTGAGCCCCCAAATCCCACCCAAAACCCACTGCCCACAAGTCTACACCATTACCATAGCCCTAAGGGGTGCAGGGGGGCACCTACATGTGGGTACAGTGGGTTTGGGTTTTTTTTGGAGGGCTCAACATTAACCAGCACAAGTGGAACAGGTAGAGGGGGGTGGGCCTGGGTCCGCCTGCCTGACGTCCACTGCACCTCTACTAACAACTGCTCCAAGGGACCTGCATACTGCTGTCAGGGAGCTGGGTATGACATTTGAGGCTCGCATACAGGCTGTCAAAAAAAATTTTTTTCAAGTTCTTTTTTTGTGGTAGGAGGGGGTTAGTGACCACTGGGGAAGTCAGGGGAGGTCATCCCCAATTCCCTCCGGTGGTCATCTGGCCAGTTGGGGCACTTTTTTGGGACTTGGGTCGTGAAAAAAAAAGGGTCCAGCAAAAGCGACCCAAATTCTCGCTTCTGCTGTCCTTTTTTTTTTTTTTCGATTATCGGCCTAAGGCGCCCATCTGTCCTCGGCCGATAAACACGCCCCAGTCCCGCCTTCACCATGCCTCCAACATGCCCCCTTGAACTTTGTTAGTTCCCGCGACGAAGTGCAGTTGAAGACGCCCAAAATCGGCTTTCGATTATACCGATTTGGGTGCCTTTGCGAGATGGGCGCCCATATCCTGATTGGGGTCGAAATATGGGCGGTTCTGTGCTGGTTATCAATCTTGAAGCATATTCAATATAAAGTGTTGGTTTTGGTACATCAAACTATTTATGCCATTGCCCCTGTGTATTTTCAACAAGCCCTCACGGTGTAACATACAAAAAGGCTTTTGAGATCAGACTGTCCTTAGATCCAGTGATGCAGCCACGTTATGTGGAAACCAGAACCTCTTCTTTCACTATAGAGGGTACGCAGCTATGGAATTCTCCTAAGTGACACTTGCAGCTTTGCAGCAATGTGATCAATAGAAATCAAATAAAATAAAACATGGAAAAGAAAATAAGATGATACCTTTTTTATTGGACATAACTTAATACATTTAAGAGACTTCTTAAAACACAGTTATTTTTGACTGCATTTTATTGAGTTTCTGGAACATTATGCTCATTTATATATTATGGACTGGTATTATGATTTTTATAGAAAATGTGTTTTCTGTATGTAGTTATGTATGGGTTTTTTTGGAACGTGAAAAATGATTGAGGAAAACAATCTGGAATTCTAAGTAATCTTTAAATAACTAACAATACAACGAAGAACCCAGCAAATGATTCAATAATGTATGATATCATCAATAATGTAATAAAACACGAGGAAAATACCTCAAAACAACCAAACGCTTAATGTGATTTCAGCATCTTTCACTGGGGTTGTGTTATTCATCATTGGTCTGAAAAACATCATGATATTTTAATTTTATTTATAACTACATTAGTTGTTAATCTTTTCTAATTAAAAAAAAAGTTTAACTGTCATATACCTGGAACATCAGACATGGAGGCAGATGATTTCCCCTAGCATACACAGTTCCGGTTTTAAGTGTCCATATTTTTGACGTGCCTACACTTTGGACACGCCTACACTTTGGACACGCCTACACAGTTCCGGTTTTAAGCGCCCATATTTTTGACATGCCTACACTTTGGGTGCGCCTACACTTTGGGCGTGCCTACACTTTGGGAGCACCTACACTTTGGGCGCGCCTACACTTTGGGAGCACCTACACTTTGGGCGTGCCTACACTTTGGACGCACCTACACTGACGTCAGACACCTTCATTTTAAAACTAGGAGTGTCCCTCCTCTCTTTGCCTCAGCTACTTCTTCCTGGTATCTGGTGCGTTCCTGTTGTGGTTACTCCTGGACCTGACTTCTACTGGATTGCTGCCTGCCCTGAGTCTGTGTCTGGACCTGACCTCTACTGATTGTTGCCCGTCTCTGTCATCTCCTGAGTCCTGCTCTCCTCCCACTTCCAAGTCCTGCTGGCCACCTGAATCCAGGGACTCAACCGCTAGGGAACGGTAGTCACCGCGGGTGAAGCATTGGGAATTCTGACTGCTGACCTTCGGATCAGCACAAGGGCTCACTCCATTCCTGAAAACTGTGACATAAACTTTTCAAATTCTTGTTCAAATATGACACATATTTCTCAGAGCAACAAATAATCAGTCTTCATTAATTGCAATAATATACTTTTAAATTGCAGAAAAAAGTTGAGCACTTAACTGACACCCAACGGCAGCCAGACCTGTTTCATTCTAACGACTTCCTCAGGGGTTGTGTCTCGACATTCAAACATGAACCAAAGGTTTCATTCATTCAAATGATAACCTGTAAACCATACATTATATAAACAAAGAATTATATAAAGATAAAGCAGAAAACTGACTTTCACTGTGTATTGTTAGTGGAACAGTTCAGACTCAGATTTCATTTTGCTGCTAACATCTTGTCAAGAGTATTTGTAACCGATTTCAAAAAGGCGTAACTATTTAAGCCAAATTGTCAATCTCACTCTAGCCAATCGCAAACAATCTTTCATGAATTTCAAATTCATTGGCTACTGAGCTGATTGCAAAACATATATTCATCCACATGAAATGGCTGTCATAACTTTTAAAAATGTGCGCCATTCAATATTGCTGCTTAATCCTTTGGGTTCTAGAGTATTTAACCGATGTATCCATTTTTGCTTACATTGTAAAGTAACTTTGCTCTGTTACTTCCTCGAATATTTACTTTAACAAGATCGATTATGAAACACTTCAATTGTTCAAATTTGTGTTTAAATTCACTATAATGATTAACTAGTGGTGCTTCATATCGATTTCTTTTTATTCTGCTACGATGTTCATTCAATCTTATTTTGAAACTACTTGTTGTCTTTCCTACATATAGTTTGCCGCAAGGACAACATATTCCATAAACCGCATAATCACTATTGCAGTAACTGAAGTGATTCAAATGATAAACCCTTCCATCACTTGGATTCTTGAAAAAATTTAACTGCAGAGTTATTTCACAGTTTTTACATCTTCTGCACTTAAAATGTCCTTTTAAACTATTGTCTTTCTTGACTTGTACGAATGGTAAAGAGGAGGGGCTTAAAATCTCTAATTTTTTTCCCCATGAATAAGAGCATTTTGTGTGATTTTGTAATATGCCATTGTTTACGAACTATATTGGAAATTCTTGAACTCGCATTACTGTATTTACTGATAAATATACAAACTTCTTCGTTGTCAATTGATCTATCAGATCTTTTTAATAGCCAGTCTCTCTTCTTGTACTTTGCTGTGCTGTATGCTTTCTTCAAAACTTGATCAAAACCCCTCTTAAACCCTTAGATAATTCTTTCGATTGAATCTTTAAATGTTTCTTATTACTGCATATCCTGCAATAATGCAAAAACTGTGAATATGGCAAACTTTCTCTAAATGTTTGGGGTGACAACTTGTTGAATGTAAAAGCGTATTTTTAGTTGAAGACTTCTGGTGTACTCTGGTAATAAATCCTTCAAAATCCTGTTGGTATAAGAATATTTTTACATGCAACCAAGAAATATGGACTATTTTATTATCTAGCATATGGGAAAAGGAGAAAAAAAAGATAAAAATAAAAAATTTTCAAAAAGGAAGTTAAAGGAGGTTTTTTCTGGGCTGGTGAAGAGGTAGTCCAAAGTCAAACTGAGTCATGACTGAAATTGCTGAAGCCCTTTTTCCTTCTACCTTAATTTTAGCAGACTCTTAGCATCTTGCAAAAATCTTGTTTAGTGAGTTTTTTTGTAAACCACTGTCAGCCCTGTTTACTTGACAATGACCTAGACTACATCTCCTGCCACATTTCCCCCTGCTTATCCCCTGTTCTATCCCCTTTCGCCTCATCGACCCCTCCCCCAATGCTCACCTACCCTTACTCACACCTCTCCTACTCCCTTCACTCTTGCCCACCCCCCCTCCGCCTCATCTACCCCTCCATTTGCTCACTTACCCTTGCTCATACTTCTCCTACTCCCCTCATCCCTGCATTTCTTCATTCTTATTTCTTTTATTACCCCGATAATACTCAACTTATTTCTCTCCACCAATACTTTGTAATCCCAATTACTATGTAAGCCGCAGTTGAACCTGCTTTGAGTGGGAAAGCACGGGGTACAAATGTAATAAATAAATAATAAAAAATTAGTGTACGCTAATGGTAGAGATACCCATTATATTCCTACGTGTGTCTCTAGCATTAGCACGTGCTAATTTTTACCGCATGCTAAAAAGTTTGCGCGCATACGGCGTGCTTAGTAGATAGGGACCTTAGTTATTACATGGTATATACATTTTTTTTAAATAAATACAAATAAAAATAAATATTAACTTTTGAGTTGAAATGTCTGTCCAACAGATAGGATGGCCTAAATAGGAAGGGGCCAGGCTGCCCTCCGCAGCCAGAATTGAGCCCGGATAGTCAATGCCAGGCTGTTTCCAAAGACCGGCATTGAATATTCAGTTTATTTTTAGTCAGTTCCAACTTAACCAACCAAGCCAATATTTAGCACTGGCCAATTAAGTTGGAACCAGCCAAACATTCCAGGTATTTACGCGGCCAAAGATGGCCACCAAACTCATGCTGAAAATCGGTGTAGTAATATCGTGTGATATAGCTGGCTAGCTGCTAACCGCAAATTTTCAGTGGGTCTTGGCCGGCCATGTCTCGCTGAAAATTTGCGGATAGCCAGCTAATTACCATGTAACGGCCGACTAAATGGGTTTGAATATTGGGGGGGAGGGTGGGGAAGGCACTTGCTCACACATCCTAAAACATAAGAACATAAGAGTTGCCCTACTGGGTCAGAACAAAGATCCTCCTAACACAGTATTTTCCAACAGTGGCCAGTCTAGGTCACAAGTACATAGTAGAGTCCCAAAAGGTAGCAAGAGTCCATGTTACTGATCACAAGAATAAGCTGTGGCTTTTCCCAAGTCTACCCAGGCCTCTGTCTCTCCCTTTTTTGGAGGATGGGGAATCATGTCAAAGTGTACAGATTCACAGCAGGAAATGTAGGCAAAGGGTAAAAATACCAGCCTAATCATTTTGACTTCTGTTCTGACAAATTCCTGAGCTGTGTATACAAATATCTGAAAATAAATAGCTCCTGACATATTTTCTAATGCTGCAAAATGATATTCAGGGACTGAGCCAAGAAGTGGTACACTGCACTGTAATGTCAAGGACTGGGGCCCCACCCCACTTCAAAATTAGGACTCTGCTTCCTGGGCCAGCTGGAGCTGGGAAAGCTTTGGAGACATCATTTGCACTGAGTGGGAAAGGCATACCAGTCATCACTCAAAAGCGATATTTAGTGGCCAGATTTAGCATCTGCATAACCAAATTCTGGAGATATTGGCTGAGCAGTTATGAAGGATATAAAAAATGGAGGACAAATCCCTAAATACTTGTACCTGAAGAGGCTCATGATGCTGGATCCAAGCCACCAATGGAGCTGAATACCCAAGCCAAAAAAACCCAAGTGGGGAAAACATGTGAAGCATGGCTCATGGAATTCTTTCCAACTCCTGTGAATGTGTCTGTGTGTGTATCTGAGTGTTGTTGACCTGGAGGGGATAGGGAAGAGGGGCAGTTTGGACACAGAGGTCCCCAAATATTCTGCTGGTTTGCAAAGAATAATAAAATGAACCCAAGTGTGATACTAAGGGGCTCATTTTCAAATGAGAAAAACATTTAAAAAGTGGCAGAAAGCAGAATTTGGAGGTTCTGTTTTCCAAAATGTTCAAATCGCTATTTTAAAAATCCATTTTCTAAATGTTTTGCTATGCAGTTCATGCATGTTGCGTTCAAATCAGAAGGCGGCATGTCAGGGGCGGGATTTGGGCGTTCCTTACACTTGGATGTTTTTTTTTTTTTCAAAAATGGTCCAAAAAGGTAACACATACTGAGTACAGCAATGTCTAGCAAACAGTCATTTTTCAAAATAAAAAGATAAACACTTTGCTGTCTCAAAAATCGCTGTATTCGCCACTTGAATTCTGAACATTTTGAGCAAAACGTCCAAAGTTGGATTTAAATGTCATATCGAAAATGCTCTTCCATGTCAACTATTAGATATCACTGTGAACAGATTTCAAATAATGAATTTTAAATTTTAACCACTGGGTGTCTCCGCCCCATGGCAACAGGTATTAGTTGGCAATACATTTAACAACAATTTAAAAAGCAATGCAGTCACTAAGTTTCACAGTAGAATTTACAACAAAAAAATGAAATACAGATTTCTATCACTAAGAGGCAATCCATTAGGGATAAGGGTGTGGCAGAACTTTGGGGTGGAGTAGAGAAAGCTTGAGAAACATTACATATCAGTGCCTGTGGCTACAATCTAAAAATCTCTTCTCTTGCTATGCACACAGAACCAAGATAAAGGCACAGAACCAAGATAAAGGGTCCCTGTAGGCTGGCTTCATATTCTCTGGATAGGCTATGGACAGGCACAAGCAATTCAAACTGGATATATGACCTCCTGAAGTGAACAAACAGTAAAGCATATGGTCCATAAAAAGTATCAAATGTGCTCACAGTACAGTATTTTACAGTCCTTCGTCTCCTTCGTGGTATGCTGCCACTCCTACTCTCTTAACTTCCTTCCGGACTCCTCCTTTCTCCTGTGGATGAATTTTCGCACTCTGTCTGCTCCTCTGTAATTGTCTTTGTACTGTTGGAATGGGTTGCACCCCTGCTCTGCTTCTTATTACTCTTGATACTTGTTCAGCTTTATAGGGCCAGAGAGATGCCCTAACCTACTCTTTCTCTGCAGTCTCAGTGCCAGGTCCCCACGTACTCCAAGTTCCTTTTCCTTGTTTCTAGGACTGTCTTTGCCACTCACTCATTACATGCTTAGCCTCTCAGGACTAGGCAAGAAGAATTCACCCAGGGCTTGGATCCTTTCTCCTATCACACAGGCTCATAGTGAAATCCAATCCTTCTCCTAATGTTGGATTGTAGAACTAGCAGCAGCTTTACTGTCCTCACTTCTCTTGGAAATTGGATCTTCCCTGATGACTCCCTACTTCTTCTTGAAGGCTCATTGTGCCTGTGATTCAGCTGTGGTTCAAACATAAACCCCTTCACCTCTGCTTCTGGGAAACAGGCCCCACCTAGCCTTTCCCTTCTCCTTTGGTCCTCCTTTCCCTTGATCTTTACGTAGAAGGCCAAGGTCAAGATGAGCCCCTGAGCAGAAAACTCACCACTCTTCCCCCCTATATGATTACACTGACTTCCCCTTTCTTGCCTCTCTAGGGGGCCAATGTAGAAAGGCTTGGAGTAGAGCCACGCATGGATATCTTAGCACGTGGCTTCCACTATGAGCATAATACTGTAGAATGCAAGACGCTAAATGCATCCAAATGTTATGTGTGGAAAATCTGTGGACAAATGTGTGTGTGTTGGCGGGGGGGGGGGGGGATGCCAGATGCGTGCGTGCAAGGTTTCGTGGTGAGGCTTCTTGTGTGCATGTCCAAACAGAAAACAAAAGTGTCAGCACACATCAGCACTTGTTCTTCTGCGCCTAAATATGGGCCTTGCAAAAATTGCTTACACTTAACATTTTTGCAAGGCTAATATTTAGGCACAGAAACAAAAAGTCTAAAAACCTTTCTCTTCCCAAAGACTGCTTCATAATAATCCATCATGACTTCTACTTCCTAGCAGGGCCGCCGAGAGCCGGAGCCGGGCCCGGAACAAGGCCGCCCCCGGGCCCCCCCACCCGAGGTTGCCGCAAACCCAAGATCACCGGGCCCCGCCCACCCGAGGTCGCTGCTCACCCGAGGTCGCTGGGCCCCCCTCCACTCGCTATCGGGCCGGGCCCTCGGAACTAACCTTAAGCCTCCTTTCACTTCGCAGCAAGCAGCGGCAGGGCAGACCTCTCCTCCTTCCTTCCGTGCACCGCCCTCGCGGACGTTACGTCAGGCGAGGGCGGGACATGGAAGGAAGGAGTGGCCTGACCTGCTGCTGCTTGCTGCGAAGTGAAAGGAGGCTTAAGGTTAGTTCTGGGAGTGACGGAGGGCAGGCCAGGCGGCGACAGAGGGCAGGCCAGGCGGCGACAGAGGGCGGGCCAGGCGGCGCCGGCACCGGGCCCCCCTGGAGACCCGGGCCCCGGGACTTTTGTCCCCCCTGTCACCCCCTCTCGGCGGCCCTGCTTCCTAGTATCATCCATTATCCTTTCCTTTAATGTTTTTAGGCTCATGCATTACACCAATAGTCTCTAATGTTTCTCATACCTCACACTAACACTATCTGCTTTTGTCTCACCTAGGGCCCTTTTACTATTTATTTATTTATTTATTGCATTTGTATCCCACATTTTCCCACCTTTTTGCGGACTCAGTGTGGCTTACAATAAGATATGAATAATAGAAATAAATTTGTTACAACTTGGTTATGGATTACATTGTGCAGAGTTGTGCGAGACATTCGAATATCATTAGGAATATAACAATGGGACATCAACATAGAAACATTGGAAGGAGACAATGGGAAGCTAAAGGGCAGTGTTAGACACAAAGACATATGGTGTACATAGTTCCGTGAATAAGTGTATGATTGACTGGATTACCGGATGAGGGATCAGAAGTGGATGTATGTTGCATTGATGAACAGTGAGTATGGACTCTATGTGTTTTGGCTCTTTCCGTAAGTTTGTTCAAACAGGTACGTCTTCAGTAGTTTACGGAAGGAAGCTTGTTCGTTAATCACTCTTAGGTTGCGCGGTAGTGTATTCCAAGACTGCGTGCTCATGTGGGAAAAGGTTGACGCATGTAGTGTCTTGTATTTCAGGCCCTTGCAAGTGGGGAAGTGGAGGTTGAGGTGTGTTCGGGATGATCTTTTAGCGTTTCTGGGTGGTAGGTCTATTAAATCAGACATGTACGCTGGGGCTTCGCCGTAAATGATCTTGTGGACTAGTGTGCAAACTTTAAAAGTAACGCATTCCTTAAGTGGAAGCCAATGTAATTTCTCCCGTAGTGGTTTTGCCCTTTCATATCTTGGTTTTCCGAAGATGAGCCTGGCTGCTGTGTTCTGGGCTGTTTGAAGTTTCCTCAGTATTTGCTCTTTGCAGCCCGCGTATAGTGAGTTGCAGTAATCCAGATGGCTGAGGACGAGGGATTGCACTAGGCTGCGGAAGACGAATCTTGGGAAGAATGGTCTTATCCTTTTCAATTTCCACATGCAGTAGAACATCTTCTTGGTTGTGTTGTTTGCGTGGGTTTCGGGTGTTAGGTGGCGGTCGATAGTGACTCCAAGGAATTTTAGCGTTTCTGAGACTGGGAGGTTTAGGTTTGGTGTGTTTATCGTGTTGAATTCATTTGTGTTGTATTGGGAGGTGAGTATCAGGCATTGGGTTTTTTCTGCGTTTAATTTCAGGCGGAATGCATCTGCCCATGTGTTCATGATGTGTAGACTTTGATTGATTTCGTTGGAGATTTCTTTGGTGTCTTGTTTGAATGGCACGTAGGAACCTATGCACGTCCAACGCACGCCAAATTGGAACTACTGCCCGGCTACCGCATACCCCGTGCAGTAATTCCATTTTTGATGTGCGTCCAAAACACACGTTACAAAATATTTTCTATTTTCTACCATGTAGTGCTTAACCTGCGCTAATTGGCAGTTTATGTGCGCTGGCCGCTTACCGCCCGGTTAGCACATGAGACCTTACTGCTAAGTCAATGGGTGACAGTAAGGTCTCAGGCCGAAAATGGGTCCACACTGGTTTTAATTTTGCCGCATGTCCATTTTCGGCTACAAAAAAAGTGCCTTTTTTCCAGGCATACTGAAAAAATGATCTGCGCACGTCCAAAACACGTGCCTACACTAGCGCAGGGCACTTTTTGGTGTGCCTTACTGCAAGGGCCCCCTAGAATGTAAACCGCACTGAACCCTGGAAAAGGGATATTAGCGGTATACAAGAATTGAATTGAATTGAATTGAAAAACAAGTACTGATGTGGGCTTTCACATTGGGTTTTGTTCAGATATACGCACGTTTGTTACTTTCCATCTGCCTTTAAACCTTGCAGGGGCTTCCTTCCGCTTGCAAAACAAGACAAAACTGGCAGTTAAATTTGAAAGATTGACAGAAATCCTCTCCACACCCAGTGGCGTATCAAAGGCGGGGCAATGGGGGCGGTCCGCCCTGGGTGCACACTGCTGGAGGGTGCAGAGAGCAGCCATGTGCCTGTCAGCTCCGCTGGTTCCTTGGTCCCTCTGCCCCAGAACAGGTTACTTCCTGTTCCAGGGCAGAGGGAGCAGGGAACCAGCAGCGCCAAAACGGCTGCTCCCAGCAGCTAAGAATGCACCCGGGAGGGGGGGGGGGTTGATGCGCCGGGGGGAGTGTCGTTGCACCGGGGGGGTGTCGTGCTGCACCCTGGGGGGACGGACACCACTGCACCTGGAGGCGGGTGTGCAGCAGCGATCCACCCTGAGTGGCAGCCGACCAATGATCGTCACTGTCCATACCTACTATACCATCCTGGACCCTAGTGAAAAAATACTTGTATTGTGTGTGCATCAAAAATGAGCAGCATACTCTCTGGGGCGGGACATGAACGGAGCATGAAGTTAGCCGGTTAGTGGTGATTTTCAGCCCGCTAACTGACTAAGTAACCACATAAAGTTAGGACAGCAAAAAGGCAGTAATTCTCAACCCAGTCTTAGGGGCACACCCCAGCCAGTTGTGCTTTCAGGATATCCACAAAGATTATACATGAGATAGATCAACACTGGCATGGTATGGGAAAGGGGGTGGGGAAATACTACTGGAGTGGAAGAGGGAGTGCTGGGTAAGGAGGAAAGAAGGAAGGAAAGGAGAAAGAGCTGGCTTGATATCTCATACATATTCATTATGGTTATTCCCCAAAAAAAGCCAGCTCTTTTTCCCTTCCTTCCTTCCTCCATATTAGCATATCATTTGCATATGTATATATGCAAATGAATATGCTAATATGCTCCGCCCCATCCTTTGCCCCCCCAAATGAAACAGTCAAACTACGCCTATGCCTCTGCTCTAGCTTTTTTGGTTTCCCTGTGACTCTCCCCTCCAACCTCCAGCCTGTTAAACAGGAAGTGCATCAGAGAGAGCCGGAGGAGTGGACGCGGCAAAGGGGAGCGGGAACGAGGCTGCCTGTGAGAGAATGAATGGCAGCGCTGACGGTGACGGGTACAGGACGGGTGAAGACAAAAATGCTGCAGGGAGTCAGGGACCGAGGCAGCGCCAGCGGGGAAGACACAATTAAGCCCCGCCAGTTCGCCGGTGCGACTTGTTTGGGGGGGCAATGCCCCCCCTCGCCCCCCCCAATCTACGCCCATAAGCAGAGGACATTCCTTTCCCACTCTCCCCTCAAAAAAAAAAAGCCAAAAATAGAAGTTGATACCAATTAGAACAAACTAATATCACGTGTCTGCTACTCTCCCCCCCACCTCTGGAGCTGAAGTAGCTGTATACTACAGGGGCGAGATAGAGGGTGCAGCCACTGTCCCTGCAGCAGCTCCTTCTGTTCCGCAACTAAACCAA
The DNA here is from genome assembly GCF_901765095.1 of Microcaecilia unicolor. Lineage (NCBI taxonomy): Eukaryota > Metazoa > Chordata > Amphibia > Gymnophiona > Siphonopidae > Microcaecilia > Microcaecilia unicolor. The sequence continues at coordinate 311,821,046 of NC_044033.1, read as the reverse complement.
AAATGTGCATGGCTGAGAAGTGGAGAGCAGCAAGGACAGGGACAGTGAATATGTTTCCTATCTTTGACCCCCTAGGCAGCAGAATGAGATTGTGTCACTACTTGGAAGTTGGGGTGAGCCCTTGGGCTGCAGCTGAGTTGATACTAGCTAGCCAGGCGGCAGGCAAGACACCTGGGCAAGGCTGGACTGAAGACAAGGCTAGAGTTTGAAGACAGGGCTGGAGCAAAGCACGACGCAGGGCTGGAGCAGGAGCAGGGCTAGAACAAGACACGGGCAGGAACAGGAGACAAACTGGAACAAGGTTGCCACACACACTAGACAACTCTAGGAGACCTGTTGCAATGGCACTGGGTCGGAGTCAGGAACTTCCTTGGCAGGAAGTGATGACATCAGCCAGCACCCTCTAGCAGGGCTATAAAGGAAGTGCTGGATTTCCAGGAAGTAAACAGATCCTTCTTGGCATGGAATGCTGCTGGAGACCACAGAGAACAAGTGAGGGGCGTGACGGAGCACTGGGATCATGGCCTAATCAATATTTTTCCCAACATAGCATAGGGATGGAGATGAAGATTAGTTTGTTTGGACACTCCAACCAGAAGGGTGTTCCTGTCAGACAGAACAGCACATACTACAGCAGACCTGCCAAGTCTCTCGCTTTCAGCAGGAGACTCCTGCTTTTGCGGGTCATCTCCCGCTGAGAAGCCAGAATCTCCCACTGAGTGGCTTCCCCGTCCAGCAGCAGCAGGAAACGCCTTCATAAAGGATCATCTCATGCTGCAGCTGATCCCACGGCAGCAGGAGATGACATTTGATGAAGGTGTTTCCAGCTGCCTCTGGACAAGGAGTCCACACTCCTTTTGCCACTGGTCGCGAAGCTGTACTGGGACAGAGCAATGGGTTGGGATGGGTGGAGGAATGGGTGGAGTTGTGGGCAGAGCTGGGTGGAATTGGGGACAGAATGAGGTGGGCTTGGGCGGGCCCTAATTCTCCTGCTGAGTGGGTCGGCCCCCCTTGGCAGCTCTGCTACAGTTGCTGCAGTTCCACAGCCTCAAAGAGGAGGAAGAGTGAGAGATGCATGACAATTTTGATCTAACCCCAGAATCTGAGCAGAAAGAACTGTTAGAGACTGTGGAAGAAGGTCAGAGGAGCTGGCAACCTGTTGGGGAAAACTCCGTGATGTTCAAGGAGCCTTGAGTTGACCGAGATAAATAGAGGCAGCAGAAGTTAGAGTAATGCAATGGGGTAGCCAGGTGAATATTAGTACTGTGAGGATAATTCTACAACAAGGCACAGGGTTATGATGCCTATTGCAATCCTATTCCATAAATAGAAGTAGACACCTACGTTTCTTTAGCACAAGTAGCTGAAAATGCACTTACTTTTATGGCGCGACCACTTACATCAGCCCTATAGATAGTGTAAGTGCCCGTGCTGGTTCTGAGCTGGGATGCGCATAAATGATAGATTCTATAATATATGTGCATACTTGTGTGCTCTGACCACATTCTGCCCATGCACAAGCCCACTGGCAAAGTGCACACCATTGACTCATGGCACATGCTCTTTCTATAAGAAGTCATTTACATGCACAAGTGGTCATTTTAGCATGTAAACGACTATACTGCTATTTACATACCTTCTTGCCACCTATAGCGATGCAGCTCCTTAAAGAATCACCCCCTCTGAGGGTAATTCTATAAAGGGGCATCTACAATGCCCTCCTTGCAGCCTATTCTACAAAAATGAAAATTAGGTACCTGTTTTTCATTATAGAATACCAGCACAACATGGCAAGAATGTGTCCATTTTCTAAAGGCAATCGCTTGCACCGGCCTAGATCGCTAAAGAACACACGCAGATTATAGGACTTTATAATGTATGCATGTGAATCTACACCCCATCCATAATCTGCCCAAGCTCTACTCATCTGAACACCCACCTATGAACTACACACCAGTATACAGTGGGGGAAATAAGTATTTGATCCCTTGCTGATTTTGTAAGTTTGCCCACTGACAAAGACATGAGCAGCCCATAATTGAAGGGTAGGTTATTGGTAACAGTGAGAGATAGCACATCACAAATTAAATCCGGAAAATCACATTGTGGAAAGTATATGAATTTATTTGCATTCTGCAGAGGGAAATAAGTATTTGATCCCCCACCAACCAGTAAGAGATCTGGCCCCTACAGACCAGGTAGATGCTCCAAATCAACTCGTTACCTGCATGACAGACAGCTGTCGGCAATGGTCATCTGTATGAAAGACACCTGTCCACAGACTCAGTGAATCAGTCAGACTCTAACCTCTACAAAATGGCCAAGAGCAAGGAGCTGTCTAAGGATGTCAGGGACAAGATCATACACCTGCACAAGGCTGGAATGGGCTACAAAACCATCAGTAAGACGCTGGGCGAGAAGGAGACAACTGTTGGTGCCATAGTAAGAAAATGGAAGAAGTACAAAATGACTGTCAATCGACAAAGATCTGGGGCTCCACGCAAAATCTCACCTCGTGGGGTATCCTTGATCATGAGGAAGGTTAGAAATCAGCCTACAACTACAAGGGGGGAACTTGTCAATGATCTCAAGGCAGCTGGGACCACTGTCACCACGAAAACCATTGGTAACACATTACGACATAACGGATTGCAATCCTGCAGTGCCCGCAAGGTCCCCCTGCTCCGGAAGGCACATGTGACGGCCCGTCTGAAGTTTGCCAGTGAACACCTGGATGATGCCGAGAGTGATTGGGAGAAGGTGCTGTGGTCAGATGAGACAAAAATTGAGCTCTTTGGCATGAACTCAACTCGCCGTGTTTGGAGGAAGAGAAATGCTGCCTATGACCCAAAGAACACCGTCCCCACTGTCAAGCATGGAGGTGGAAATGTTATGTTTTGGGGGTGTTTCTCTGCTAAGGGCACAGGACTACTTCACCGCATCAATGGGAGAATGGATGGGGCCATGTACCGTACAATTCTGAGTGACAACCTCCTTCCCTCCGCCAGGGCCTTAAAAATGGGTCGTGGCTGGGTCTTCCAGCACGACAATGACCCAAAACATACAGCCAAGGCAACAAAGGAGTGGCTCAGGAAGAAGCACATTAGGGTCATGGAGTGGCCTAGCCAGTCACCAGACCTTAATCCCATTGAAAACTTATGGAGGGAGCTGAAGCTGCGAGTTGCCAAGCGACAGCCCAGAACTCTTAATGATTTAGAGATGATCTGCAAAGAGGAGTGGACCAAAATTCCTCCTGACATATGTGCAAACCTCATCATCAACTACAGAAGACGTCTGACCGCTGTGCTTGCCAACAAGGGTTTTGCCACCAAGTATTAGGTCTTGTTTGCCAGAGGGATTAAATACTTATTTCCCTCTGCAGAATGCAAATAAATTCATATACTTTCCACAATGTGATTTTCCGGATTTAATTTGTGATGTGCTATCTCTCACTGTTACCAATAACCTACCCTTCAATTATGGGCTGCTCATGTCTTTGTCAGTGGGCAAACTTACAAAATCAGCAAGGGATCAAATACTTATTTCCCCCACTGTATTTAGGCACCATTTTACAGAATAGTGCTTAGCTGGAATATTGGCATTTACAAGCATATCTGTGCATAGGCATGTAAATCAGGGGCATACCCTCTGATTTGGGGGGGGGGGGCCCAGAGTGAACTGGGAGGGCAACACATTCCCTCTGTTCTCCCTCCCACCGGCGCATTGAAAATACCTTGGTTGCTGGGAATGCCGAGATCTGCCAGCCAAAGAAATTTGCTGCCAAGCCGCTCTCTCCTCCACTTGCTGCTGCAGGAAACAGGAAGCTGGCGGCGTGCCTCCAAATGCTGACTCCAGGACTCCTCAAGCATACCACTAAGTTAGAGGCACACCACTAGCTTCCTGTTTCTGCAGCAGCAAAAGGCGGGGAGTGGCTCGTCAGCAAATTTCTTTGACTGGCGGGGCCTTGGCATTCTCGCCAGCCATTTAATGGGTGCTACAGGTTTTGAGAGGGCCTCAGCCCAAAGTGCAGAGGCCCAGGTCCCCAATCCCCCCCCCCCCCCCCCCCCCCCCCCCGTGGCTACAACACTGCTGTAAATGCTGGTATTCAAGTTATTTACGCACATTCTCAGCACCTAAATCTTGGCGCCTTCCTTATAGAATTACCCTTTACGTGGATGTGTGTGCTGTGCATGTGAAACTTTGTGGGACTATTAGTGTGTGTTTGTAGGTATGCTGAACAGGAGGAAATAAAAAATATAATTTACCACACAAACACACGTACAGTAGCCCCTTGACAAATATTTTGTGTGGCGGAAGGATGAAGGTGAATGGAGCTTGTCCTCATTCAGTGACTCCAGAGTGAGAAAGCTGAGACACTGTCCAAGGAAAATAAGGAAGTCTGGAGCAGCCTCCTGATGCAGGCCTGTACAAACATCTTGCTTGTTATCTTAATCTGAAGGGCACTGTCAGGCTGTCACTTTGAGGCACACATTGGCAATGTCTCTACAGAGCAAGGCAGGAGGGCTGAAGTCAGACCAGCCGCTTGCAGAGAGATTTACTCTCCCTTTATCTCAGACAAGATCGGAATGTGACTACTTTCTTTCCAGCATTTCAGTTATTCTTAACCTCACTGACCTCATTCTCACTTTCTTCCACCCTTCTTTCTCTATTCTGTACCTGTTGTAGACCGCCTTGGGTGACTCTCTTCATAAAGATGGTTAATAAATCCCAATTCAAAAATAAATAAAACAAACAAATATGTACATAAAGAGGACTGATACCCAACTGCCTTTTGTCTTAAGGGGGAAATGGGACTTGATCTACCACCTTTCTGAGGTTTGTGCAACTACATTCAAAGCAGTTTACATATATTCAGGTACTTATTTTGTACCAGGGGCAATGGAGAGTTAAGTGACTTGCCCAGAGTCACAATGAGCTGCAGTGGGAATCAAACTCAGTTCCCCAGGATCAAAGTCCACTGCACTAACCACTAGGCTACTCCTCCATAAGGATGCCCCTTCTCTCCAGCTTACATAACATGTTATGACTACCTCTGTTCTGCTCTGTCTTCTCATAGGAGATTAGCATGCAGTTAACCAGAATATAGAACATCTCTGTGAAAACTCAGAACTTTTGAATCAAAATCTTCTTTAATGCAAATTTAAACAAAAGGAAATAACTTACAGTTCTGGAGTGTTGAACAAGAGTCTCTGCCATGCAAATTTGAGTCTGTCTCTACCAGATCTCTCTCTCTCTCTCTCTCTCTCACTACAGAGATAAGCTGGGAGCTTTCAGTACTGGGTGGATGCCTTAAATACTTTTAAACTGGTAAAAACTTGATTATTTTACAGTAGCTTGAAGGGGGAGTATGCAACAAGGTACAGCAAGTCAGCTTACAGTTCTTAGAAAAGCATGCTGCAAACACACTCTCAACCCCAATGGAAAGAGAAGGGGTAGGCTACAGCCCAGCATACACAAGCACAAGGGCCAGCCAATTGGAAATGTCCCATAAGACATAGGAAACTGGGACAAGTGCTCAGGAAAATCCTACTGCAGAGCACTTCAGGAAGACTAAGATTTGTAGTCCAAAGGTAAGGGCATAGGCACTGTAAACTACTACAGGCAATGCAATCTGACATAAAATATGTCCAACATATACATATAAACTATAGGCAACCTGTCTCCATGCAAATTGGGGCAGGACAACCTCCTAAACCAGGGGTGGGCAACTTGTCACCTGCCATTAAATTTTAATAAGCCAGCAAGACCATGGGAAGTATATACAGAAAACGTTATTAACCAGAGTTTTGGTGATTTTAAATACTGTATTTTGCAAATATTTTGAGAATAGCCACTCTAGCAGTTTGTTTCCATTGTTTTCAGTTAAATTTTTACATATTTGTTTGTTTATCACAGAAGGTCTATTGAGCTCTGTGCATTTCTGGTTCTATGTACTGTTGTGGCCACTAGGGATCATACTGACAGTCATGCAGCCCTCTGTGTATAATGTTTGCCCATCCCTCTCCTAAACCATCAATAACAGATCTTGGCTGCTTCTCCTCTATTTTCATAGAAAGAAATTTCTTATTAGCCAAAGTGCACCCTCTGGTCATAAAAGTCAGTGAGTAGAAACAAGGGCTTTAGACATCCTAAAATCTCTTTTTATCATTCCATGACTTTATAAACACAGAGGTGCTGAAGTGAAGTCCAGGATGACAATGTGTAAGCAAAGACAGATGGCGATAATCTTCACTTTCTCACCTCATGGGAAAAGCATGACATGAAACTGATGTGAATTCCTGCATTTAGGATGTTTGAGCAGCTCTGCTTCTGCTTCACCTGTGATAATATCATTTATCATCTGTACAATGTCAAATAAAACGTTGATTAATGGGGAAATATTGATGAAATGTGGCTGCTGATATAAAGCACTTTGATAGGTTCTTCTGTGCAGTGTATTTTGTTTGCTTATTTATGATGTTGTGTGGAGGAACTCCAGAAGTGATCTAGGACAGATCTTCTCAATCCAGTCTTTGAGGCACACTTAGTCCCATCAGGGTTTTAGGATATCCATAATGAATAAGCATGAAATAAATTGCATGCCCTGCCTTTCTTGGTAGGCAAATCTATCTCAATCATGTGTATTGTGGGTATCCTGAAAACCTGATGAGACAAGGTGTGCCTCAAGGACTGGGTTAAGAGGCACTGGTCTAGGAATCCTGAAACTCTGGCCCTTATCTGGAAGTTTGGCCCCTAGCAGTAGTACCCCAATAATATCTCTAAGGGTCAGCACTACCATTTTGAAACTTGGAGCTGTTACGATTCTGCTGGATAGGCAGGGGAAGGTTTGGGACTCACTCCTGATTGGCTTGTCAGGGGCTGAGCCAGCAGACGTCAGAAGCTTGATCCATTTAAGCCTGCCTTTCCCTTGCAATCATTGCTTTGGCGTTGATTGCTTTGCTGAAGCCAGCCTGTGTTTGCGCGCTTGTGCTCACGTGGGAGTTTAGCCTTTCTTCTCGTGCTTGCTGTTTGTGTGTGTGTGTGTGTGCTAGGTATTCCCAGCATGAGCCTGATTGCCTCACTTCCCCTACCTGGTTTGCTTCTCCTGCTCTAACGTTGTGCTGTCTGGGGTAAGCTGTTGCCTTGAATCATTTCAGTTTATTTGTTTAGCTTTCTCTCCCTCGGTGTTCCCTTGGTTGTGCTGAGCTGCTGCTCTGCTCCCTGTGGATCTGCCTTTCCTTGTCCTTGTATTTTGCTCCTGTTTGTTTGTTTCAGTTCTCTTTTGTTTGCTGTAGCTGTCTTCTGTGTGTGGAGAGCAGCATTCTTGTTCTGGTCTGTGTGTGTCAAGGCAGTTTCCTCTGTTTGTTTACTCTCCCCTTATCTTGTCTGCAGAGTAGCTCTGCCCTGTTCTTTCCCTTTAGCAGTTCCTTTTTTCATTTGGGGGTTGTGGGGCCAGTCTGTGAATTCCTTAGGTAGTTCTCCCTTTCCCTTTGTGTGCTGTAAGTACAGCCTTGTTCCCTTGTGTGCTGATTGTTTCAGCCCAGAGTGTATTCCTATAGTTGGTTTCCTTTGTCCTTGAGTGCTGTGTTATTTCAGCCTAGAGTGTATTCCTATAGCTGGTTTCCTTTTTCCCCCGAGTGCTGTGTTGTTTAAGCCTAGAGTGTTTCTTTCTGGGGTTTCCTGTATTCTTGTTCACCTGGGGCACAGCTTTGTTTTCCTGTAGAGGCTTCTGCCTCTCCCCCTTTCCTTTGTGGCTTTACCCTGCACTGTGTGCGCTGCAATTCAGTGTGGAACCCGTGTTGTTCTTTCTCCCTTCCCAGAGTGTGACTTGGTTCCCGGTCGGCCATGAGGCCTGCTTGCTTGGTCTCTGCGTGAATGGGTTCCCGATAGGCCATGAGGCTCTTTCTTCCCCTTTCTGGTGGTGCCTGTTGGCTGTTGTGAGTGTGCGGGGCTTGGTGGCTGGGGTGGTGCACAGGGCCTGTTCAGTCTACCCTAGGCCTTGGCCAGAATCCTATACTAGGCCTCAGCCTGGGCTCAAGGGCTTACGTCCAGAATAACAGGAGCCAGAAGTGACTGGAGTGTGATGTGAGTGCTCCTGCCCTGGGTGAGTCCCAAGGATGGCTGCAGGATCCAGTGGGGGGGGGGGGGGGGGGGGGGGGGGCTTGAGCAGGTGTGGCAGGGCTGAGGAGCTTGAGTGATTGTCATCGGGAGTTGGGGGACTTGAACACATGTGATCAGGGGGGAGGTTGAGGCCATGTGCTGTTGAGATTGAGGGGAGGGGTATCTTCTGCAGTCGCTGCTGTGGGTGTGTAGGGTTTGACACTGTGATGTCTGTGGTATAAAATCCCCATATAGACATGGCAGTGCTGACCCTGACATATCTATGTAGTGGGATGGCCAGCATCTAATTCCTTGACGTCTGCATTGTTAAAATGGGTGCAGGAATGTCATGCAAGTATGTATTTTAGAAGAGAATCTATGTTGGCAGACTCTTAACTAATCCCGACCTGGTGTCTCTAATCAGCTTTGTCCATCCTTTCTAAAATGCTGTTCCACGTTACTATGTCATCTGCAATGATGTTGATAAAAAAAACATTGAAAACAGCAGCACCACCAGATGGCTGTATTTAGTTGCTCTAAGTCTGATTTACTAAGCTGTTTCTCATAGATGTAGAATGGGAGATAAACCTTAGGTAGTCAGATTGTAAAAGTAGGTGGTCCCAGGAAAGGGGTGGGGTTTGTAACTTGATCAGGGAAGGAAATGATGCATGCAACATAGGCCTAGGCATATACCCCCAAAATTGTGCATGCAGATTTGGGCATATGCCCAATTTTCATGCACAATTTAATTGAATAATAAGTCAATTAGCGCCAATAATTGGGAGTTAACAATTATTGGTGCTAACTGGCAACAATTTGAATTTACGCACACATCTTCCTAGTTGGTATTCTATAAAGATGCATGCGTATGTTCTTACGCATGGATCTGAAAAGGGGGCGTGGACATGGGAGGGTGTGGCCATGGGAGAGGCGTGGGCAGGTTGAGGCATTCTTAGAAATTGCATGCAGTGTTATACAATATGCAGATCTGCGCATAATTTAGGTGCAAAGATTTATACCAAGTTTCAGTTGGTGGAAATCCTCGCACCCAAAATTGGGCACGGATCCCTTCGCTAAGGCGTAAGGCGTCAAAAACAGCTGGAACAGGCTGTATCAGGCAGACTGGAGTAAGCTGGCTGGAGCAGAGGGCCTGGATTAGGCGGGCTGGAACAGCAGGAGCAGAAGGCTGGAGAGCTGGATCAGGCTGACTGGAGCAGGCTGACGTAGGGGCTCAGGAAGTTTATTCCAGGCGTAGGGTGCAGCGAGACAGAAGGCGCGAAGTCTTAATGAGAGGCGCCACTTCCACCGGGGGAACCATCTTCTCGCTCCCTTCACTCGCCGTCGGGTGGGCGACCAACAAGCAGCAGAAAACCTTCAGAGTACACTCTCATGGTGCGTCCTCCTCCCCTATCCCGCTCTCTGTTGGAGTTCCTCAGGGATCTGTCCTTGGGCCCCTTCTTTTCTCAATCTACACCTCTTCCCTAGGCTCCCTGATTTCTTCTCATGGTTTCCACTATCATCTTTATGCCGACGACACCCAGCTTTATCTCTCCACACCACAAATCACTGCGGATACCCAGGCCAAAGTCTCGGCCTGCTTATCCGACATTGCTGCCTGGATGTCCAACCGCCACCTGAAACTGAATATGTCTAAGACTGAACTTATTGTTTTCCCACCCAAACCCACTTCCCCTCTCCCTTCACTCTCTAACTCAGTTGATAACACCCTCATCGTCCCCGTCTCATCTGCCCGCAACCTTGGTGTCATCTTCGACTCCTCCCTCTCCTTTTCTGCGCACATCCAGCAGATAGCCAAGACCTGTCGCTTCTTCCTCTACAACATTAGCAAAATTCGCCCCTTCCTCTCCGAGCACACCACCCGAACTCTCATCCACTCTCTCATTACCTCTCGCCTTGACTACTGCAACCTACTCCTGACCGGCCTCCCACGTAGCCATCTATCTCCCCTTCAGTCCATCCAGAACTCTGCCGCATGTCTTATCTTCCGCCTTAACCGATATACTCATGTCACCCCTCTCCTCAAGTCACTTCACTGGCTCCCAATCGGATACCGCATACAGTTCAAGCTTCTCTTACTCACCTACAAATGCACTCGATCTGCGGCCCCTCCGTACCTCTCTACCCTCATCTCCCCTTACGTCCCTACCCGTAACCTCCGCTCTCAAGACAAATCCCTCCTTTCAGTACCCTTCTCCACCACCTCCAACTCCAGGCTCCGCCCCTTCTGTCTCACCTCACCCCACGCCTGGAACAAACTCCCTGAGCCCATACGCCATGCCCCCTCCCTACCCATCTTCAAATCAATGCTCAAAGCCCACCTCTTCAATATCGCCTTCGGCACCTAACCACGTCACCTCTTCTCAGGAAAACTTATCTACCCCAACTTGACATTTCGTCCTTTAGATTGTAAGCTCTTCCGAGCAGGGACCGTCCTTAATTGTTAATTTGTACAGCGCTGCGTAACCCTAGTAGCGCTCTAGAAATGTTAAGTAGTAGTAGTAGTAGTAATCTTCACACGAACTTCGTTGAACAAAGGCGCCGGAGTCTACTAACTCTGGCGCTGAAGAAGACTCTTCGGCTGGCGGGGTCTGGGGACCCCCGCCAGCAAACAAGGTACCTCATGCAGCAGCGGGGTGGGCGGCGACAGCGGAGGAGAGTTGGCGGCAGGAGGGGGGGTTCAAGAGGGTCGTACTCGACAGAGGGGTCCAAATTGGCGGCAGTGGCGGGTGGGCGGGGGGGGGTCGGCGGCTAAACAGTGCCCCCCCCCACCTCGGGCTCTGGCCCCCCTTCCCGGCGAGGTCTGGCTACGCCCCTGGTACATATGTTAGCAAATTCATAACATATGGGTACAAAAGTGTACCTGCATACTTGTCTGCTAAGCAGCTTACTAAAATTGGGGATAGTTTTACAAGGCATTTCTCACAGTTAAAACCCCATTGCACCTGCAGAAATAGGCTTTTACAAACTAGGCTGGGGTATACAGTATATGGACAAAAAGATGTGATAACAGCTTCTTAGTGCTTCCTTTTGCCTGGAATGAGTAGAGGTGCTTCTGGATGGCTCATAATAAAAAAATAATAATAATAATAATAACAGAGTCAAAGTGTGGTTTGAACGGGTCCCTTGGTTTACAGTCCAGTATGCTAACCACTAGGCTATTTCTCACCCTTGCTTCTTGTTTTGTTAAAAAATACCCATAATACCTGAAGCTGTCATGGAACCTGGTATTCACTTTCAAGGGAAAGGGAAGGGGACAGCAACCAGGGCTGCCAAGGAATCCGAATTTTTGAGAGGGAGCTTTTAGTACACGCCCCCAACCCCACCCTATGCTGCCTTGACTCCACCCAATCTACATGGCTCCACCCCGACACACCTCAATCCCACAGCCATTTCAGAAAATATTTTATTTAATAGCCTAATATCCTTTTCAATTAGCTTTCAGAGGCCAAAACCTCCTGCCTCAGGTCAGGTCAGGACAGTATAATGCGGAGGAGTAACCTAGTGGTTAGTGCAGTGGACTTTGATCCTGGGGAACTGAGTTCAATTCCCACTGCAGCTCCTTGTGACTCTGGGCAAGTCACTTAACCCTCCATTGCTCCTGGTACAAAATAAGTACCTGAATATACTATGTAAACCTCTTTGAATGTAGTTGCAAAAAACCCACAGAAAGACGGTATATCAAGTCCCATTTCCCTACCCCCCCCCCCCCCCCACCCCCGTTATGGTATCCTCTCATGACCTGAGGAAGGAAGTGCTGGTCTCTGAAGGCTAATCAAAAGTGTTTTAAAAATCAGTGAAGGTATCACCTTATTTTCTACTTTATGTTTTATTTGCATTTATTGTCCTTCCTTAACACAGCTACCACATTGCTTTATCCTAAATTAAAAATAAAATTATTTTCTGTACCTTTGTTGTCTGGGCATTTACTTTTTCTAATTGTGTTGGTCCCAGTCTCTTGATTCTGCATTCCTTTGTCTTCTCGTAACTCTCTTGCCAGAGTTTCCTGTCCATTTGCCATTTTCTCTCCTTTTTCTTTAATTTATTTTTCTGCCTTAATCTCTGTCCACATTTAATTTATTCTTACTATCCATTCTTTAATTTCTCTCTTTTTATTTCATCTACCTATGGCTTTTCATCTTTTCTTCACTTTTGTTCTCCCTATGCCCCTTCCTCTTATTCTCCAGTCTTTCACTAACTCTATCCTCTCCCCCTTTCCATCCAGCATCTCCCTTCTTTCTCTCCCCATCCTTCCAGTGTCCCCCCCTCTCTCTGCATCCTTCCATCCAGCGTCTCCTCTTTCTCTCCCTAACCTTCCATCCAGTGTCATCCCTCTTTCTCTCTCCATCCTTCCACCCATTACCATCTCCCAATCCTTCCGTCCATTGTCTCCCTCTCCTTCCATCCATTGTCTCCCTCTATCTCCCCTTCCTTCTAGACAGTTCTCTCTCTGTCGACCCTTTTCCATTCAGCATGTCTCTCCCCATTTTTCCAGTGTCTTTCCTCTTTCCCTCCCTACCCTTCCATCCAGCATCTTCCCTCTTTCTGCTCCCTCCTTCCAGCATTTTCCCTCTTTCTACCTCCTTTCATCCAGCATTTCTCCATCTGACAGCTAGGGTCTCCCCCAGTTTCTCCCCAGCAGCTTCTCTCTCTCTCTCTCTCTCTCTCTCTCTCTCTCTCTATCCTGCCCATGTCCCCTCTTTCTCTCCCCATCTTCCCACTCATCTCTCTCTCTCTCTCTGTATCCCTCTTCCATCCAGCATCTTCTCTCTGGCTCTCCCCTGCTCTTTTCCATGTCCCCTCTTTCTCTCCCCATCTCTCTCTGGCTCTCCCCTGCTCTTTTCCATGTCCCTGGCTCTCCCCTGCTCTTTTCCACTCTCTCTATCTCTCTCCTCCAGTGTCCTCACTCCATTTTCTCTCCCTTGCAGCGCTAACACAAGAACAAAAAGAAAGCGGGGGGCCACAGCAGCCTTCAAGCATGCCAGTCCTCTGCCCCCAGAACAGGAAATTGACGTCAGCAGGGGCACAGGACGGCAGAGCCAACAGCACATGTCTGAAGGCTGCTGCGGCCCCGCGCTTCTTTTTGATATTATGCTGGCTGTGGAGAGAAGCGGCGGCAGTGGCTCCGGCTCAGCGTAGAAGCGGTGGCAGCAGAAGAATTCAGCGGGAGACTTTCCCGCTTTGGCGGGAGTGCGGGAGATGACTCACCAAAGCGGGAGTCTCCTGCTGAATGCGGGAGACTTGGCAGGTATGAGCAACCACTGGGGAGTTAAGGAGGTGTCATGCCTTTAATCCCTCCAGTGGACAGCTGCTCAAACAGAGCACCTTTTTGTACCCTGGATGTTCCTGAAACAGGTCTAAATAAGGACGTCCTTCTTTTTAGACTTGGAATGTTCTTCCCTTTTGGCAATTGCTGTTGAATGTCCTGATTTTGGGCCCTCCCTAGTCCCGCGTAAAACATGCCCACAACATGCCATCTTGCCATTTGGACATCTAGCAGTGTTGGACGTTCAAATCCTGCCTTTGCAAAATTGGGATTTGGACATTTCAAGCACATGACCATCTGTTTCTGCACTTTGGGACATCTAGGTACATAGGCATCCGTTACAAAATTACCCCTGGTGTAATTGGTTTTACTGTTCATTGTTATGCAAGTTCTCAATAAAAAGATTTAAATATATAGAATACAGTAATATATACATGTAGATGATTAATCTAGGCATGGACACTTATACTAGCTTGAGCGCAGCTGCAACTGTCCTGGCATGCAAGGTAGACACAATTTCTGCTGCTTACATTAGAATTTTATAAAGACTCCTAAGGCTGGATTCAGTAAATGGCACTGAAAAATAAACACTGGGAAAAATCTGCACTCACCACTATTCCATAAAGGACACTCCAAGCTGAGTGCTATTTATAGAATAGCACTTGGCATGGATTCCAACACCCAGCTTTGGGCGAGAGAACTTACACCAATTGAATTCTGATGTAAATCCTGGCTCGCAAATTGGCACGCATCCTCCAAATTCAGTAACACTGCATGTAAGTTTTTAGAACGCCCCTGACTCGTCCATGCCTCTCACATGACCACACCATGTAATGGGTTGCACGGAAGGAGCTCTAGGCATGATTCTTTATAGAATCGTGTGTAGGCAGTTGCGAGTGCAACTCTACATTAGTGTCAATTCATGCCAATAACTGATTGTTCCTCTGGCTCAAGGCTTTATGAAGGATCAAACCCCCCCCCCCCCCCCCATATGAAAAAAACACATTATCAGAATTAAAGGTGCAATGTTCAAAACCCATCTTGAATAGAGGATTCAACAATATATTTTCTTAATGCCAAGCCATTGTTACCGAGATGTTCTTATCATCAAACAAGGCGGCGGCTTTGTTGCTATTTCCTTTTTAAATCAGCTGATAATAACGCCCACCAATCAGGATCCACGGATCAAATTAAGATGGCCCATTCTAGTTCTGCATTAAGGCCTTTAGGTCTAACAGTCTGCAAAGTGTATATCCAAAACTGTTTCCTGTAATTTAACATTTTGTCTATCTGACCTCCCTCCCACCCTACTTGGATAATATCTATGATGCGCCAACACAGTTCTTGCCATTTATGACGAGCTTGGTGCCAGTGTGTAACTAACGGTGTTTACAGAGTTTCTGTAGCAATTCTAGACTTATGCTCATTTAATCTCACTTTTACGGGGTGGCTACTGCGTCCAACATACATTAGATTACATGGACATTGAACTGTATAAACAACGTTACTGCTGTTACAAGCAGTATCACATCTTGATGTGATCTCAAACCCAGTGTTGGGATCCTCCCAGGTTGGTTTCTTATACAGGTGATTTGTTTGTGTTTAAAGCTTGTGAATCAACTATCAGCACTGTCTATTTGATTGGAATAATTGATTGTTAGCAGCAAACTGTTGAATGTTAACAGGTTTTTAGCTAATTTAGTTGCGCACACAACTCAGGATTGCGTCCAAATTTGGGCGACCTTTTTGGAATCTGGGGGATAAGCTTTTCTTCTTAAACCAGGTGCCCTTTGTGTCTATGGGAAAAATTCCTAGCACACTCTACCATAACCATAACATTGGCTTTTACAAAAAACTGTTTGATTCGATGCTCTGGCACATTAATGTAACGATGAAAACACAATTCAAGTTTTGACATTATTCACACTTGATCCGTTACATTTGTCAGTCCAGAGATCATTTGTAACTCTTTCCACATGGGCATAACTGCACAAACTTACAAAAACATATTGCACAATCGTTTCCAAGTTTGGTACATCAGCATTTTGAAAGAAATTTGCTTCATATATCAGCACTTGCTTTCACGAGGCCTTGGCACTAGAGTACTTGCACATTAAAGCAGTAGTCCATTATATATATCTTTCATATGGATCTGCTGTCAAACTCCAAAGAACTTATTTAAACTGAACAGATACAGCTGGGGTTTATACTTCATACTTCTGAGAGGGAGGAAGAGGGAATAAACTTTCCAATTAGGATGTCCTAGGTTCTTCCAAGCAACTCAGCAGAGCTGGCACTAGTTTTAGCTACACCCAGAGCAGGTATTAAAAATTACGTTTCTCTGTCAGCTTTTTTAAATTTTGAGTTTACTGAAGTTATGAGGATTGGTGTTTCATGGGGCAGTGACCTGGTCTCTCTCAGATCTGCCAGGCTGAATAATCTGTCAGTCAGGGTGGGGACAGGGCTTTCAGCAGGCCACTGGTGTCTCTGGACAGAAGTATTTGGGGTGACAACAGCAGGGCAAATCAAAGTGGCATTTCTGCACATCACCGCCCTCCCCCCACCATCTTTAAATTAGCTATACAAGAAAGTTCCTACTGCCTCTTTGCATACAAAGAAACCTCCCCGGCCAGTATCAGCCATCAGTAAAACTACCATTATAAAATGGCAAGGAAAGGCCAGGATCAAGTATTTTTGTACCATATTCATTGTTGGTTAATCATAAATTCAGGGCCGGTCTTAGCAAGTGCGGGGCCCTATGCAGACCAATTTGGTGGGGCCCCATCCTAGCCCCGCCCCACCCCAGCTCCACCCCATTGATAATATTATTCAATTTTTAGAAAATGTTTTATTTATGAAATTTCAAATAAAGACAAATGAGGATAAACTTGTACAAAAAAACTGATTGAAATAATAAGCACAATGCTATCATGAACCACCCCCCCCCCCTCCCCAGAAATTATTCAGTTCAAGTCCACTACAATTAGTAGTTCCAATTCTCATAACCCCGGGGGGGAGGGTCAGAGGTGCGGACACACAATCTCTCCACTGCAAAACACTATACACAAACTTGTGCAAAAACACACTCATAACCTTACCAAACCATAACAGCACTAATTCCAAGGACAGGACGAGCACAACCTTATGCATGGAAAGGCAGCACTGTAATTACACCAGGCTCTAAAACACCAATACACTACCTCGTAAAAAAAACAAAACAAAAAGGGCTGCAAATGCTACACGCTAGCAGGATACTGCACCTTGATCACACATGAAAAACACATGACACAACAGATATGAAGGCAAAATACTGAACTGGAAAGTTACCTCAAGAAGTCAGCATGCAGCAATACTAGAAAAATTGAAACTTACATGCAAAATATCACAGATGCACATTTCCAAAAGCTGACATATTCCAATTAATCAATTCTGAATAAAATACTTTTTTCTACCTTTGTTGTCTGATCATTTGTTTTTTCTATTTGCTTTGGTCCCATTGTCTTCTGTTTTATGCAGTGTCTTCTTTCCATTTGATATTTTTTTCTCTCACCATGTCCACCATCCTCCTCCTGTGTCCTTATGTGTCCTGTCTACCATCTGTAGCCCTGTCCCTATCCTTTCTCCAGTTTCAGCATCTGCCTTCAAAGTGTTCCGATCCAGCCCTTAAATTCAGCAATTTCCCCTCCATCCATATCCAGCATTTCTCCTCACTCCCCTTCTTCCATGTGCATCTACTTTCCTCCCCTCCACTACATCCATGTCCATGTCCAGCATTTCTCCTCTATCCCTTTCCCTCCATCCAGGTGCATCTCCTTCCTTTGTCTTTCCTTCCCTCCATTCGTGCCCAACATTTCTCCTCTCTCCCCTGCCCTCCATGTCCAGCAATTCCCCTCTCTCCCTGAGCCCTGCCCTCCTCCCATCCATGCTCCTCTCTGTCTCCTGCCCCCTCCATTCATCATCCCTATATCCAGCAATTCCCCTCTCTCCCTGAGCCCTGCCCTCTCCCATCCATGCTCCTCTCCCCTGCCCCCTCCATTCATCCCTATCCAGCAATCCCCCTCTCTCCCTGAGCCCTGCCATCCATGTCCAGGTCCTCTCTCCCTTGCCCTCCCGCTCCCATGTTCAACTGCCTGCCCGCCCTGGTGCCCTCTTCTCCCCCCAACCAACAAGGATCCCGAGGGCGGGACACTGAGAATGAACGAATCAGGAAGAGCTTCTGCGTTCTGCTAGAGATGTCGGGGGGACTCGGGAGGGAGGAGCGCTTTCAGCAACGCTGCCTGCTGTGCTGTCCAGTCGGATTCCAGCGAGTCGGCGACGGAGGGTAAATTTAAAAGAAAAAGGATCCTTGTTGGTTGGGGGGAGAAGAGGGCGCCAGGGCGGGCAGAATAGTGTGTCATCGGATCGCCGCTGGCCCTGGGAAGAGGCTGACTGAGGCACGCCGCGTGGGGCCCCGCTAAGCGCGGGGCCCTATGTGGCCACCTCGGTCGCCTCGGCCTAAGACCGGCCCTGCATAAATTGATAATGAATGTGACTGTTGGGACGACAGGATAGACCATTCAGATCGTTATCTGTCGTCATCTACTATGTCACTATATTACTTCTTTTATTTGAAGGAAAGTCTGACTTCTATACAGGATTAGACTGAATCTCAGTATAAAATCTGTACCTCCAGTTCTGTTGTATATGTTCCACCTTCCACAACAATGAACAAGGGCAGCCCGACCATTAGGCCTCCTGAGGCAAAGGCCTCAGACGGCACTCTTCAGGAGTGGCATCTCAGGGGGGTGGCTTTGTGGCGTTTTACCTCGTCATGGTGACTCTCCAAACCCGGCAGCTGCAGCGATTCCCATATGCTGCCCTGCCACCGCCAGCACCCGCACCCGTTAAGTTAAGTTAAGGTATTTCCAGTTACATCTTTACAAAAACAGTCCAATAAAATTGTGCTGTTGGGAACATTATCACTCTCACTGACAAAAAAAAAAGAAAAAAAAACCGACACAAAACCCTGCAAAAAGTAACTAGAACCTAAATGGCAAACTCACCATATCATAAGAACCCTAACTCCCAGAGCTCAAAGTGCAGCAACATTGAAAACCCAACATTGTGTACTTTCTGGGGATTTACACGATTATGCACATGCATAATTTTCCACATGAGTACATGCATAATTGTGTAAATGTACATAAATATACAAATTGTGTTGGTGCATCATGAACTTACATTACGCTGTGGCTTTCAGGCAGCCTGTGACAATATGCATGAATAGAGATTCTCAGGTGGCCCAGTGGGCCTGATGTTCACCTCTCTACTTTTAACCCATGCAAAGACTGCTACCCCTGAACTTTCACCCCTATATACCCAATTCTGAGTGTCAACCTGGCCTCTCTCATCCCTGCCCCACCCTGACGTACCCCAAAGGGTCCAGGTGGCAGTGGAGTGAGGAGTAATTCCCACTTGCTCCTGCCCTGGTGACTACCTCTGCAAAAATGGTGCAGACTGAACCCTGATGGTAGTCTTGCAGTATTACTACTAGGAATCAGGCTGCCCCTAGTGGTAGTACCACCAGACTACCACCAGAGTTCATGCAGTGTCATTTTTGCAGAGGCAGTGGCTGGGGCAGGAGTGAGTAGGGATCATTTCTGACTCCAGTGCCCCTCAGACCCATTGGAGTGAATTGAGGTTCCTGATTCAGGAAGTTTTGGACAGCTGGAATGTTTATGCATCACAGCACTGGAAGAAAGCTGTCTTATGCACCAGAGCAGTATTGATTTTGACGATCCGGTATGGAACTATATTTTGATATAATTCGTGAATTACCAGCGGTGTTTATTGGGACTAATGGGGATTTGATGTGGGATTTTTTTTTTTTTTTAATGACTACGACTAAAATAGTCTGTGTGGGTTTTGGTTATTTTTCTCTGTTTTTTTTTTTATTTTGGCTATTTTTTTCTGTTGTTTTGGTGAGCAATGTTTTTCTCCGGTTTTGGTTGCGCTCTTTTTTCTGGAGTTTGCTGATTTAATGAGGCCAATGATAATATCTGGGAATTCCTTTGGGAAAACTGACACATTTGGTCAGATCGATGCTCTTTGAGCTTTGAGGCCTTGTTTATTTAAATTTTGAGATTTTTGTAGCTCCCCATAGTCTGTGTTAGGCATTTTGTTAGCAAACTGCATGTTTCATGCTTTTTGAGGATATTTTGAAAGTTTGCTACCCATTGTGTATTTTTTCTTTTTTTTAATGTTCTTATGTTCTTAAGTCTTCAATAGATGTCAAGTCTTTCTGGCATGCAGGCTAGGCAACTTCATTAAGATGATTTATTAAAGTCAAACCATATGCTAAATTAGGGCATTCTGTCTGAAGTTTTATTCTGCTTATCCAGTTTTGAATTGGAAAGCCCCTTCAGTTAAAGACATCATTAGATTGAATATGGCTGTTTTCTAACAGCAGTGGTGCTTTTGGGAAGCTTGACAGAAGCAGGGCAGATAAAGGGAAATGGGACTTGATATACTGCCTTTCTGAAGTCTTTGCAACTACATTCAAAGTGGTTTACATATATTCAAGTACTTATTTTGTACCAGGGGCAATGGAGGGTTAAGTAACTTGCCCAGAGCCACAAGGAGCTGCAATGGGAATTGAACTCAGTTCCCCAGGATCAAAGACCCCTGCACTAACCGCTAGGCTACTCCTCCAGCTTTAGCTGACTAAGGTGAGCCTTGGAGTGGAGGAGCAGCCTAGTGGTTAGTGCAGTGGACTTTGATCCTGGGAAACTGAGTTCAATTCCCACTGCAGCTCCTTGTGACTCTGGGCAAGTCACTTAACCCTCCATGGCCCCTGGTAGAAAAATAAGTACCTGAATATATGTAAACCACTTTGAATGTAGTTGCAAAAACCTCAGAAAGGCAGTATATCAAGTCCCATTTCCCCTTTAGCCTTTCAAATCCCTTCCCTCCTCTCCCCCAATCACATAAGGTCTCTACCCCACCCTGAGTCACCACTCACTCGCCTCCTGCAGAGTTAATCCAGGGCTACTGAGAGACAAAGCCAGGCCCAGGGCTAAAAATCATAAGGACCTGCCATTCACCCCAGGCAACAGCGATCGAGAGAGACTGCTCTGCTGGCCATGGTCTTTCTTCCTGCCACATCCCACCTCCTGTGAAATAACTTCCTGTTTCTGCATAGGCAGGACACAGCAGGAAGAAGGACCGTGGCCGGCAGAGCAGTCTCTCTCAATCGCTGCTGACTGCCAGCCAATGACTCTGAGGCAAGCAGAGGATGGGGGAGTGAGGGGGTTGGAAGGAAGGGAAAGATGCTGGATCTAAATGAATGAGGCTGTCAGTCTGGCCGGGCTTTTCTATGGCTAGCACTGGGGAATCTTGCCCTACTCTTGGCGGCCCTGAGTCAATCTGTTTAGTGTTGACTCCCCCTTCCTCCCAGTCCAAATTCCTTTGCCTCCACTTTTCATTCTTCCTAGCAAGTCCCTATTTTCTCCTCCTTCTCAATCCCTACTCTCTCTTAACTGCTCCATGTTGTAGGCTACCTGTTCTCATGTGTATGTCTTTTCTTTCCATGGATTATCTCTATTTTCCATTGGGCTCATTTGTCTGTTGTCCTCCATTCTCCCATCATCTGTTTCATTTAAATATGCTGTGAACCACCTTGATGTGAAAACGATTGGCAGTATACCACATATACTAATAAATAAATAAACCGCCCCCTTCCCCCACAGAGCTTAATGTTTCTCCACCTGCTTCCTAGGCTCATCTCTCCCTCCTCCTTTGGTAGCCTAGTAGAAGAGAGGGAGTAGCACCCTGATGCTTCTAGCATATGCTGCAGCTGGTGCTTCTCCTCTATTCCACATAGTTCCAATCAGCTGCAGCATAAGTGGGTTAGAAGCACCCAACCCAATCTCCTATTGGCCATGCCATAGAGGACGATACCAGGCAGCACTCATATCATTGACCCCAGCAGCAGTGGCAGCTCAAAGAGTGAATGGGTATCAGTGGTAACTCTTTTGTTCACCTCCTTTCAGTCATATTGGAAGAGTGCCAAAATCATGACGATTTTACCATTCAGCCCAACAAGCCAGTAAGGAAGCGGAACAGGAAGCGACCTGTTAATCCTGGCCCCCTAATTCTGACACTCTAGGCAACCAATTAGTAAACCCACTGGATAAGGTAACCCTAGTCAAAAGAGGGTAGAAAAAGTATACATAAATCTCTGCGGTCATATATTTCACTTATTCCATCTTCTTGGCCTGATACTGATGACCAAGGGGTCATTGCAGAAAGCCTTGCAGTAGAGCCAGCACATTGTACGGCTCTGCCATACAACTTTCACTCAATAACTAAGGTGACATGCTATAAGTAATGAGCATGCAAATTACCACCATGTTAACGTTGCAGCCCATTGAAAAATGTCACTCTTCCTGTCAGTGCCTTAGCAACGATTGGCTGAGGTACTGATAGGAAGGGTGATATTAAAAGAAAATTGCCAGTGATCATCAGCCATGATCTCCCTCCCCTCCCATCCAGTTTGGCCCAACCCTACCTGATCCCCCTTTCTCCAATATTTAAAACAAAATCTTGTCCCAGTAGTCCAGTTGTCCCTTCCCTCCCTCTCCCCTTCCTAAAACTTCCATGATAGTCTAGTGGCCACCTCTCATTACTCAACCCGACCTCTCCCACATTCCCAATATGTTAAAAAACTTTGCCCTGGTAGTCTATTAGCCCTTCAAACCTCCCTCCCCCTTCCAAAAAAGTACCTGTGTCTTAAAAATGATGGCATCTTGTCTTGCACTGAGCATCCTGGGATACATTGAGTGGGGTCAGTCTGCATGTAAAGGAGAAATTCCCTTATATCAGGGATGGGCAACCTCGGTCCTCAAGGGCTACAAACCAGTCAGGTTTTCAAGATTTCCGCAATGAATATGCATAAGATTGATCTGCATGTACTGCTTCCATTGTACGCAAATAGATCTCATGCATATTCATTGTAGAAATCTTGAAAGCCCAACTGGGTGGTGGACCTTGAGGATCACGGTTGCCCACCCCTACCTTAAATGGTAGACTGGCCTCATTTGCTCATTGCACTGCCATTTTAAAGATGACAGTGCCTGAGACAGGAGATAGTGGGCATCATTCCTGCTTTGTTTAAGGTACAGGGGTCTGGGAGCCCTAGACACTAGGGATTGTTGAGTTGGGGTGGGTGGATGTCACTAGACACCAGGGACCTTTTTAGAGAGGGGAGGGCTACTATATTACCATGGCAAGTTTTTTTTTATATATCACGGGAAGGGGGTGGGTTCAGGTCAGAAGGGGGACAATTAAGGGTGGTTGCAGAAAACAATCTGGGACTGGGTGGTCAGGCTGGAGTGAGAGAGAGGGTGCCGGTAAACACCGATTCCTCTGAATCAACCCTTCTAGACAGCTCCGCACCTAGTATACAATTTTCCACACACAACGAATGGGAAAACCTTTTTTTTTTTAATTATTGCATAGTTATGGACTCTATAATGACCGTACTTAGATTGTGAACCTACTACGGACAGAGAAAGTACTTGTATGTAATATGTAAACTACTTTGGTTTTACCATAGAAAAGTGGGATATCAAGAATTTAATAAACATAAATATAAACATTACCATATAGTCTGCAGTAAGAGTCTGCTCAAACCCTTCCTTCATTGCTTGGCTAGTAAAACCCATGGGTTAACCACGTTAAACCCGCAGTAATGCTTTCTACATTATTCCCTAAGTTATCTTACCACAATCTTCAGAAACTTGTTTACAAAACTTAGGTTTTCACTGCTGTCCAGTGGCATAGAAGCTGATGAGTTGCTGAAAATAAGTGCAGTCATCTGATGGGGAGATGATGCAGGACCTGGAAAATCTAAACACTTTTAATTCATTCCAGTCTCCTCTTGGCACCCATAGAGAAATGCTTGAAAACTTGATCACCAATTTTTCAACATCATTTCTAATTTTCTGGAAGATGCATTGTGCAATGTTGTTCAAAACAGACAGTTGCAGTTTTCCTTGATAAATGTCCATTTATAAAAACTTTTCAAAGAAAAAAAAACTGTTCCCTTATTTACTGAGGAGCTGCTTCTTTCGTAAATAATTCTATAGATTCAACCCTAGAGATTCAACTGCTTTGATGATATTCAGTTCAGTAATGAAGGCAATCTCATGACTTTTCCATAGGCATCTAGGGAGATAGTCTTACCCTCTTTTATATCAGAAATTCTCACTGCCAGAGGGAAGATCTTTCTGTTTGATTTATAGGAGGCATCAGAATAAACAGACTGAGGGAGAGAGACGAGTCATTCTCTCTAGGTCACAATTTGCAAATGGACAATTTGTTTCTTAATTTGATAGCTTGATTTTTTTTTTAAATTTCTGTGGCACTTCCAAAATCAGAAGAATCAATTTATACAGACATCATATTAAATAACACAATGCCAATCAGGATGCCACTTCTGTGGGACAGCACTTTACAAAACCAGAACACTTCACCAATGATGTTATGGTAAGAATACTAAAAGGAAATTTTGAGACAATCCAGGAACATAAGACCTTTGAAGTCAAAATGATGAAATATTTTGACATCCGGCATAAAAAGGCAATGGTGATCAACAGTCCTTTTCTTGCCTGGAGATTTCCACTGCCTTTTGCTGTCTGTTTCTTTTCTGTTCCTGGGTTTTTTGTTATTTTGACACCCACCAGACAGGATTTAACAAAGATCTAGGTTTTCTATCACATTATAAACCATAAAATTATACTGCTTTGTCACCCTCACCCCTACCTTCTTCCTGTGAGACTGTCATTGGAATGATTTTATGTTTCATTTATACTGATACTAGCCGTTGAGCCCGTGTAAACGGGCTAGTTTTGGAATGGGGGGGTTCTGAGCCCCCCCCCCCCCGAGGTCGCCGCTGCTCCGCCCCCCCCCCCCCCCCCGGCCCGAGCACTGTCTGTTATTGAACTTACATCGCACCACGCAGACGCAGCAGGCACATCAGCAAAGCTGCCATCGGGATGGGCTTCCTTCTCTGCCTGTTTCCCGCTCTCGTGTGACGTAACGCAGCGAGGGCGGGACACAGGCAGAGAAGGAAGCCCGTCCCGACGGCAGCTTTGCTGATATGCCTGCTGCGTCTGCGTGGTGCGATGTAAGTTCAATAAGAAAGACAGTGGACGGGTGGAGGGGCGGCGGTGGCAGCGACTCCAGGTGGGGAGAGCGGTAGCAGTGACCTTGGGAGGGAAGGGGGAGGGCGGAGTGGTTGCGAGTACGTCTGCGGCATGCGTAGTAGAGACTTCCCGCTCTGTCCCGCCCCACTCATCACGTATTGCTGCAGGGGCAGGGCAGAGAGGGAAGTCTCTACTGCGCATTTGCGAGTGAGTACGACACTCGCCTTTTATATGTTTGATTTGTCAACATCTGCTCATTTCTGATCTGAAGAAGAAGGTATTGCCTCAAAAGCTAATCAAAAAATGTATTGTTAGTCCAATAAAAAGGAATCATCTTATTTTCTTTTCCATGTTTTGTTTTATTTCTATTTATTACTTTTAAAAGTGGATTAACATGGCTACCACACCACTTTACTCAAAATCAGAATATAAACAACAGACCATTTTGTTCCCAGCGTTCATCAACAAATATCTTTAATGATGCTTTATGACCGTCTGCTAATTTGTCAAGCAATGAAATATTATTTGTCTTAGATTGTCTATGGTCCTGTGGAATATGACACCCCCTAGTCACCAGCCCTTCTGAACTGCAGCTAGAGTACTTGCCCCACTGGCTTGTGCACAAACTGGTCAGCAGTTTGTCATGGATACAAGACAGTGAGCCCTTAAACCATAGCCTGTGGTAGACAAGCCCCTGGCCTGGCACAAGGCAGGATACAAGGTAAGGTGATCCAAGGCAGGAACCGTAGCAAAGCAGGAACTAGGCCAGAACTGAGGCAAGGTTGGAACCAAGACAGGAACTTGAGGCAAGACAGGAACCAGAGCAGACAAGACAGACATGACTAGGCAGGACAAGGCTAGAACTGGAACTGGACAAGGCAAGACAAAACAGGCAAGACAGGAACTGGATCCAGATGAGGCAAGGTAAAGCAAGGCAACAGGACTAGAACCGGACCCAGACAGGGAAAGGCAAGACAGGAACTGCATCCAGATGAGGCAAGGTAAAGCAAGGCAACAGGACTAGAACCGGACCCAGACAGGAAAAGGCAAGACAAGGAAACAAGGCTAGAACTGGGTCCACACAAAGGCAAGGCTAGGCAGGGCAAGAACTGGATCTGGACATGACAGAGCACTACACCATACAAGGCAAGACTAGGACTAGACAAGGTAAGGCAAAACAGACACAACAGGACTGTAGCTTGGCAGGAACTCGGAGACAAGGCAGGGCTGGAGCTTGGTGGGAACTCAGAGACAAGGCAGGGCTGGAGCTTGGCGGGAACTCGGAGACAAGGCAGGGCTGGAGCTTCAAGGCAAGGCAAAAATAGGTTCAAGGCTAAGCAGGAACTGGAGTCAAGACAGGCACAGCTGGAATTGGAACAAAGCAGAAACTGGAACAAGGCAGGAATGGCAGGAAAACCTTAGAAGGCAGGAGATCTCATAAGCAAGGCCCAAGAGGACCCATTGCAACGGCCCTGAAGAAGTGCCAGGGCCTTCCTTAAATACACCCAGGCCCATTGCAACGCTCCTGGCATG
Organism: Microcaecilia unicolor; assembly: GCF_901765095.1. Classification (NCBI taxonomy): domain Eukaryota; kingdom Metazoa; phylum Chordata; class Amphibia; order Gymnophiona; family Siphonopidae; genus Microcaecilia; species Microcaecilia unicolor. Next base: position 311,794,943 of record NC_044033.1, on the reverse strand, counting down.
CTCTTGGAGTTTCCTGCTCTAACACCAGGCTTTCTCACTCACAGCCCTTTTATGACAAGACAGACCCTGTACCTGTCACAAGAAACAGCTTGTTTCTACGATTCCCAATGACATTTCAGAGCTTTAAACTGTCAAATGTTAATACTAATCACAACATTGCAATAAATGTACTGGGGGCAATTCTATAAAGTGCGCCAAAATTTAGGTGCCAAAATGCAGTACACTGAGCATGAATTCTGTAAGAACATCTAGGCACCCAGTGTCACGGTCCTCGGCCATAACCGGCCCTTTCACCTTACTGGTGGGGAGAGGGGGAATCATGGCCAATGGCATTTTCCTCCTTGCCAGTGTCAGGGCAGCATTGCTCCATCGAGGGCAGGGCCTTCAGACACATGCGCATGCTGAAGATGTGGGTTTGGGAACCGCGGAAGGAACTCCCGCTGGGCCCGCTGTAGTTCCACTTCCAGACCGGGAGGTACTTCCTGGAGCTCCCTACCTGTAGTCGATGCTTCTGCCACATGCTCAGCTCTGCAGCCTGTGGTTGCTAGCCTGTTCCTGAGTTCCAGTCTCCTACTTTTAGTTCCTGTGATTCGGTCTGCAGCCCAACTCTCCACATTGGGCTTCCTTTCCCAGAGTTTCCAGTATCCAGTTTGCCCTGGTGGTGACACCTTTTGCCATCTCCAGAGTTCTCCCTGGTTCAGAACTCCATGGTCTAAGGGCTCACTATCACGTGGTTGAACACTCACAATCCTAACACCCAGATTCCGTTACGGAATAGTAGCATCAGTTGGTATTTACGCACTAATACTAATGGAAAAATAAATTGCACACTCAGCAAAGAGAGAAAACACATTTTATTTTGAATTTATTAATTGAGATAGGTCAGCATGGGAAATGTACATCTCTGATATCTTTGTATTTTGTGTAATATGATAAGAAATGCAATTCTGTTTCTTTTTCTTCAGTATTAAACTCCTTTATTTGGGGTTTCCAGTTCAGTTTTGGTTTGCATATTTCTATTTCTCTAATTTATGCTTCCCTGTTTTGTATTTGGTGGGGGTCTGTCTGTGCTTTGCCTGTGTGCCTGAAGTGATTTGGCTAGCATGTACCTGCAGTTTCTGTGTAGGAATCTGTAGCAGTCCTGTTTTCCCAGGAGGAGATATATTCGTATTCTAGATCCTGATCCTAATATTTATAGTGCTATCTTTTTATAGGTACAGTAGGATTAGTTTTATTTAAGGCATGGCAGTACTTTTATGGAATGACAGGTTTGATATAGACTCTGAGTGCTTTTTGCAAGGTTTTGCATTCATAATGTATATGGCAGTTGACAGTAGAGGAAAGTTGTATTGCTGTTACTGAGGTAACATAGAGGGGTCATTTTTTATATGACTAAGCTAGTCCAACATTAGACGTTTTGCTAAAAATGTACAAAATTAAAGTGGGGAATATAGCTATTTTCAAAACCTATCCTTTTTTTTCTCAAAATTGGCTATTTCCTAGATTGTTTATATGCTCTGTGTGTTTATCTTTTTGATCCATTTTTGAAAAAAATATATGTCCAAGTGAAAAACACACAAAATCAAGTTATTGGGATGTAGGAGAGGTCAGCATTCTTAGTAGATTGGCCACACAGACATCCCAGGAGAGCAATGGGGCAGCCGAGGGGGCACTGCAGTGGACTTCAAATAGGTACACATCTCACCGTTGTTCCCTTATCTTATCTGCTGAGCCCCCCCCCCCCCAAAAAAACCCCACTAATTCTAACTGTCCACCACTACAAAGCCCTTATGGATGAAGGGGGCATCTATATGTGGGTACAGTGGGTTTCTGGTGAGTTTTGGAGGGATCATAGTTTCCACCACAAGTGTGACAGGTAGCGGGAGGTATGGGCCTAGGTCCACCTGTCTGCAGTGCACTGCACCCACTACTAGAGTACTCTGGAGTCCTGCATGCTGCTCTAATGGTCCTGAGTATTACATCTGAGGCTGGCATAGAGGCTGGTAAGTAATGTTTTTAATCACATTTTTTTGGGGGGGTGGCAGGAGCATAGACAGACCTCTTAATTTGGGTGGGCCCTGAGTTAACCCAGGTGGGCCTTCCCACCCCCCACCCCTCACCCCTGTCCATACATGCAGTTTTTTTTGTTAAACTTTCTCTCTGCCCCTGCTATCATCATGCTTCTCCTCCCCCCCCCCCCCCCCCCCCCCCCCCCGGCTCAGCATCCACTCCTCTGTGTTTCCTCCTGCCGGCAGGCGTTCCTCTCTTCCCCCTGACATCCATTCCTCTTTTTCCTTCCCCCCCCCCCCCCCCCAGCGTCTGCTCCTCTTTCCCTCCTCGGTCTACCTCCAAGCCATCGCCGGCAGCAATTCCAGTAAGCAACCTGTGCCAGCCCTGCAGGCTTCCCTCTACCATGTCCCCATCAGTGAAGAAAGAAATAATGTCATTGAGGGCAGGATGCAGTAGAGGGAAACCTGCAAGGCTGATTACAGGAATGCTGCCGGCATTAGCTCAAAGGTAGATGGGGCGGGGGTGGGGAATTCAGAGAGAAACTGGCAGCTGCCATGAGGGCGAGAGAGAGAGGCATGAGGCAGTGCCAATGATGGGGGGCAATAGACTGGGTGGGCCTGAGGTAAGAATGGTGGGCTTGTGCCCACCCAGACCCACCCATTGCTATGCCACTAGGGGGTGGGAGAGGGTTAGTGAGCACTGGGAAAGTAAGGGGAGGGCATCCGTGATTTCCTCCAGTGGTCATCTGGTCATTTAGGGCACTTTTTTTTTGTCTTATTCATTAATTAAACAGGTCTAGACCAAAATGTCCAACTTTATAGCCCTGGATGTTTTTGTTTAGTTCCATTATGGCAGAAAAATGTCCAAGTGTTAGGAACGCCCAGATCACACCCTTAACATTCCCCTGACATGCCCCCTTGTGATTTGAATGCTCTTCTGATGGACTTCATAGAAAAACATCTATAAATTGTTTTCAAAAATACCAATGTGGACATTTTTGTGAGGAAAATGTCCAAATGTAGATTGATGCCACTTTCTGGACATTTTTTTCTTTTGAAAATGAGCCCCATAGTAACATAGTAAATGTCAGCAGATAAAGACCAACATGAAAAGAAGGAAAATACCCCAATTTTCAGATGGGAAAAATCACATAACATATACCAAGCTTAAACTCAAACAGTGTTTAATCCAACTGCTTCTTATGTAATTAGTTCAACACTTCTATAAGTATATGTATAGTGTGCTCTTTGGTTTGTTATAGGACTTTCAAAGACCAACAGATCTAACTGTGTCCATTCATTTTAATCATCGCACACAAATTTTGAATTTTTCCAATAAATATTTTCTATATTAATATTGTTTTTCCATATTATTTAAGTGCTGCAACTGAAGAGTGAATATAAATTAACTTAACTTAAAATGGTATGTCATGGGTCCCATTTTAAGTTAATTTATATTCACTCTTCAATTGGAGCACTTAAATAATATAGAAAAACAATATTAATATAGAAAAAGTATTTTGGGAAAGTGCAAAATTTGTGTGCGATGATTAAAATGAATGGACACAGTTATACCCATTGGTCTGTGAAAGTCCTATAACAAACCAATGAGCATACTATACATATACTTATAGAAGTGTTTATTTATTTATTTGATACATTTGTATCCCACATTTTCCCATCTTTTTGCAGGTTCAATGTGGCTTACATTGTACCATAGAGGCGTTCGCTGTCTGCAGCATAGAAACAGATATAAGGAGTTAATGTGGTCGGATAAGGTTCATGTGTTATAGACACATTGGGAATTACAAGGGGAAGAGGTACATAGAGAGGGGCATAATCGAACGCGAACGCCCATGTGTAAAAACGTCCATCTCCGGAGACGGCTCCGCGAAGAGGCGGAGCGAACCGTAAAATCGAAATGAGATGGCCGTCCATCTTCGGTTTCGATTATACGGTTCGGCCCGCTGAAATCCCATCATTTGTGTCGACTCTAGAGATAGACGACACAAATGGTGAGATCGCTGGACCTAGAGATGGCCGTCCGCGGTTTTCAGCAATAATCGAAACCACTGCCGGCCATCTCAAAAATGGACCTAATCCAAGCCATTTGGTCGTGGGAGGGGCCAGCATTCGTAGTGCACTGGTCCCCCTGAGATGCCTCTATGCCAGCCTCAAATATCATACCTAGCTCCATGACAGCAGTATGAAGGTCCCCGGAGCAATTTTAGTTTAGTTGGTGCTGCGCAGGACCCATGCAGAGAGCAAAAATCGGAAGAAAAAAAACATGCAAGTGCAGTCAGGGACGTCCAAAAAAAAAAAACATGCAACTGCAGTCAGGGACGTCCAAATTAAAACAAGCGTAGTAGTGGGATTTGAACCAGCCACTTTCTGATTACAAGACCTGTACTCTAACCACTGCACCACTTATTCAGCTGCCTAAACCACCTTCCCTTTCCATTAAGTCCCTCCACGTTTCTGTCAGCCAATCACAGCTTGTTTAGCTGACACCGATGTCAGGTAAATGAGCTGTGATTGGCTGACAGAAACTTGGAGGGACTTAATGGAAAGGGAAGAAATGTCTAAATAAGTGGTGCAGTGGTCAGAGCACAAGTCTTGTAATCAGAAGGTGGCTGGCTCAAATCCCACTATCACTATTGGGTTTTTTTTGACGTCCCTGACTGCACTTGCATGTTTATTTTCTTCCGATTTTTGCTCTCTGCATGGGTCCTGCGCAACACCAACTAAACTAAAATTGCTCTGGTTCGAATCCCCCTATTACTATTGTTTTAATTTGGACGTCCCTGACTGCACTTGCATGTTTTTTTTTTGGACGTCCCTGACTGCACTTGCATGTTTTCTTTTTCTTCCGATTTTTGCTCTCTGCATGGGTCCCGCGCAGCACCAACTAAACTAAAATTGCTCTGGGGACCTGCATACTGCTGTCATGGAGCTAGGTATAGTATTTGAGGCTGACATAGAGGCTGGAAAAATATTTAAACAGTTTGTTTTTTAGGGTGGGAGGGGGTTAGTGACCACTGGGGGAGACAGGGGAGATCATCCCCGATTCCCTCCGGTGGTCATCTGGTCAGTTTGGGCACTTTTTGGAAGCTTGGTCGTGAAAAAAACAGGACCAACTTTGTGTGGACTAAATGCTCATCGGGGACGTCTTGCTTCTTTCCATTATCAGGCACGGAGGTCCATCTGTTAACCACGCCCCGGAACGCCCCTGTCCCGCCTTCACTACCGTTCGGCCACGCCCCCAAGAATTTCGCCCGTCCCCGTGACGGAAAGCAGTTGGGGCCGTCCAAATTCAGCTCTCGATTATACCTGTTTTTGAGACGGACGTCCATCTCCCGATTTGTGTCGGAAGATGGGCGTCCGTCTCTTTCGAAAATAAGCTGGATAGTCTGTTATAAGCTTTGGTTTCGTTGAGTTGTGGAGTATAGGCACTTAAGTTGGATCGGTGGGGTACGCCTTTTTGAACAGATAGGTTTTTAGTGATGTCCGGAAGTTTCGGTGGTTGTACGTTGTTTTCACGACTTTTGGTAGTGCGTTCCACAGTTGTGTGCTTATGTAGGAGAAATTGGATCCATAAGTAGATTTGTATTTGAGACCTTTGCAGATTGGGTAGTGGAGATTTAGGTAAGTTCGTGTTGATCTGGTTGCGTTTCTTGTTGGTAGGTCTATGAGGTCTGTCATATATCCCGGGGCTTCGCCGTAGATAATTTTATGGACCAGGGTGCAGATTTTGAAAGCAATACGTTCTTTGATTGGTAGCCAATGTAGTTTTTCTCGGAGGGGTTTGGCGCTTTCAAATTGCATTTTATCAAATATAAGCCTGGCTGCTGTGTTTTGGGCAGTTTGTAGTTTCTTAATGAGTTGTTCTTTGCATCCCATGTAGAGTCCATTGCAGTAGTCTGCATGCTTAGTACCACTGATTGTATCAAGCTGCAAAATATTTTCCTCAGGAAGTATGGTTTCACGCGTTTGAGTTTCCACATTGAGTGGAACATTTTCTTGGTTATGGAGTTAACTTGGCTCTCAAGTGTGAGGTTACGGTCAATAGTAACGCCGAGGATTTTCAGGCTGTCTAAGATAGGGAGGGTGTAGTTTGGTATGCTTATATTTGTGGGTTTGTATGTATTATATTGGGATGAGAGGATGAGACAGTGTGTTTTGTCAGTATTGAGTTTTAGTTGGAATGCATTTGCCCATGAGTTCATGATGTTTAGACTGAGCTTGATTTCATTTGTGATTTCTGTCAGGTCATGTTTACAAGGTATGTATATTGTGACGTCGTCTGCGTAGATGAATGGGTTGAGGCCTTGATTGGATAAGGACTTGGCTAGTGGTGTCATCATTAGGTTGAAGAGGGTCGGTGATAGTGGTGATCCTTGAGGTACTCCGCAGTCGGCTTTCCACGGTGATGATATTTTTGATTTAGATTTCACTTGGTATGTTCTCGTGGTTAGGAAGCCCTTGATCCAGCTTAGTATGTTTCCACCAATGCTGTAGTAGTCTAGGAGTCTAATTAGTATATTGTGGTTTACCATGGCGAAAGCATTAGACATGTCAAATTGAAGGAGAAGTATACTGTTGCCTATTGCTATTTCCTGCTTGAATTTGGCCAGGAGAGTTGTGAGTACTGTTTCAGTGCTATGAAGGGAACGAAATCCTGATTGTGATTCATGTAAGATTGAGAATTTGTTTATGTATTCGCCTAGTTGTTTGGTTACTATGCTCTCCATCAGTTTGATTGCAAGTGGGATAGATGCTACTGGGTGGTAATTGGTGAGTTCACTTGTCTTTTTCTTGGTGTCTTTGGGAATTGGGGTAAGATGTTGCCGTTTTCCTTAGGAAAGAGACCTTGTTGGAATAAGTAGTTTAGGTGGGATGTAAGGTCTGCTATGAAGCGGTCAGGGGCGGATTTTAATAGATAACTGGGGCATGTATCCAGTTTGTAATGGGTGTTGGAGAACTTATGAATCGCATGGGTAACTGTTTTAGTGGTGAGGAGAGTGAAGTTTGACCAAATTCGATCCGCTGGGTATTCTCCGGGGGGTTGGGTCCAGGCCGTCGATGAAGTCATCAATGTCAGTATTGTCAAGAGGGAGTGTGTTGCGCAGGTTTACAATTTTTTCATTGAAGTATTTAGCAAGTTTGTCTGCGGATGGGATATCTGTGTTGGTTGTGGTGATCGAGGTGGTGTCTAGTAGTTTGTTTACGAGTTGGTATAGTTTCTTCGTGTCTTTGTAATCTGGTCCTATTTTGGTTCTTTAGTATGCCCTTTTGGCCTGCCTTGTTGCGTATTTGTATTTTCTTTGTATTTGTTTCCAAGCGTTGAACGTGTGTTCATCTTTTATTTTTTTTCATGCTCTTTCGAGTTGCCTGGATTGTGTTTTTAGATTTTTCAGTTCATCGTTGAACCATGGTAACATGATATGTCTTCGTGATGTTCTTGTTTGTAAGGGTGCTATGTCGTCTAGTATACTTCTACATCTTTTGTCCCAGTTGGTGAGGTACTGTATATTGTCCGTTTGTGTTGTCCATTCGTTATTGTATATTTGTTGCCAGAATATTTTTGGGTCTATTTGGCCTCTTGTGCTGTAGGTGGTATGTTCTTATGTATGGCATGAGCCCTTCCTCCGCCAGTTTAGTGATAGGTTTAGTTTGTAGAGATCGGTCCATGGTGTTTCTGTCCATGTAGTATCCTTTATTATTAGATTTTGTTCTGTGGCCAATTTGTGTGAGATGCCATGTAGTATCCTTTATTATTAGATTTTGTTCTGTGGCCAATTTGTGTGAGATGAGGTCTAATGTGTGCCCTTTGGCATGGGTTGCTTGCATGTGTGGCCATTTGAGATCCCATAAATGTAGGAAATCCTTGCATTCACGTGCGTTGGCAGAGTTTGAATCTTCTAGGTGAAGGTTGATGTCTCCTAGTATTAGAATGTTTGAGTTGGTTGCGCAAGTATTTGAAATGAAGTCCATGAAGGTTGGCTGGCTTTCATTCCAGTTGCCTGGTGGTCTGTAAAACAAGATGCAATTCAAGTGATCAAACAGGGATTTGCTGTGGATTCTGATTGAGGCAATTTCAAGTTGAACTCGGCAATGGTTTCGGTTATAAAGTGGGATCGGTATATTAGTGCTATGCCTCCACCTCTCTTTTCCCTTCTTGTCCAGTGAATAATTTTGTATCCTGGAGGGCATAGGTCAAGGATTATAGGGTCTTATTGATCATGGATCCAGGTTTCACTGATGAAGATTAGGTCAAGGTTTTCTGACCTGATAAGCAGCAGTTGGATTAAACACAGTTGGAGTTTATTGTTGGTATAAGCAGATAAAGACATGCACAGTCCACCCAGTTTGTCCATAAAAGAACACTGCTAGTAAGACAAATGAGCAGCCATGTAGTCAGCAGGATTTGAATCTGTGCAAGGAGACCTTAATGGATTTCTAATCTATCGCCTTAACCACCTTTGACCATGACTACAACCTAAATTTGGTGACACCGAATTTTAATATTAAACATTTAATTGAATATTTTAAGAGTACAACGTCTAATTATGGGGTCCTTTTACTAAGCTGTGGGAAAAAGGGCCCTGCGGTAACAGCGGGGGCCATTTTTCCCACTCGCCAGGGCCCTTTTTTCTGCAGCCAGTAAAAGCCTCAAAAAATGGCCACATGGTAAGAGAACTCTTACCACGTGGCCATGCGGTGGGGAACCCTTACAGCCACCCATTGAGGTGGCGATAAGGGCTCCCGTGCTAACCTGACAGTAACTGGGCAGCACACGGCCATGCCCGATTACTGCCAGGTTATCGCCGCTCAAGCCATTTCCAGGGGTTTTCTTTTTACCCTGGAAACAGTGTGAGCTGAGGGTGGAACTACCACTGGCAGCCGCGTTGGGCTGGCGGTAGCCCTAGAAGAGCGAGCGGTAAGCCCACTACCACCGCTCTGTAAAAGGGCCCCTATGACTTTTAAAAGGGTCATGATTAGAATAATGAAAATCTTGGATGGGGTTTCAGGATCTGATTCTTTTAAGTACTTTTTAAAATTCTTTTGTCCAGCAGTGGACTGGGAACCAGATAGCCCAGATTCAAATCCCACAGTGGCTGTTTGTGATTTTGGGCAAGTCACTTAACCCTACATTACCTGGAAGGGGTAGTGCTGGCAATGTTACCCTATTTAGGGCCACCGTTGAAACCATGACACTTGTGTGACGGCCCCATAAGCCATTCACAGTTAGCTGTTTGTGAGCAGCAGAGACGAACGAGAGAGAGAATTCCTCTGTCTACCGCTCATTGGTATATCCATCACTTCTCTTTCTTCTTCTATTTCTCCAGTTTCCTACTTATACTCTGGTATCCAATCACAGGGGGATGGAATTGGTGACTTATCAGGCTAGGTGCTTTTCTAACCTGCACTTCATGTCACCAGTGTTTCTCCTGGTGTACAGTAGAAATCTGCAGAAGAGAACATCATGCAGGTCAAACAGTTTATCTCAACTGTGAACTGTCTGGGCAAGAACGGAACAGGTTAAAGAACTAGGCCTGCTAGTAGTTTTGCTGAACTACTAGCTACACTCTCCTCCTGCTGTCAGCTAGGACTGGAATGCAGGGGGCCAGAGAGAGATGTGTGTGTGTTTTGGGGGGGGGGGGGAGGGGAAGACATGCAAATGTAAACATTGACCCCAGTTGCTGGAGTCCCACAGTATGCTACTGAATCCAACCCTGCCTTCAAGAACTTTCTTTAGCAAGTCCATCATCCCCTGCCCTCCTCAAACGGCAGCAGTTCTTAGTGTGTTTTGGTAGCATTGTGTTTCTCTCTGTCTCCTTATTTTGGGTCCATCTCCAGATGTTTCCATCACCTGGCTTCTCTGACTTCCATAAAATCATGCAATTATCATGATTATTATTTATTGTTATGTCTTTAGGATTGGCACATTACAGCCAATTATTGACTGGTTTTAATTCCATTACTATATTAGTTGAGGCCATATTTACCATAATCCGCTAGGAATTTCTTAACTACTCTAGGATTTGTGAATACGGTACAGTGTGATATTAAATTAAGCTCATGTGCAGATTTCTGGCTCCTGAATGTGACCATAGAGTACATCTTCAGTGGTAGCCAGGGTTTCTATGTGGATAGAGGCTCTCACTCAATACCCAAAACATTTGAGGCTGTGTTGGATGAGGCTTTACCTCTGTGGATTCTCCTCTCACTTTTGCAATTTTTCAGCAACCTGCTCACTCATCCCAAAGCAGCAAATGCCCAGTTTGTGTGGCTGTTCAAATAAAAAGGAGTTCACTGATGAATTTCTGCTGGACAAGACAAATGAAAATATTCCTTTAACACAATTCAGAGCATAAACAGAATAAGCACAGGACAATAATTCTCTGATCCTTAAACTCTTCAATGTAGCCTCCAATCTTCAGGCACAAAAATCCAGGCACCTCGTCTTCCTGGTGTCTTGTGCTTTCTGAGCAGGCTAGTGGCTGTTTTGGACCACTAGTCTTTCCACTTTGAACTCTCTGCTCTTCTCATTGCTTCAGAGAACCTCTTTTAGATATAGCTCTATTCTATAGATCTGAGGAAGATATTTCATTTTCATCTCATCTATTTCGATTTTTAGCCCTTTAGCCCTCCTCCCAAAATGCTCAGGGCAGGTTCCACAAAAATATGATACATAATAATAATACAGAACCCAGGATAAAAAGTCCAAGCAACGATGGACCTTGCAAGTCTCAAAACCCTCTTCCAGGCATTCTCTATTTTTTCCTGGAACCCCTAAGGTAGTGATTCCTAAATCTGTCCTAGGGGAACTCAGCCAGTCAGGTTTTCAGGATATCCACAATGAATATTCATGAGATTAATTTGCATACACTGCCTCCTTAGTATGCAGATCTATCTCATGCATATTCATTGTGGATATCCTGAAAGCCTGACTGGCTGGGGGTTCCCCTAGGACAGGTTTGGGAATCACTGCCCTAAGGAATGGGAGAAAGAAAGGACCTAGTCTCCTACCTTAAAGGGCGTTCTATACTCTATTCTGTAAACCTCTCTTTTGGACTATGCTTTTGGAATATCTTCTACTACTGCCAATCACTGCTAGTAGAGACTGTGAAGTGAGAGGAAATTATTGCCCCCCCCCCCCCCTTACATGCACATGCTAGTGGAGGAATAGCCTAATGGTTAGTGCAGTGGCCTGAGAGCCACAGGAACTAGCTTCAATTCCCACTGCAGCTTCTTGTAACCCTGGTCAAACCATATAACCCTCCATAGCCCCAGGTACAAAATAAGTGCCTGTATATAGTATGTAAACCACTGTGATTATAACTACAGAAAGGTGGTATATCAAACTCTATCCCTTTTTCCTTTTTCTCTGGAATTCAAAGCCATAGTCCAGAAAAATCGAAAGACACTGGTCTTTGTAGTACGAATCATGTAGATCACTTGGCTTCCTCGGGATCCACTTGTTATCTTGAAATGGATGGAATGTGATCAGGCTAATCTATGTTTTATCCCCTTGTCTATGAGAACTCGATGTTCTGGGTACCTGGTTTCTTGTCAGCCCAGGAGTTCCCCTTTGAGATGCTAGCAGTAATCTCAGAAGGAGCTGGACAAGCAGACATATATAGGAGCATCCCTTTCCCTCAGAAATTTGCAGAAGGTGAACATTCTGTCCATTACAGTGAGCCTCTAAATTATCAGCCTTATCAAACAGTCTATCTTCTCTCTGCTTCTCTGAGTTTGGACAGGGTGACTGATGCAAATGGTCCTTTGTCGTCTACATCATTGACTCTGTTTAACTTCAGACTGTCTATGGGTAACCAAATCCAGCTTTTCATTAACTGATTCAATTGAGTCCATTATTCCCCACATTCAATTGTTTGCCTCAGCATTTTAAATTCATTAAGCAGTTTTCTCAGAGTTCAGTATACTCAAATGAGTAGCTGCACTCATTGGCAGTAGAGAAGTTGCCGTGATAAACTAAAGTCAATTATTTCACCAGTCTCCAGGGTATTTTGCAGCCTCTTTACAATCTGTGATCTGAACTACTTTGACTGCATTTTTTGTCTTTCTGGGGTTATTGACTTTTCTGTTATTTCAGTTATAAATTACTCTGCTATCTTCATAGATAACAGTCTTTGTATATTTTTGTCTCCCTTCTTTATGGGTAGGCATAGAGGCTCTAAAGCATTATTTTTCTCTCCCCTGCGGATTCCAAAGAGAGATTACAGCTGATCAAGGATCAGCTCTTTTACTTTAGCAGAAAGGTTACAGAAGTTGTTTGCACTTTCTCTGCATAAAATAAACCAAATCTGTGACCATGCACATAAACTTTCAAACCTAGGTAGCCTTACATTGAGCTGTGACCTGTATGATGATGGGTTCCCTGTCTTTGAATAGATGTCAGAAGAAATTTGTCCCTAAACAGAGAATTCTAACAGAGCACCCAGCCTCTTTATCCATGAGTCAGTGAACACAGTAAAACAGGGTGGCAGAATTGTTATTTCGGGAACCAGGATTGCAGTAAGCGAGCTGCACATGAACATTCCACAACGTAGAACAATTTTGGCTATTACATTAAAAATATTTATATCCCACATATACTTAGCAAGTTCAATGTGGTTTATAAAAAAAATAAACTAGGAATACCTAGGAATTAACAATCGTACTATAAAAACAATTAAAAATTATTCAATACAAATTTCTGAAATAAAAATATTTTCAGAGCTTTACAGAACAGTCTATCGAGGGATAATTGCTTAAGTTCTGTTGGCAACTCATTCCATCACTTAGGGCAAGATGCACTAAACTAAACGAGCCTTTAACGAGCCTTTGACGAACAAGTTTTAAACCGTGGCATGCACTAAAGGCCATTTTCCGACGGCAGTAGCAGCTAACGAAAACGGAATGCAGATGAGCAAATTGTGCAGAAACCCTATTGTAATGAGATGCACTAACCTTTTCCGATTGCCTTAACGTTGGAAATCGCCGGAAAATTTAACGAGAGGTTGTACCTCTCGTTG